>NC_059172.1:19605910-19924160 GCF_019923935.1 Bubalus bubalis | reverse complement strand
ATTTGCTTATTTGGGTTTTGTTTGTTTTTTGCTATTGAGTGGTAGGATTCCTTATGCGTTTTGGATTTTAACCCCTTATTTTAAAATTGCTAATGTGTAGAGGTTGGATTGTCACCCTGCTTATTTAACTTAAGTGCAGAGTACATCATGAGAAACACTGGGCTGGAAGAAGCACAAGCTGGAATCAAGATTGCCGGGAGAAATATCAATAACCTCAGATATGCAGATGACACCACCCTTATGGCAGAAAGTGAAGAGGGACTGAAAAGCCTCTTGATGAAGTGAAAGAGGAGAGTGAAAAAGTTGGCTTAAAGCTCAACATTCAGAAAACGAAGATCATGGCATCTGGTTCCATCACTTCATGGGAAATAGATGGGGAAACAGTGGAAACAGTGTCAGACTTTATTTTTTTGGGCTCCAAAATTACTGCAGATGGTGATTCCAGCCATGAAATTAAAAGACACTTACTCCTTGGAAGGAAAGTTATGACCAACCTAGATAGCATTTTAAAAAGCAGAGACATTACTTTGCCAACAAAGGTCCATCTAGTCAAGGCTATGGTTTTTCCAGTGGTCATGTATGGATGTGAGAGTTGGACTGTGAAGAAAGCTGAGCACTCAAGAATTGATGCTTTTGAACTATGGTGTTGGAGAAGACTCTTGAGAGTCCCTTGGACTGCAAGGAGATCCAACCAGTCCATTCTGAAGGAGATCAGGCCTGGGTATTCTTTGGAAGGAATGATGCTAAAGCTGAAACTCCAGTACTTTGGCCACTTCATGCGAAGAGCTGACTCATTGGAAAAGACTCTGATGATGGGAGGGATTGGGGGCAGGAGGAGAAGGGGTTGACAGATGATATGGCTGGATGGCATCACCGACTCGATGCACATGAGTTTGAGTGAACTCTGGGAGTTGGTGATGGACAGGGAGGCCTGGCGTGCTGTGATTCATGGGGTCGCAAAGAGTCGGACAGGACTGAGCGACTGAACTGAACTGAAATGAGAGGTTGGATAATTCCTTCCAACTCAGCCGGTTGTCTTTTCAGAACAGTGAGTTAACTAATTCCTGAAACTGTGATCTTGCTAACTTGAGAAAGATTAGAAGATAGGGTCGGTCCATAGGGCAGGGACCATGATAATTTATAGACTACTGAACCCCAGAGCCTGTGTAGGTTTTATTGATACCCAATAAAAACCTGTTGAGTGTTAAACAGCTGAGGGCTTACTAGCAGGCAGATTTTTATTTTCAATTCAGAGCTAGCTCTACTGACAGTTCTAAAGCTATAAATCTAAAAATTAATAATTGGTGCACATTTGGGGGAACTACAAAGGGGACTAAATTCTTCAGTGACAGCTTTCATTGATGTAAGGGATAAGGATTTTAATATTCCAGCCTACCATATACAGCTTAGATCATTTTATGACTTATACCACAAGCTCCATACATTAAACAAAGGTCTTTTCTCAATGGAACAGATGTCTATTGTATTAAAGTTGCCCCTCCTAACAATAACTGACTTCTCCAGTGCATTCTGACACTCTTTCTTGCTCCTTCCCCCTGGCTCCTATTGCCATCACCACCTGCATGCCAGTGGCAGATTCGGGGTTTGGGGGGGCGGTCAGATATAAGACCAAGGCCCAGGAAGAATTAAGGAAAGGCAGGGATGTGTCCCTGGTACACGCTCCTCTCAGGCTGAAAAAGTGCCGCCTCAGCTCCACCCCCCAGTGAGCCAGTTTAACTTGATGTTCTATAATAAAGCTGCCCAGTGGGCTGGTCATGCTCCAGAGAGGGTGGGGAGAGTTACAAAAGCCAACGCTGCCCTTAGTTCAGCTCAGCCAGTAAGCAGTGGAGGGGTTGTTTTTCCTAAACTCAGTTCTCAAAAATATGAGAGCTTCTGCCATCAGTATTTAATAATACTGTTTTGTCCACATTTTTCTGTTTTCGAGCTTAAAACATTCGTGTCAAATATCTTTGAGGTTGGTCACATATTTGCAATTCTTTCTGTTCCTAGTCAATGGAAGTTGGAAGCTATTGCTGTAATTTCCCCAAGAAGCTTACCTCATAATCACACCCTATCTTAAATGATGTTTGGCAGCATTGAGATTGAGAGTTCCAATATACTTACTGTTTTATCAAAAAGTAAGTCATAATTAGACATATTATAATTTTTTTCCTTCTTTATTTTCCTGATATGTGCCTTCAGAAGTGAGGTTCAACACCATGGAACTTGGCTTCCATGAGTATTAACCTGGACCTTACTGACATCTCATTAGCTATCTTCTGAAGTGACTTGAAGACAGCTATTATTTCTTTTCATAAACAAGTCACAAATTGAAGAATCTTGATATTAGTAATAGTCTTGGTTTTTCTGTGTGGATGTTTCACTTAGTAGACGTGGAAACCATATTCTAAAAAAGTTAAATACTGATTTACTGCAGACCACAATGCTAGGAGATGTTAGAAATAAAACCCAAGGATTTTGATTTCCAAATAAGAGTCCATTTTTCTTTACCAGTGATTCTCAATATGTGGTCCAGAAATTTCTGTTGATCCTTGAGGGCCCTGTCAGGGGGTCAATGAGGTTGAAATGATCTTAATAATACTAAGATGTCATTTGCCTTTTTCACTGTCATTCTCTCATGGGTGTACAGGAGAGTACTCCAAAATTTACATAATCTGATATTGCACCAGACGGCATGTAACAGCAGATATGAGAATCCACTTGTCTTCTATACCAGACATTAAAGGATTTGCAAAAATGTAAAACATATTCTAATTTTTTGAAAATATGGTTATTTTTTACAACAATATGTCATTTACGTTAACATATATTGGGCTTATTGTTTTTATTTTAAAATAATATTTAAATATTTAAAATTTATCAGTTATAATTTCTAATCATATACACATATATATTTCCAACATTAACAAAAGAAAGCTCTTTGGAGTCCTCAATAATTTTTAAACATGTAAATGGGTGCTAAGGTCAAAAGCTGGACACCATGCTGGTTGGATAAGTATTGAGCAATACAGGACTGTAATGTCTCCAGAAATCCTTTTCTTTTTTTTATGAAAGTGTCCTTTAAATTGAATCACACTGAAATAAGCCAGACAAAGACAAATATCAAATGATATTGTTTATATGGGGAATCTAAAACAAAATGATTCCAATGAATTTATTTACAAAACAGAAGTAGACTCACGTAGAAAACAAACTGATGGCTACCAAAGGGGAAAGGGGAAAGGGATGGGTAGGGATAAATTAGAAGGCTGGGATTAATATTCATACACTACTATATATAAAACAGAAAACCAATAAAGACCTACTGTATAGCACAGGGAACTATACTCAATATTTTGTAATAACCTATATGGGAAAAGAACCTGAAAAAGAAATATATATATATATATATATATATATATATATATATATGTATATAAAGGACTTCCCTGGTGGCTCAGATGGTAAGGAGCCTGCCCGCAACTTGGGAGACCCGGGTTCGATCCCTGGGTGGGGAAGATCCCTGGGAGAAGGAAATGACAACCCACTCCAGTATTCTTGCCTGGAAAATGCCATGGATGGAGGAGCCTGGCAGGCTACAGTCCCTGGGGTTGCAAAGAGCTGGACATGACTGAGTGACATATCACTCATATATATATCAATTATTTACATTACTTTTCTGTACACCTGAAAGTAATACAGCATTGTAAATCAACTGTGCTTGAATAAAAAAAAATTTAAAAATAAAATAAGATAAAATGCATCACATTGTTTTGCTTTTTATGCGTTGTATCAGTCAGAACCCCTGAAAAAAACAGCACACTCTGAAGGGACAACTGTGGAAATTTTCATGAAAGGAGTATATAAAAAGGGGGAAGCATCTGTGACTGCAAGTAGCCTGTGTGCCATTCTTGCTTCTGAAGAGGCAAAGAAAAAGAGTGGTTTTTGGAACCAATTATACCTATAGCTATAGGACATGGCTGCTTCCAAGAAATCAAGGAATCATGGCAGGGTAGGCAGGCAGTGAGCTTGCTAAGAGTGGATCCCAATTTTGTGGGATTCGAAGCTTATATGTATAATTTTCACTATCTCTATAAGGAAAAGAACACACACTTAAGTATAAAAATCAATCTTTGTTTACAATGGTAAAAAAATCACAACTTACAAACTTGAATAATCAAAAAAGTACCATAAAAACATTACAAAATCCCACCCCCCCAAAGCATAATACTTTATTAACAGCCTGACATATCTCTAAAATACTTTTTTTTTTTCATTTTGAGTGCATACTTTTTGATCACCAAAAGAGGTAAAAATTTTCAATAGAGAGAATAGAAAGGTAATTCAATCTTCCTTCTAGCATAGTTTTCCAAAATTTGTGTTTGTTATTTATAGTTTAGAAAACTTTCATTTTGACTTTATACCTTACTACTGATAATGTCATTTAAAATTGATGAATTATAGGATATTCCCTGGTGATCGAGTAGTTAGGATTCCACACTTTCACTGCCGCAGCCTGGGTTCAATCCCTGGTCAGAGGACTAAGATCCTGAAAGCCATGCAGGAAGGCCAAAAAAAAAAAAAAAAGCTTTAGCTTAGTGGAGTGAGGAGGACAGGTAAGGCAGTGATGGGAGATAAAACCAAGTGACAAGACAACAAAGTGCTGGAGTTTTATAGGCGAGGTGAGAAAAGAGGGTCAGATGTTGGCAAGAGGCTGAGCATGGGTTTCTGTGCATTAGAAAGAGAAATCAAAGGCTCAGTGATGCTCGCCAAACAGAGGAAAGGCTACAGAGATACTTGGTGTCAGAGTCAGACATAACTCTGCCACGCTCTAGCTTGCAAAACTTTATGAACAATTACTAACTACACACGGAAGAGACTGCAAGTCAACTGTATTCCACTAAACTCAAGTAAATAATCTCCAACAAAAATGTCTCCTTAGCAGGATGCCAAAAATAACCACAGTCACTCCAATGACACATGATAAGAAAGGTAAGGTGGTGAAGGGGAATTTGGATTTGAAAAGATGATGGTTATATCAATTGTGGTTAAATACCTCACTCATTGTATGAAGACTCACAAAAGTGCACATAAGCACTTTGTGAGGACTCCTCCCAAAAGTTTGGAAGGAACATGTGTAGGTGAGGAACTCTAAAATTAAGCTTCATTAACTTTGTGGTAAATCCAACTTTGGTGCTAATGTAACGCATAACTTGGTCCCTCTTTCTGCCTAAGCTCTGATCTCACGCCAGCCCACCACTGGCCGAATTCAACAAGAAGGCAGGGTATTGTGGGGCCAAGCGGATGATAAAAATCAAAATTTCTGGAGTACAGATTAGAGTCAAGAAGGATGGAGAGTAAATCTGGAGTAGCAAACAAACAAACAAAATGCCTGTTTTTCAAGAGAAGCAGATGAGCAAAGTGATGACCTGGAGAGAGATTGCATTTGATCCAATTCCCAGTGAAAACGAGAAAGAATCAAAAGTCCTACCACTTTAAGACACTGTCTCTGGTTGGGGAACTAAGGCCATGTGGTCCAGCCAAAAGAAAAAGAAAAGTCCTACCACTAAGCAGCTGAGGCCCAGGAAACAAAGGGCCTTTAACAAGGAGACACATAAATCAGCAAGTACAGGAGATGAGATTTACACAGAACCACTGGAGGAATCACGCACATCATTCCATAAATCATGTACATAAACACTTGAAAGTTCTGTATGGGTACTGTGTTTTCTTTTCTTCCTTAGGGTCTTTTAATAGGTCCAATGATCATAACGCGACTTGGCAAAAAATTTTTGGTGGCCCTCCCTAGCTCCTTCTACTTAATTTAAGCTTGAAAGACTTATTCCCATGCTCCTTCTACTTAATTTAAGCTTGAAAGACTTATTCCCATGCTAATAATGTTATAGACAGTGGTTAGATTACCAGTTCTAACCACAAAAATCCTTTTTTCATACAAATGTGACTGAACTGGACTCCCAAGAGTATGCGAACATTTCCAAGACCAAGCTCAAGTATAAAAAGTGATATGAACCGGAAATAAAAGAAAAGAATGGCAGCCTATCTGGAATAAGGCAACTCCTGACCACAAGAGGATGGAAACGACTAGAGGAAGGGAAGATCCGAAGAACAAATGTTGATGCCCTATGAGTGGGAGGTTCACACAGAGGAAGAAAAGATCTATAACGTGGCCTCAGGATGAGAAGTTGTAGGAGTACAGATCCCTGTTGAGGTCTGGGAGGACCATTTCTCCCCAGCTTTATTTATTATGCCAAGTCTCAGACTTTGTAGACAATCTCTCTAGCTGGGTATAACCAAGTCTTTTTTCACACTTTACCTAATTTAAATGTCTTGACAAGAGTAAAACACCAATTGAAGGTATTTTCATAGAATAAGCCATTTTTGTACTGTTGAACTCTTGAACAATTTTCTCTGGAATATCACAAAATATATTGTTATTTCACTTATTAAAATGCATTGCTCAAACACCTCAAAAATTAGTTACATTGTCTTAGGGAAGACATTTTCTAAACTCTAAGGCAGCATTTCTGTTAATAAATACTGGGTTTGGACATCTTATTTAACTTAGTTAATTATTCTACATCAGGAGCAAGCCAACCTCTTCATGCTTGTTTATTCTCTGTCATGATGGGGAGACTGCACTGACCTTTATATTCTTTTTGTTGTGAAGATTAAGTGGTCGAGTTTGGCAACCATCAGCAGTGTCCAGCACAAAGCAGACACTCTAAACCAAAAAGGGAATCTAAGGGACTGAGTTTTTGTCCTGCGTATTTTAGACTACTAAGATTTAGAACTTGCAAATATTTCGCTTTTCTGTTTTTTATTTTTATTTTTAAAAGCTTTTTATTTTATACAGGAGTGGATTTCTTTCTCTCTGTTTTTTAAGAGCTGAAAGCATGTCAACAGAGTTCAAAGCCCCACCCAGCAGGGCCTAAGCATTCCCTCAAAAAAACTGGCAGGCCACCAACCGCCACCTCCCAGGGCACCCTGAAGGATACTGATAAGCCGAGGAGACAGTCACATCCGAGTACGCGGGGTCCAACCCCAAATTAGTTAATCGGGCGTTTGCGGGTCGGAGGTGAGGAGGTGCCGTTCCTTTTCCTATCTCTCCCCAGCCTCTTCTCTCCCGGAGTCCCTGCTCCTCAGCCCCGCCCCTACTTGGCTTCCAATCCCATTCCGCCTGGAGCTCAAGCGGCCAATCAGGTGGCGGTCCTGCCGAAGGGGCGGGACGAGGGGGGCGGAGCTGAGTGGCGGAGTCTGAAGTCGCCTATTTCAGCTGCGGCGCTGGAGACGCGTGAGCCGGGCCCACCTGCAAAGTTCTGCAGCGCCACTCAGACACCATGGCGGACAACCGGGATCCAGCCAGCGACCAGATGAAACACTGGAAGGAGCAGAGGGCCGCGCAGGTACACCCTGCGCTCTCCGAGCCTGCCCTACGGTCCGCGTAGGAAGCAGGGTGTCCTCGAGTAACGGCCCCTGCTGCCACAGCGCGGAGGTTCTGGGGAGGGAGGGCTGTACCACCGATCGCGGGGGAGGTTAGGGGTGTTTGTGTGCTTCCTTTCGGTCTGGTTGGGCTGTTACATTCGTGGGCGGGAGGGGAGAGGGTTCTGGGCCCGGGGGCAGCGGTCCTGCAGGGTTTGTGGTAGGCTGCAGGTCGTGGGTGGTTGACTTACAGTTTTGCGCCTTTGCCAGCTGGGACAGAGGTTGCAGTTTGAGGCAGCAGTGAAGGCTTATGGGGAAAGAGGCAGAGAGCTGCAGCTGCAAGAAAGGAAGTGACGGGGGACGTGGGAGCAGGCTCTAGCTTTGCCCTGGCTCAAACAATAACTACCAGCTTTCGTATTTGGGGTGCGGGGTGTCTTGGGGGCAGGGAACGACTTTTATCATCTCCATGTCCCCAGCATTGAACATAAAGCGTTGTTTGTGTGTTAGTTGCTCAGTCGTGTCCGACTCTCTGTAATCCCATGAACTATAGCCCACAGACAGACTGTTCTGTCCATGGAATTATCCAGGCAAGAATGCTGGAGTGGGTTGCCATTCCCTTCTCCAGGGGATCTTCCCGAACCAGGGATGTAACCCAGGTCTCCTGTGTTGCAGGCAGATTCTTTACCATCTGGGCATCCAGGGAAGCGCACATACAGCATTAAACAGCTAAATAAAAAGATATGTACACCCATGATTTCTTTTGCACTTAAAAACATCGTCTAGCATTTTAGAGCTAAAAGTGACCTTAGTGATTAATTAATGCATTTATTTACACCTATGCTTTGAGTGCCAACATGTGCTAGGCACAGTGCTGGGGCAAGTGGAACAAATTCCAGTGAGGCTGAAAGCTCAAAGTCAAGTTTGGGAGACAAGACAGGTAAATAGATGGTTACCTTCCAACGTGGCCAGGGCACTAATATAGGTTATCTGCTGAGTGTAAAGGGAGTGACTGACCCAGTTGGCAGGCTTCTCAAAGCAGGTGACATCTGAACAAGAGCTTTACAGCTGAGTAGGAATTCAGCCCTATAGTGGTTGGCCAGTCATTCCTGGCCTGTACCCCTAGGATGTAGAGCATTCAAGGGCATCTCTGAGCAGGTTGGGTGGGATGGGAGCACTTCTGTTTTGAGTCTTCTTTTGTCAAATTGGCCTAGAGAGTGTTCAGGACTTGCCCAGTTCCCATGGCGGCTGGTTAATGGCAGAGAGAGGACTAGAGTCATGCTTTCCTCATCTTGTCTAGTGCTCTTTCTTCTTTTTAAAATTTATTTTTAATTGGAGGTTAATTGCTTTACGATATTGTCTTGGTTTCTACCATACATCAACATGAATCAGCCGTAGGCAAACATATCTGCCTTCCCTCCTGAACCTCCCTTCCACCTCATGCCACCTGTCTAGGTAGTGACAGAGTACTCGTTTAGTGCTCTTCCTTAAAACCGGGTTAGTGTTCATGAACTAGGATTAATGCTGAGTGCTCATGGATTACCTTGTAGTTCCCTGTTTGTGAGAAGGCTACCATTCTCTTTAAAGGGCCTGGAAAATCTCTTTTCTCATTTTGTTCCTTATTATGTGCTACTAGGGGATTTGGCTTTTCATGAGTTCTTAGGCAAAGTGAACCAGAGAGACTTAGCATCTTATCAGTCAAGGACAAGTGGCTAGTCAGTGGCAGAGTCAAGATTAGAACTCTGCTTCCTAGAGCCAGGACTCTCTGTATACCCAGTGGTTGCTGCATCTTGGTTCACATGGAGGTGTTCATGAATACTCGGTGAATTGGAAACAATATGGGCAAATGAGATTCTCATAAAACAAAATTCATTCTTTTGAAAGGACTCCGTTGAGACTAGCTTGCCTTGTCACTGTTTGGGAGAATTATTAACTGTTGTTAAATCATTAAGATCTTGCTGGTGACTTGCCCTACATGGTCACCCATGTGAGAAACAGCTGGCCTGCAAAGCGCATCTATAATCTGGGCACTCCTAGTTGAAATACTTCTGTCTCCTCTGTTCATGCATCACAGTGCACTGTTCACATTGTCCTGATTGGCAGTCACATTGGCATCTTGTTTTTCCTTACCTGAGCTGCTCTGAGTGGAAACTGCTTATTTTTATGAGGAGACTGCCCACTTCCCAAAGGAATTTTGCATCTGTCACATACCCTTTGTAATTTCCCAATGCTTTCTTTGGAAAATTTTCAAACATTCAGAAAAATGAGAAAAATTGTGTAGTATATGCCTGTATACCTACGACATTTTAAAAAATTTCTTTTAACATGTTATTCCATATCTGTCTGTCCCTTCATACATCCCTTAACCTATGTTTTGGAGGGGCACTTCAGAGTATGTTGTAGACATCAGTAGACTTGATGCAAATTACGAGAATTCATTGTTTATTTATGTTTTTAAGGCAAAATTTATATACAAAAATATACAAATATGAAGTGCACCAATCTGTGCTTTTTGATAAACACCTGTGAATCTGGTTCTTTTATCAAGATGTAGAAGATTCTCATCACCCTGGAATGTTCCCTCGTGCTGTTTTCCATCTTTCCCTGCTTCTCCTGCAGTCCTGCTCCAGGCAACCACTGATGATTTTGCTTTTTAACCATTGATTTAGGTACTTTTTGTGTAACGCTGCTTTCATTCAGCAAATATGTTTTAAGATTAAAAAAAAATGTTTTAGGATTCATTCCTGTCATTGCATGTATTGCTGAGTAGTAATAGTACTAGTACTATTACTGATTAGAGCACCATTGTCTGATTAGAGCACCGTGTGCTTATCCTGTTGTTGGGCACCTGGACTATTCCCTGTGTGTGGCTGTTATGAATTAAGTTTCTATAAAGAGTCTTATACAAGTCTTTTTGTGCACATATGCTTTTATTTCTCTTAAAAAATACCTGTGAATAGAATTGCCGAGTAAGTGAATAAGGTAAGTGAATGTCTTATGAGAAATTCCTAAGCCTTCTTCTGATGTGGTTTACCATTTTACACTTCTGTCAACAGTGTTTGAGAGTTACATTGGTCCACCTCCTGCCATCCTTTGGGATTGTCATTCTTTTTAAGTTTAGCCTTTCTGGTGAATAAGAAGTGATATTTGCATTGCTCTGATGACCAGTGATGCATCTTTTCATGTGCCTATTTGACCAGTGGTATACAGTATTTCTTCCCTGGTGGCTCAGATGCTAAAGACTCTGCCCACAATGCAGGAGACCTGGGTTCGATCCCTGGGTCAGGAAGATCCCCTGGAGGAGGAAAGGGCAACCCACTCCAGTATTCTTGCCTGGAGAATTCATGGACAGAGGAGTCCAGCAGGCTACAGTCCACGGGATCAGAAAGAGTCAGATATGACTAACACACACATATGTATTTCTTTAATGGATTTGTTCACATCTTTTGTCCTTGAAAACATTGGATTGTTTGTTTTACTATCCTTGATTCATAGCCCATGTTTTAAGTACAGTCACGCATGGGCTACATGCTGTAATAATACATCCCAAAGTGTATAGTGGCATAAACCTATGAGAAGTTTATTTCTCTCTTATGTGATTAGCCAAAATGGTTTGAGGTTGCAGAAGGAGGTAGTGAGTCCTCGGCAGCCCACAGTTCCCCAAGGCTGCAGGCTGAAGGAGGATGCTCCTGTGGCAACACAGGGTTTCTTAATGTTGCCCTCCATATCACTGTCTAGTCACAGACGATTAAGAGCGTGGAGGAGAGTATGTGGGAGGTTTAGATGCCAGGCTGGAAGTGGTGTATGTCACTTCTGCCTGCATTCTTTTGTCTAGAACCCTGTCACATGGCTGCACCTGCTGTGAGCGAGGCTGGGCGACAGTCTCCCTCTGCACCCAGGTCGCCAACCCTTCTACACCGTGTCCAAACATACTTTCAATGTGATGACAATCTCTCTGGCCATTTTCTTCTGATGTGGTGATGAGCAGACAGGCATAATCTCTTTCAGAAGGGTATGTTGGACTTTTAAAATATTCTGTTAGAAATTTATGACGGTAAAGTATAGTTTTTGTTTTTTTTTTTTCAAATCTTCATTTGCTTGGCAAGTGCTTTTTAAAAAAATAAGTGGGCAGTTCTGCATCAGTATCTTGCCTTCCATCACCCACTTTGTTTACATTGGTTCTGGACTATGAGCGCTTTAAGTTGTGGAACTGCTGCTGGAGGGCACGCTGCCATCTCCTCCCTCAAAAACCGGATGCTGAATGTTGTGCTGGGCGTCTCCTCCTTTGGAACCGAGTCAGCGAGCATGAAAACAATTTATGGAACGTCTCTCCTTGTGGGCATATTTCATTGCTGACAAGTGAATTGGGACCTTTGTGAAATTTAACAGGCGAGTGACAAATCAAATACGTTCATAGGTATGACTTGGATCTTCTTAAAAATCTCTCTTTTTCTTTCTCTCAAAGTAGGTTTAGGGGAGGGAGGTGGTTCTCCAGGTTATTTCCGGTCCCTCTGAATGGAACTTGATGGAAACTTTTATTGCTTAGAATGCCATTGGCTCTTCCTGTGGGAAACTTAAGGTAATTGGTAGCCTCTGATCCCTTAAAAACTGGAGAATTTGAGCATTTCGAGACTTTCCTTTTTAAACAATTCCTAATTACTTAGAAGAGAAGTTGGGTTTTAGACCATCCATTCCTGTCAATGAGTCACAAGACAGAACCTTTGAGGGTTTATGTATTTTTTAGGGTAAACTTGGTAATAGCTGCATTGACGTAATGTTGCCGACATTCGGGGGCTGGAGAGAGGTGACTGAATAACTTCTTGTGCACGTGTGTTTGCATTTCTTGTGGAAACCACCTTTTTTGTTCATTTTCCTTCTAGTGCTGTGACTGCTGTCGTTTCTCCTGCTAAGGGTAAAGGAGTCTTTTACTTAGTGGATCGGTCATCCTTCATTTTTTGAGCCTTTCTCTCCTCTTACTCCCTACTTTTTTTTTGAAAAAGTAAAGGACTAGTGCATTTCTCAGTGCTGTCAGACTTATTTAGTAAAGTCATTTTCAAGACAGAGAAAACCTCTTTTTCAGTAGCCATTCCGTGTATTTTCAAGGCTTTATTCCCGGTAGGATTATTCTGTTTGCTGATTATTGAAAACCAGTAGCAGTGTATTTTGAACATATCTGGAAATATAGACAGCTCACCAAGAAGAAAAGGAAAAAAAATGTGAGCAGCTACTGGGACGTGTTTCCTCTTGTACAAAATAATACAAAAGAACCTTGCTTGAAAAGCAGACATTTCCCATTAGGGTGAGGAAGGAGGTGTGTTCAATCAGTCTGTGCTTAGGGGTCCAACCATGTGATCTTCAAGTCTGACATTTATTTTCCTTGTAAAAGGCAACTTTTTTTTTTTTCTGGAATAAAAACTGTCCACTAGAATCTAAAAATAAATTATACAAATGAACTTATTTATAAAACAGAAATAGACTCACAGACATAGAAAGCAAATTTGTGGTTAACAAAGGGGAAAGTGGTGGGGGAGGGATAAATTGGGAGTTTGGGATTACATATACACACTACTATAAATAAAACAGATAACCAACAAGAACCTACCGTACAACATAAGGGAACTCTACACAATATCTTGTAATAATGAGTAATGGAAAGGAACCTAAAATATCTATCTGGATCACTTTGCTACATACCTGAAACTAACACAACACTGTAAATCAGCTGTGTTTCAATAAATTTTGTTAAAAAAAAAAAAGCTGATAGAGCTCATCCAGACCTACTTAAAAAAAAAAAGCGATTACTAATAAAGTTGGATTAATATCTACAAAAAAGAACAACAACAAAAAAACCCCCACTAGTTGTCTTCCCTGGGATCCTTGGAATCATTTTTTAATTTTCTTCAAGCCCTCACAGGCTTCACTTTGACACCAACGGCCTTGTTTGTGAAAGTCGCTCAGTCTTGTCTGACTCTGCAACTCCATGGGTCTATCTATGGAATTCTCCAGGCAAGAATACTGGAGTGGGCTGCCATTCCGTTCTCCAGGGGATCTTCCTAACCCAGGGATCAAACCCAGGTCTCCTGCATTGCAGGTAGATTCTTTACCATCTGAGCTACCAGAGAAGGGCAATTCTTGGCTTGCCGGTGAGACCTTACTGTTCCTTGCCCGGGGCATTGTTGTCAGCCTGAGGCCATATTCCATAGCAGTTAGCACAGTGTTGACAAGCCTATTGTCACTCTCGCTGACACTTTAGTGCACTTTGTTTAGTACCAACAGGGCCTGTTTGGTTCTTAATGAAGAACATATTTTGATTTTTTCTTACGTTTATTGGATTTCATTTTTTTCCCATTATATATTATTCAGTTTTTTTTAATTGAATGGCACTTCTAGAGGTGGATGGTATAGAATAACTTAGACAATGAGTAAAGTCAGACAAGAACTCATTCTTGCCTCTTGCACTTCGAATGACCAACAGTTCTTGACTGAGGCACCTAGTGGCTTAAGCATGAAGTCAGCTTACAAGATGAAGTATATCCTGGTGATGAAGTCACCACTTGGAGCCCAGAAAGCATAGTTTTTAGTCTTTAAGGCAGTCAGCAACGTTTCCCAGTGTTGTCAGGTCACTGATTTTTGTGCTAGAGAACCTCCTCAGTGTGATGTGGTATTGAGGTGAGTCACTTTCTAATGCTTCCGATGTTTTAAGACACAAAAAAAGCACATCTATTGAATTCAGAATTTAGGAGTAAATGACCTGCATGGAAGTTAGGATTCTCTTTGTTTTCTAGTGACAATCTCTGGGCAGGAGCCTGTGGCTCAGCAAAAAATCTGCCTGCAATGCAAGAGACATGGGTTCAATCCATGGGTTGGGAAGATCCCCTGGAGAAGTGAATGGCAGCCCACTCCAGTGTTTTTGGAAAATCCCATGAACAGCCATCATGATGGGCTGCAGAGTTGCAAGAGTCAGAGACGACTTAGTGACTGAATCACCACCAGGAAGAAGCCAGCGTTAATCACCTGGTTGGTCTGTTGTATATTTTGAGTACATTGCTGAACTTGCCTGTCCTTTGTCTTGACTGAATGTGTTGATGTAGGAAGAGTATTTAACACAGAGCCTGCCCAGGGTAACCACTCATGCATGATGCAGCCCTTTATTTCTGTCCCTTGTTTCAACTTCTCCCTTACTTCTTTTCTTTGACATTGCTCTTTGATTCTTCATGGAAAAACAAAAAAACCAAAAAACAACCCACACTTTATATTGTGGAAAATTTCAAACCGGAGCTGAACAGAAAAGATGGTATAATGAAGCTCCAAGCTTTTGTCTGTCAGCTTCAATAATGAATTTTTGTCCCACCAGCTCTCCCTGCTAAGAGCTCCCCTACAGAACAGCAGTTCATGTGAGTTGCCACGACTTGCTGGGGGAATTAGGCATGTCTTGTGTGGCTCCACTGGCAGAGGACTCTTGGAAGCCTCTGCTGGTTTCCTCTGACTTAAGGAGCCCCTTCTCCTTGCTTATTTTGCTTTGTATCTAAATGCCATAATAAATGATGGCCTGAGGATGGCTAGATGCTGAGTTCTGTGAGTTTTAGAGAATCACGCGGGGGAGGTCTTGAGGAACCCTGACATTGTCTCTCTTTTTTTAACACTTTGTTCAAATCCTAGATGCAAGTAAGGTTCACACATGGCATTGATTGATATGTCTCTTAAGTCCATCTGTCTCTTCCTTAGGGTGGTTTTAAATGAAGTTTACAGTGATTTAGTAACCTGTGAAGGGTCAGGCTTTACAATCAAATAGGGTTCAACTTGAGGCTTGACCGCTGGGCAGATTACCTCACCTCCCTCCCCTTTCGTTTCTCATATTGAAAATGGGATAACAATTCTCCTTACCTTGCAGTATTGCTGTGAGAATTAATTTATATAAAACATGTGTGTAAACCAACACATGTCAGTTACCCAGCCTGTAGAATATGTGCAGGAGATGTAAGCTGTGCTGTTCTGAGAAGCACTATAGTGTGTGCTTTTGGGTCCTTGAGCCAGTCTGCTTGGGTTCAAACTCTGCCTCTGCCCCATTTTAGGTGGGTAGCCTTGAGCCGGTTGTATAACTTCTCCACGCCTCAGTTTCCTCTTCTGTATAGTGGAGATTATCACAGTCCTTACCTTGGAGAGGTGGACTAAATGTGATAACCTGAGTAGAGTGTAGAACAGTGCCCGCAGAGCAAGCTGATATTTGTTGTTCTGAAGCTTGAGTGTGTCTAGTAAGGCCTTTCACACCTAAACAGAAAGAGGCAAAGAAAGAATCAGTGGGATGACAGGAGATGGAGGAATCGTCTTCATTATAAGCTGAGGCTTAACTGGAGAATGTGGCTTAGGAGTTTGGGCAAAGAGGGCCTGCTGAGACCGTTTCCCTGATTTGAATTTATTTACGCCTTGTGTTTAGCTGACTCTGGAGACTACCAGAGGAGTAGATGCTGCTGTGGCCACTGGCTTCCAAAGGGAAGAGCGTGGGCCCTGTGTAGGCCTGGGTCCCTTTCCCAAACTGCCCCAGCAGGGGAAGTTTCCCCGCTTCCTTGCATCAGGGCAGGAGGCCCGGAACACCACCGCACTGTCATGCCAACCCCCCACCAAGAAACTCGAGGACCAAGGCAACCTTTGGTTTTCTGAACGGGGTGTGTTGTAGGCACTGATTTGCTAGAAAACGCTAGGTATATTCTGTACTGATCTCTGAGAATATAAAGCTGACATTATGACTCTACTGGGATTGAAAGCTGGGGACAGTTTGTATGACCCCCTTTTTCAGTTTAAAAAAAGAAGCCTACGATAGCGAGTTCTTGGAAATTCTGTGAGCAGAGGGCACTTACCAGTGGCAACTATGAGCAGAGGGCACTTACCAGTGGCAACTATGTTGACAAAATATTTCACCAGAGAAAGCCATCTTGACCGCTCCCAGGAAAATTTCTTCAACCCTGTCTTAGTTTGAGCCAAAAAGTACAAACACCAAAGCCAAAGTGGAATTTTACTTTGATCTCGAGCCTTTCTTTCTAATCATGGTGCTAGCCTTTAAACCAGGCCAAAGTACTTCTTGTCAATTGCTGCAGCAGTTTTTATGACAAGTTTGTTTCACGATTTTTCATCAGAATTTGAAGTTACAGGACTTCCCTGGTGGTCCAGTGGTTAGGAATCCACCTGCCAAGACAGGAGACGTGGCTTCCATCCCTCATCTGGGAAGATTCTACGTGTGACGAGGCAGATAAGCCCGTGTGCCACAACTCGTAAAGTCTGAACGCCGAGATCTTTCTCTGCACCCAGAGAAGCCAAAGCAATGAGAAGCCTGCGTACCACAACTAGAGAGTTGTCCCCACTTGCCACAACTAGAGAAAGGCCCTGCACAGCAATGAAAACTCAGCATCACCTAAAATAAAAATAAATAAAAAATTAAAAAAAAAGAATTTGAAGCTATAAGTGCAGGTATTTCCCTTTTTTTTTTGGAGGGAAGGTGCAGGGAGAGGCATGGGCTATTGTTACCTCCTCCTCCTTTTGAGAAATAATCTTTCTTGGCCATTTCATATCGGTCCATAGTTTAATTCATTCCCTTGTTAAATCCTCAGCCTTGGTTGTGCGCTTGTGGCTGGGCTCTGGATGCAGAAAGAGTATACTGTCTCGAGAGAAAAAACCACAAAGCAACTAAGGCAATGAGATTATCTGTTCTGTGGGCCCAGGAAGATGCCCTTGGCCCAGCTTGTGGGGTGGCATGGGTGGGGCAGGAAGAGTGGTCGGGGAGAAGCATGTACGATTGTCATGAGGAATTGGCAGCCAGAAAGATGTTAAACATATTAACAGGTAACTGCTGCTGCTTTTCCAGAGAGGGAGCTCTCAGAATTGCCTATCCACAGAAGAACTCTTCTGTGCTTAAAAATATTCTAGTTGTAAAGTGATCTTGCACTGAGTTAAAACAGGCCCTTCCCTGGCAGTCCAGTGGTTAAGACTCTTCGCTTCCAATGCAGGGGGCACAGGTTCAGTCCCTGTTGGGGAACTCAGATGCCACATGTCACGTGGAGTGGCCAAAAAATTAAAAAAACAAAAACCCTATAACCAGCAAGTTGGCAGACATATCTTTGCCCTTCCATGCTTTCCTGTGTGCTGCCACACAGAAATCTGCGTAAAGTTAAATACTCTGAGCATGTGGCATCGACCACTAAACAAGTAATGATATTCCTCTCACTGGTTGTGGAGAGGCTTGAAAGAAGATAGCTAGAAAAAAAGCCTTTCATATGGCAAGTGCTCGAGAAGTGGTATTTACAAAGGGAAATTAGAAACTAGGTACCGTTCCATCAGCTGTGCTGATTCTGTGTGTTTGTCCTTTCTGATTAGCTTTGGACCAGTGGTAACCGCCCTCCATCATATCCCTAGAGAAAGCTCAGAGCTTGCATCACGGGATGTTGGGGATGTTGTTTCTTTTGTTTGCTGCTGGTGAAAAACGGGCACGGGCTCCAGGATGTGGTTATATTCTGGTTTTACTGGCACTCGCTGTCCTCAGGAGCCCTCTGTCTACCCTCCTCCGAGGGGGCAGACCTCTACCCTTGTGTGTGCAGGTCATAGGGATACATCCTGCCAGGCTCTGGTCTGTGGGGACCGGGAGGACAGGGACCACAGCTGGTGAATGAGTGACTTGAAATGAGTCACCTGGGGGGCCCTAGTGCTAAATCTACTCCCCCACCGCCCCGCGCCTGCCATCCAGCCTGCAGAGGGGTCCACCGTGGGGCTGTTGAACTAATGAGACCCAGGTGCACTGTGGCTGCTTCTTACGTCCTTCATCAACAGACAAGCTCCCACTTATTTTTCCCTCCTGCCCTGTCTTTCCCGGCCTCTGGCTGAAGTCTGCTGACCTGTTGCTCTCATCACCACTGCCAGACAGTTGCTGCCTCTGCCTTTGGTAGGCTTTTCATTTTTTCTCCCTTCTTCCTTTACCACTCCCCTCCCCGTCATCACCTCTGCCTTTCTCAGCACGTGCAGGGAGTGGCTTCATCTGACTGTACTCGTCTAAACAGGTACCATCTTCCAGGTCTTGCTGTTCTGGGACACTTTTGTCATTGCTTGTAGCCCAGGAGGGCTGGTTTTCACTGCTTTCTACTTCAGTTTAGTCACTCAGTCATGTCCAACGCTTTGCGGCCCCACGGACTGCAGCACGCCAGGCTTCCCTGTCCATCACCAACTCCCGGAGCTTGCTCAAACTCATGTCCATCGGGTCGGCAATGCCATCCAACCATTTCATCCTCTGTCCTCCCTTTCTCCTCCTGCCTTTAATCTTTCCTAGCATCAGGTTCAAAATTATTCTAAATGTTTGAGAATGCTGGAAGTTTGATTTAAACAAAAATCAAAACAAATTGTATCTATTCTGGGGTTAATTGCAATGCTTACTGCATGGAACTGGCTTTTTTTCAGAAATGACTTTAAAAATTTTGCTTTTGATGGTCCATTTCCCAGCTCCACCTTCACTTACTTTATTTAGTAAAGCTTCATTGCATTAACTCTGTTAGTTTTCACCATCTCAGTGAATATACTGTGTCCTTCTTTTCATCTAGTGAATACTCTCTGTCTTTGTTTAAATTCAGTATCTCTTTTTTGATGTTGCCCTAAACACCGCCTGAAGTCAGGAGTCTTTTCCTCCCTGATCTTTGACCATGACCTCCATTCTGTCTTGCTGACTGTTGAATCTTTTCCTGCCACACTTGTTTTAAAGACATATTGCATATCCATTGGCTTGGAAAGGTGTTAAAAGAGAGGACAGTTGATCTATTAGACCAGGGAACTAGAAGAGAGGCTGAATGTTACTGACCTACAAACCCAGGTTTCATTTCTCGGGGGGATGGATGTCATGGAGGAGATTCCTGCACTGGGTGGGCAGGAAGCCCAGTGATGGCAGCATTCCAGCATTGCCACGTTAAGCGTCCATGATGCATTGTCACGAGGCGAGCCCATCTCGTTCTTTAGCCCTTCAACTCGCTCATCCCCTCATCCAGCTGGCTCTGCATCTGCCTCCTCTGGGCGTAGGCTTTATTCTTGACTTTATCACCCTGACCTGGTCCTAAGAAGGAGTCTTGTGATGTGGTCTCGTTCATTTCTCAGCAGCAGCGTCTTCCTGTATTAGGGATGCAAAGATGGAAATAACCCTCTGACCCGTTTACCGTTCCTCTCACTGAGCTTGGTGTTCTCTCACATACGCTTCTCCTTTATGGGAAGTCCCCCACCACTGGCCCCCCCTCCCCTGCCATGTTTATTTTTTTGCACATGAAAAGTTGATTAACTTGCTAATAGCCAGGGGAGGACTGGGGAAGGTCGTGGGAGAGGCAGTTGGCTGCTGTCAAAAGCAGAATGTGACCACAGAGCAAGATGAAGCTGCCTGGGATCACGAGAGGCTTAAAAATGCTGCTCCCACCCCAGAGAAGGGACAGCTGAAGGGCTCCTGATATAATAGAAATGGGAAAATTGGGTGGATCTAATTTTTAATTACAGTAAAACAACCTATCTCATCTCATAGACATTTGGCATCTTTCGAAAATTAATACTGTAATCCATCTTACCAGTAACTGTTTATTTTCGGTGATGACAAAAGCCAGTGACTTCTTTTGGAATTGAGAAGAGATGCTGCAGATGGCTGGAGTACTGCTTGAGAGCAGCGTACTGCACTGTACAGAGTGATTCGCCTTGACGTGTCTGGTGGTCAGGAAGTATTTGGAAAATCTGTGTAAAGCAGGTGGAGGCATAGCTTCCCTGGGGACCATCTCTCATTATGAGTTTGGACATTCAGTGTTAAACGCATATGACATATAATCCCTTTTAGGGGGATCTCTACCTGGGGTTTCCTGTGTGGAGCCTGGTGGCTATACCTAGACCAGAGGGGGAGCAAGTTGGTGAGTTATCTAGATATCGTCCTGCTTAGCATTTCTTAGAATTTCTGCGACCCAATTATAAATTTCAGGCAGCTGCATATTTTGTAGCATTTCAGTACTTTTCACACAGGAAATTTAAAAAGAGTTTGAGTAGCAGATGTAAAAATGCAAAATGATGTGCCCTGTGACAGTGGAAATTGAGGGCGTGATGGTATTGATGCTCTTGCACTCTTTTCCTCTCATGTTCACTTAGAAACCTGATGTCCTGACCACTGGAGGCGGTAATCCAGTAGGAGACAAACTCAATATTCTGACGGTAGGGCCCCGAGGGCCCCTTCTTGTCCAGGATGTGGTTTTCACTGATGAAATGGCTCACTTTGACCGGGAGAGAATTCCTGAGAGAGTCGTGCATGCCAAGGGAGCAGGTGAGAGCTGTGTTCATTTGCTGTGAAAGGACTGTTTCATAACACCTGGGTTAAAAATTACTTCTCAAAGGATCAGAGTTCTTTAAGAGAAGTGCCAAATTTTCATTCCTTGGAGAAAGGCAAAAATGTCCATCAGTTGAGGAGTCAGTAATTAAATGATGGTTTTTCCCTGGATTGAACCTTCCATGTAAAATACTTTATTTTGCTAAAAGTAAAAGTAATCTTCCTTTTATTCCATTATGCAGCTTAGTACAGAATGAAAAATATGGAAATACAGACACAGACATACTGTAATTATAACTGGATTAAGATGGTGCACTTAACTGGATAAACACTGGAATTAACTGTGCAAAGTCAATGACTGTGTAAATGTGCTGTAGTGATTTTTCCATTTTGTCCAAAACTTCTGTAAAACTCTTATCTTGCTTTTGTTACAGAAACAAAAGATATAGATGGTATTTAAAAGAAAGCTAAAAACTCAAAAGGAGGGACTTCCCTGGCAGTCCAGTAGTTAGGACTCCAAGCTTCCAATGCAGGAGGTCTGCGTTCCGTCCCTGGTTGGGGAGCCAAGATCTCACAGGCTGCACGGCACAGCCGATAAATAAATAAATTACTTAAATATTGTGAATCTTTAAAAAAAAAAACAACTCAATAGGAAAAAGAAACTTGATAGAAAGGAAGAAGTTTTGTTGGACTCCCGTTTCAGTTCAGTTTAGTCGCTCAGTCGTGTCCGACTCTTTGCGACCCCATGAATCACAGCACGCCAGGTCTCCTTGTCCATCGCCAACTCCCGGAGTTCACCCAGACTCATGTGCGTCGAGTCGGTGATGCCATCCAGCCATCTCACCCTCTGTCGTCCCCTTCTTCTCCTGCCCCCAATCCCTCCTAGCATCAGGGTCTTTTCCAGTGACTCATCTCTTCGCATGAGGTGGCCAAAGTATTGGACACAATTTCTTTATTTCCTGTTCTATCTTCTCCAGCTTATTTTGTGGGGCTTTTCCGTCATGCCTCTGATATGCTGTTCAGGTGGTTGTTTGGCTCTGTGGCGAGCTTCCTAAGTGCTCAGCCTTTCCGTGTGTTTTCTCCTCCTCTCTCCCCTGTTCTTTCTCTCCTAGATCCTACTTGTACCTGAAGGGCCTCTCAGACCCTGTGTTCTTCCAGCAACCCTGACTAGTTCCTTCTGGCTCCACTTCTCTTTGGCTCCGGCTCTGTAGCTCTCAGCTTAGCCCCGAGTGACGTAGGGCTTTGCATTTTGCTCTCATCATTTTATGTTTGGTTATCTCCCCTTCTCTCATCATTGGAAGCTCCCAGAAGGCCAGTGCTAAATCACCGGTTTCTGTTGTCACCCAGATACCTGTTGCGGGCCTGGTGACCTGAGTGATAGTCTTGTGATGCCAATTTCTGTGTCTTTCTCCTTAGGGGCTTTTGGCTACTTTGAGGTCACACATGACATTACCAGATACTCCAAGGCGAAGGTGTTTGAGCATATTGGAAAGAGGACGCCCATTGCAGTTCGCTTCTCCACTGTTGGTAAGTTGCTCTGTTTGCATTACTGGTGTTGCTTGACTCAACTCTGTGTTTTATCTGAGGCATTTATAGCTTAGTTTCCAGAAAAAACTTACCAGACAATAGGAAACAAGCACTTCTCCAAAGTATAGCAACATTTTACAGTAGAAAAAATATTTTAAGACATGTAGAAAGTTAATTATAATTCTGTTTGTTGAGAGGTCTTAGGAAATCATGCTTGTGCAGAGCTCACGCCTGCAACCCTGTGGCATTTAGAAAGAGTTTTTCCTATGAGCGGTTGCCTCAAATGGAACATGAAGTGGTAGTGTTACTCCACAGTCATGAGAACAACTGCCCTTTATTGAGGGTTAACTCTGTGCCACCCATGGTTGGTGTTGTACTGATCCTGCTTATAATCTGTAGATGTATTAATGCTTTGCATGGTGGGGTTATTTCTGTTTCTGAGAGAGTGATTTTTCTTACGTTACAGAGCTAGTCAGAGATAGAGCTATCAAATTGCATCTCAGCATACCACAATGCCTGATTAATTCTGCCTCTGCATGAGTCTGTGTTTGTGCATTTTTATAATTCTGTGAAATGCAAAAGGAAATGAAATTAAGGATAAAAATTTCTGTCTTGACTCATTTTCTTACTATTAACCTCATACTTTTGACAACTTGCTTATTCTCTTTGGTCACTGCCTTAATCTTCATAATTATTCTCTTCTCTTATTTTACTTCAATTTTTAATTACCTGTTTGAACAAAGCTATCGTCCCTTATTTTAATTTAAATTTTAATTACCTGCTTGAACAAAGCTATCTTATTACATTAAATGGATGATATTTTCAGCTGTTATTATATATACTTTCTTATTTCTCTCAGCTAATTTCTTTGTTTACTTTTTCAGTCTAAATTAGCTGGTGGGTAATAGAAATAATAACCCAGGCACTTAAATACCTAATATGCTTCTAGAACTTGGGAAGGGTAGATTCCAGTGTTTTTATGACTTGAGGCCTCCTGGATGCAGAGTACTGTAGTGAGGCTTCATTTTCCCCATTTGAATCTTCTAGCTGGAGAATCGGGCTCAGCTGACACAGTGCGTGACCCTCGTGGCTTTGCAGTGAAATTTTACACAGAAGATGGTAATTGGGATCTTGTTGGAAATAACACCCCCATTTTCTTCATCAGGGATGCTCTATTGGTAGGTGATGAATTATTTCGCACTCTGCAGATATTTGTTGATTTAAATTGATTTCAAATACTCCGTATAGATTGGCATTTGAGGAAAAGCCCTGGGAAAAACAGAAAGAAGAGAACATCGATTGGGATTGGCTGGATTGCCTTTTACATTTTTTTTCTGTATTTAGTATCTTTTTATAAGGTCAGATTACAACAATTATCATTAGTCTTAGTTTGGCATTTTGGGGTTCACTGACTTGATGGGAATGATCCAGTTTTCCTTGCAGCACTTGGAAGATGAATAAAAAGAGGCAGTCTGCTCAAAAACGTGTAGAGGGTAAATTTCATTTCAGGGTTTTGCAGCTTAAAAATTTTAAATTGTATTGTTCAAAATGATAATCTGTAAACCTAACAAGAGGCAATGAATAAGACACCATAGGCCTGGCGTGCTGCGGTTCATGGGGTCGCAAAGAGTCGGACATGACTGAGCGACTGAACTGAACTGAATTGAAGACACCATAAGTCCTGTAAACTTAATTTTTGGATTTTTTCCCTCTCTTTTTCCATTTAGTTTCCGTCCTTTATCCACAGCCAGAAGAGAAACCCTCAAACGCACCTGAAGGATCCGGACATGGTCTGGGACTTCTGGAGCCTGCGTCCTGAGTCTCTGCATCAGGTGGGAATGCCTCTTTTTTCCACTATGTCACCTGATAAGGAACTGTTAATTATGCCTCATATAGTTTTCTCCAGTTTTGGATATTTTTATTGGAGTTGATTTTTGACTTTCTTTTGGAGAGCCTTCCTCAGATTTCTTGGTCCTTGAAGAGTTTTATAATGACGATTTTATTCATCTTTCCCCATTCATGGACCTTACCTGATACTGAACCATTATCAATTGATATTTAACAGTATTAAGGATTAAAGTTTCTTGTAGGAAGTCAAGCTCTTTGTATTAGGGAAATGAAGGGAAAGTAGTACTAAATTTTCTATTAAATTAGAATGTGAACAAGTTAGGCTAGTTTTCAGATTTGTTTTAGCTTTTCTTTATAGAATTTTGAGTCAGGACATTAGTGATTTATGTTTAATCTTTCTGCTTTAAAATTCTTCTGTTTGATATTTTTTTCAAATGGCAACCTTTCCTGTGAGCACTTGGCTAGTATGTTCCATGTCATTAAGAGATTTTTCTGGTAACTTAGGACTGTTTTAAAAATATGTTTTGATTTAAACTGAACAATTTGACCCTTGATTTTTCTGTTCCTTAGGTTTCCTTCCTGTTCAGTGATCGAGGGATTCCAGATGGACACAGGCACATGAATGGATATGGATCGCATACTTTCAAGCTGGTTAATGCAAATGGAGAGGCAGTTTATTGCAAATTCCATTATAAGGTATAGGTCACCTTTGGCAGAGTGGGTGGAAGGCTCCTACCGCCCATGTCTCCTTACTTCTCCTGAGGATTGGGCAAGGATCAAGGCCTGGCCTTCTCCACCTTTCCCTTACCTCCACCCCCAAGAATGACAAGTATCTATCTGGTTGATTAGGACCCTGATTATCTTATTGGCCACTGCCTGAGGCCCAGTTAGAACAAAGTAGTCTCTCTTTGGTCTCTTCATGTGGCTGATAGCACACAGCTGCTATCAGTAGTCAAACTTTTTCTTTCTGGACCCTGGGAACGCTGCCATAAATATTTGGGCACGTGCTCATTTTGTGCTGGCTCTCAGCATTTCTGGTGCTGGCAGGTACATATTGATATATATTTTTTTCCCCTGGAGAAGGAAGATCTAAGGTTTTAGATCAAAGATGAAGAGATAATAGAGGCCTCCCAGCTAGGTAAAAGGAAATTCCTACCTGGTTTAGCCTAGAGTTCTTTGTTGGAGTTTAGAGTCAGATGTTAGCAAACAGTCACGTGTTACGTTTTTGCTTTGCCTTTCGTAGCCCTGAGTACACTGTTCTGAGTACAGATGCTTTTGGGGTCCAGGAGGGCTTTAAGACAGAATTGGGACATTCTTGTTTGTAATAGCAATCTCATTCTCATTTTCAACATCTGATGCTATCTTTCCAAAAATATTTTTCCTCACTTTTAAATTCATCCATCTATTTTTTTAAGGATTTATTATGAACACCAGACATTAAAAAATCAGTTATAAATTTCAGGAAACAAAAATTGTTTCTTTCTTTCATAATTGAGATTTTTATTGGTTGTTTTGAGGATCAGTATACAGACATTTCAGTTTGTACACAATTGTAACATATGTACCAAAAATCTAAAAAAATCATGTAGTTGTGATTCTTTTCTAAATGTTTCAGTGATTTTCTAGCTTAAAATTTGGAGGCAAATTTTCCTTGATGGGATATCAAGTATCAATATCTTCAAATGTTAATATGCTATTATATCAAAAGTCCCACTAATTCACAATTTAATATCATATATACTACATACTTGAATTTTCAGTCATTCATAGCATGTTAACAAAGTTACTAGGAAAACTGGACTTCCACAACCAAAGATGTTACAGGGTGCATAAGATTCTGACAAGGAGAGCCAACATCAAGGAGTGGTTTGCTTTATTTAGGGAACACTTCTACCAAAAACAACATAGGAGAAGTGATTTCAAGTGTTCAAGACATTAAGTGTGCAATTAATTCCGAAGTGCTATGTAATATGCTTTGTTTTATAGGATAGAAAAGCTATCCCCATTTATGGAGTTGTTAAGCTGACACCCAAGACAATCAAAGCCTCCCATATTCAGTACCCCACTGGTCGTACCAAAAAATAACCAACCAGCAAATGATCTTATTTATTTATTTTTTTTAAAAAAGCATTTCCACTTAAAAAATTGGATAAGGTGGGATACTTTCCTTCTTTTTAAAAAAAAAAAAAAAAAAATTTATTTACTTCTTTGGCCGTGCTGGGTCTTTGTTGTGGCGCATGGGCCCATGGGTTGTGGCAGATGGATTTAGTTGCTCCACAGCATGTGGGATCTTAGTTCCCTGATCAAGGGTTGAACCCACGTCCCCTGCATTGCAAGGTGAATTTTTAATTACTGGACCACCAGGGTAGTCCCAAGATTCCCTCCTTCTTAAAACTGTTTCTAAAGCTACTAAGAAACTTGGATTTACCAAATAGTTGATTAAAAAAACATCCCTCTGGATTGTACAAGAAGGGGGACAGGGACCACTGATAGTACTGGGTGTGTGATATTGATCAGACTTGGCTTCTCTCTCTCCTGCTTCATCAGAGGCTGGGCTCTCCTCGTTTTTTAGTGTCTCTGTTTTCTGCAGGTAAATCATCTTTAGTCCCTTTGTTAGCCACTTTGTCCTGTTTTCCTTTTGCTCCTCCCTGTTAGCCTTTTGTTGGCACATTTTTGTCTGAAGATTTATCCTTTTCTGCTGCCTTTTGGGGCTTTATCTCCACTTTTGTGGAGCAGGTTTAGCTGACAGCCTTGCAGATCTCTTTTTGGGCTCCTCATTCTCTCCACCTCCCCCAGCTTCTGAGCTGACCTTCCTCATGGCAGCAGTGGGAGCTGCGGAGGTATGCTGCGCCGCCTGGCCACTGCTGCTCCTCCAGCCCAAAATTTCTTCTTCTTTTTTTTTTCATTTCCTTTCATACAATCAGATCAGATCAGTTACTTTTGGGGAATATTTTGAGAATCTTTTAATTGAGGTGTTCTCGTGGGTTCTTTTAGTATGACTTGGCATTGGTTAGAATAAGTAACATTGCCAGAGAAGTCTAGAGGGTTATTTAAAAAACCTCTGGTTGCTTAAGAACTTGTTTCCAAATACTGCTGCTAAAATAAGCAGAGACAGAAGTGGACTCATGACATATACAGGCTCCCACTTAATGATATCCCAAGGACCTATTTTCTTCTGTCCTATTTGAACCATTATCTGAACAACTTAGGTGGGTGTATCAAACAGGAAAACTGTTACCCCTGTTTATATTTATGACTTGGATCTATAACCTTTGGCAAGGAACAGTTACAGGAAACAGTTGACCCACTGGCTTGTAATTGCCAAAAGAAGAAGTGTAGTGTCACTTAGAGCAAGACTAAGTCATTGTATCTGGGACAACTAGTGTGGTCGTGGCTTTGCAGTTAGAACGATCTGAACTCCCATTTCCCTCTTCTAGATAATTGTCTCTTGGCATGTTATTAAAGGTTCTCTGAGCTCCAGTTTAGCCATGGTGAAATAGTGCCAGCTGTCAGTGGTCCTGGAAAGATTGGGATGCTTATGGGTCTGTTCAGCCAAGGGCTCTGAGGTAGCGTGGGATCTAATAGACTCATCAGTCTGGATTATTCTGACCTAAGGCCATGCCTTTCTAAACCCAGGGGCTTCAGTTAAAATCAGAAAGGTATTGCAATAATATTGTACAATTTAGTGTATTCGCTGGGTGATCTGCAGATGGTGACTTCCATATTCTAATTCTGAAGATCTAACAGGCTGAAAAAAATCTTGCCACTGGCTAGAGAGAGCTGGGATTTCTGTGCTAGACATTGGCCAGCCTTCTAGAGGTGACTTTTGTGAAGGAAATATTTACGTGGTGCGTGACTTGTTTGGGCTTTTTCAAAATAAGATAGCGGTGGGAACTCTATTGAAGAGCAGGATGGGATGATAATAGGAGCTCTGGTGAAAGTGACTTAACGTCTTTGGGTTTTAATGGCTTGTTTGAAAGTCAGAATATTAATACTATTGGGTTGACCAAAAAGTTCAGTTGGGTTCATCTTATGGAAAAACTTGAATGAACTTTATGGCCAACCCAGTACTTTTGGTTGCTCATAGTTGGTGAACTGCTTGAGTAGCTATACCGAATTTCTTTTCAGTTCTATAAACCGTGATTCTATGATTTCTTTAAAAAAAAGTTAAAAAAGGAAGAGAGTTGGGGTGGAGGAATACTAGCTGAGCACAATCTCAGTAGTTGATTTGAGATATTTTAAGACAGGGAATTTAAAAAATTACTTCATGCTAAAAAAGGAGGAAAGTCCTTTAATTTTATTAACCATTTGCTTACTTTAAAAATATATTTTGCTTTTTTTTTCTGATTGGAAATAGCATGAGTATAAACATTCAAATAGTAGCCACTCTGGAAAACACTTTTGAAATTCCTCAAGAAATTAACCATAGAATTACCATATGACACAGCAAGTCCATTTTACAATATGTACTCAGAGAAATCCACTGACTTGAACACTTGAAAACGGTTAAAATGATAAATTATATGTTATGTATACTTTATAGCAAAAATTGTTTTGGCTTTTCTGAAGACAGTAATGTAGCATTTTCTAGATGAGTGAAAAATTGAAAGTGAACTCTATGTCAACAGTTTAAAAAATTCAAATAATGTAGAATCCATAAAGGGAAAGAAAGACTAATTTTAAATATAAAATGTGTAGACAGATTCCACGGAGATTGGAAAGAATCAGGATAAGCAAACAGAATTTCTTACTGATAAATTCATACTTGTGTCAGATTTGAAGAGGGGAGTTACTGTTACAAGGAAAATCCAGTCTTTGGATAGTGTCACTCATAATCACTCAATGAATTACTGATTGAAGTTTGATAACTTTGCCAATAAGTTTCAGTTTGAGCTTCTTTGTTTTCTCCTGTAGACTGATCAGGGCATCAAAAACCTTTCTGTTGAAGATGCAGCAAGACTTGCCCAGGAAGACCCTGACTACGGCCTCCGCGATCTTTTCAATGCCATTGCCACAGGCAGCTACCCCTCCTGGACTTTATACATCCAGGTCATGACATTTAGTGAGGCAGAAAATTTTCCATTTAATCCATTTGATCTTACCAAGGTGAGTCAGTTAACAACTAAGTTGTTTTCTTTTTAAAGTGTCTTCACACCTAATTAAAAAAAAATTGTAGTCAAACATTTATAAGTTGTGTACAAAACAGTTGGAGCCACCTAAGAGTTTCCTAGCCTGTGAATGCGGGCTCACCAGCATCTCCCTTCCAGTTCCTGTTTGATAACTTTACTGAGTTCATCTGGGTGGCCTGATATATTGTTATTAGCAGGGAACAAATTTTGATGAGATGATGTCCTTGTGCCCAGGGAAAATGTCAATATTTACTCCTGTTTGCTGTTGCAAAAGATTCAACCAATGCACTCACCTTAAGTTCTTACCATTTTATTAGATTTAAAAATGTTATTTCCACTTACTGTCATTGGCTTCAGTGTATTTGAAAGCTGATATTTTTATGAGTAATTTCCTTCTGTTGGTTGTCTGGTAATTGTGAATATGACATTATTTTTAGGTTTGGCCTCACGGCGACTATCCTCTTATCCCAGTTGGTAAACTGGTCTTAAACCGGAACCCAGTTAATTACTTTGCTGAGGTTGAACAGTTGGCTTTTGACCCAAGCAACATGCCGCCCGGCATCGAGCCCAGCCCTGACAAAATGCTTCAGGTAAACCTAGTTGATTGAGAGGTTCTGAGGCAGGAGTGTGTGTACATGCCTGTGTGCCCTTGCACGTGTGCGTGTGCACACACACACACACACAGTGTAATTTGGCTTGATCTTTATATGAAGAATTAACTAGGACATTACTTAAACCTTGGTTTGGGTCTTTAGTTCCTGTGGGACTGAATGAAACATCCTTAAATGAGTGTTACAGGATAAAACAAATTTCATAGTGAGTCCCTCAATATGGTAACTTTGATATTTAGGCTCTTAATTTAAAAGAAGTTATAATAGAAATACCTTAGGTATTTGTGGGATATTCTTTTTCAGTCTCTAATCAAGGATGGGGAATACCATTAATTGATTATAACATTTGATCAGCATAACCGTATTCATTTTCTCTTTCATGTAAAGAGAAAATGATGGCACGTGTAAAAAGAGACCCAGAGGTGATTTTTACAAGCTCAGTTTATGTTTCCATTGATTAAAGGCAGTGGGTTTTACTGTTTGTTTTGGTAATGTTGCTGCTGCTAAGTCGCTTCAGTCGTGTCCGACTCTGTGCGACCCCATAGACGGCAGCCCACCAGGCTCCCCCGTCCCTGGGATTCTCCAGGCAAGAACACTGGAGTGGGTTGCCATTTCCTTCTCCAATGCATGAAAGTGAAAAGTGAAAGTGAAGTCGCTCAGTCGTGTCCGACTCTTAGCGACCCCATGGACTGCAGCCTACCAGGCTCCTCCGTCCATGGGATTTTCCAGGCGAGAGTACTGGAATGGGTTGCCATTGCCTTCTCCGGTCATGTTCCTAGGCATTCAGTATTTTTTCACCTCTTTCCAGTATGTTTTTTCAAGAGTACAAAGAGTGAAAAATTCTTATCTGGATCAGAAATTAATGGGGAAATAACTGGCTTAATAATTATTGAGTAAATCAATCTTTTGTGTTCTTAGACTATGATCATGGTACAAAGGTTAAGGTTTTTACCCTAGATCAGACCACAGTGACTTACAGCTATTTCTTATGTAAGCGTCCAATTCCAGTTCAGGTATCACTGTCCATGGAGGTGAACTAAGTTTCGTTTGTTTTTTTAAAATAACAATTTTTTTGTTCTGACATTGGGAACATTTGAACCTTTTATAGAAAATACATTTATATTAATTTTTAATTTAATTTGCTGTGGGTTGAATACCTGTCTACTGATAGACTGCCGTGGCTGCTATAGCAGGAGGCCATACAGCAGGGAAAAACCATTGTACTTGGTTAGCCTTTTGATGAGCATTGAGGAATTGTCCAAGGTTTTTTGAGTAGGTAAGTAATAGAATCTGAATGGGGCCTTAGGAAGAGTCTTTTGGCAGGAATATTTAGGGTGACGTTGTTGGAAGGATGGCTTGGAAAAGGAGAGCCAGTGAGGAGGGCTTGGAAATGACTCTGATGGGAACTAACGCATGAGCAGGTGGTGGTAGTTGTACAGTAATGGACAGTGTTTTCAACAGTAATGTGGAAAGGCAACACATTATTAAATTTTAAAACTTGGGGATACAAAGTGTAAACCAGACCGTGGTGAAAGGCACTCAGTAGTGTCACGCGAGTCCCGGAGACTGTCCCCTGAGTGCCTGGTGATGCAGGGGCAGCCCTTCTTCCCTCCCGCGCTTCACAGTTTATCAGGAGTGGAGAAGTCGACTGCTGGAGTGGGAGAGCTTTGCCCCAGCCCAGCAAGGAGCTTGGGCACAGGGCCCTGGGTGAGGCCTTGCTGTCTGCGTTTCTCGGCCTTAACTTGGAAGGTCTCTACCTGCAGGTGGGTTGGGGATGCCTTATAAACACAAGGTGACCTGAAACCAGAACAATATGATGAGGCTACATCCAGGGGCTGCTGATGGCTCAGCTGTACCTTCTGTCCCATTGGTATAGTTAGAGCACAGCTTAGTCCATTTTGGGCAGAAGGAGGCGACCAGCATCCAAACTGTAGGTGCTTTTGTTCATGGTTGCATGGCCGGTCATCTGAATATTACTTTATTTTTAATATTTTTAAACATTTTTTTGATGTCGTCCATTTTTAAACTCTTTATTGAATTTGTTACAGTATTGCTTCTGCATTATGTTTTGATTTTTTTAGTCGAGAGGCATATCAGATCTTATTAGCTCCCTGACCAGGGTTCAGACCTGCACCCTCTGCGCTGGAAGGTGAAGTCTTAACCACTAGGCTGCTGGGGAAGTCCCTGAATATTACTTTAGACTCATGATTATGGGAGGTAGAGTCACTCAGCCAAGAGCAGATTATGGACAGAACAGCAAGACTGGACTAAGCATGTTGGCCTGAGTGATTTGGTACAAAATGATCACATCAGTTGCCCTATTCAACTTGTGTTTTGGCTGGCCCATTGAATTACTGATATAAGAATATTCTTTCAGGCTTCCCTGGTGGCTCAGATGGTAAAGAATCTGCCTGTAATGCGGGAGGACCTAGGTTCCAGGCCTGGGTTGGGAAGATCCCCTGGAGAAGGGAATGGGTACCCATTCCAGTTTTCTTGCCTGGAGAATTCCATGGACAGAGGAGCCTGGCAGGCTACAGTCCATGAGGTTGCAAAGAGTCAGACATGACTGAAGTGACTTAGCATGCATGCACGCATGAATATTCTTTCAGATTCAAGGCCAGTAATAAAGTTAATTAAAGAAAACTGCTTGTGAGTAGAGCTTTGAATAATGAGAATATTTAAATAATTGGATACTAAGATTTATATGGAGTTAATCATCAAGGTTTTTGTTTCAACACTAGTTGAAAGAAATTGCACAATCTCCTGCCCTGGTAAATATGTGATTTAGTTTAATCTTGATTCAGGGCCTTGTGTCGCTGTAGGGCCATCGTCCTATACCATGGCTTGCTTTGTGTGTACTTTGTTAATATCTGGAAAGTCTCAGAGCTCAAAGTATATCTGACATAAACCAGGCTGCAACACAAAAGGTGTTTGTTTTTTTTTTTAATAATTTCCCATACAGTTGGTTTTGTAGAAATCTGCTGCTTTTTGTTAAGAGCAAATGGTTGACCCCTCCCCTGGAGTGAGAGAGTGGGGAGGAATGGAATTAGTTTGTTTTGCAATGTAATGTGTCCTTGGAAACAGAAATCATTTTTATTTCTTATTTATTTTTTTATATTTTGGCTGCACCACTTACCATGTGGGATCCCAGTTCCCCGATGAGGGGTCACACGTGTCTCCCTTGCATTGGAGTCTTAACCCCTGGGTTGCCAGGGAAGTCCCAGGAATAAGAAATAATTCAAGCCTGGGCACTAACTTGTTATTTGAGGAAAAAAGGAGTTATGATCTAGAAGAGATGTGAAGATTTGTGGCTCTTTGGCTGCACGATGTGGAAGATTAAGGCCCGTTCAGTTAGGGAGCACTCATTTGGTGAGAGAGAAGAAACTTTGGTCTTTACTGGGCAGACAGTCAGGGCTCTGTGGTGCTCTGTGTTTGACGCTTGCCAGTGAAGTTCATGGGCTGTTTCTCTTTTGTCTCTTACTGCACATTGTCAACGTCTGTTCCCTTATAACTGCAGGGCCGCCTTTTCGCCTATCCTGACACTCACCGCCACCGCCTGGGACCCAACTATCTCCAGATACCTGTGAACTGTCCCTACCGTGCTCGAGTGGCCAACTACCAGCGCGACGGCCCCATGTGCATGATGGACAATCAGGGTAAGCCTCAGAAGGAGGCTTGCTCTGAGGGTGCCGGGGGGCACTGCTGGGCAGGGGTTGGGGTGCCCCATCAGCCCAGGGGTTTTCAGGCTGCCCCAGGGACCTCCTACTCTGTGGAAGCCCCATATGGCTGCTTGTGCCCACCACGTATTTCTTGCCCAGCAATGAAGGTTTCAGCTGCCTGAGGACTCTTCTTACCTTTATCTATTTTATATGTTTTATTGAGAGTTCCCACCTCAGATTTTACTTTCTGTCCATCTCACAGTGAAAGGCAGGGAGAAAGATCTTTCACCCTGGCTGCTGCAGGATATCCAACTTAGGGAGCAGGTTTTTGTTTTTTTTTTTTTAATTAATTTTATTACTGACATTGATTTTGCTGTATTTCTTGCCAGTCTCTCCTGTGAATATTTGTTACACATTTAAGATTAGCTTATATATATATAATTTTGTGCCTTGCATCTTGATACGATTATTATCATTAAGCCTCTTCCAAGTATTCAACAAGTTAATATGCTCACTAACTGCGTGTGTTGGGTGGTTGCAGTATTTCTGCTCTCTGAGGCTTGACGTGTTGGTGTATAATTGCCCAAAGTAATTGGTACTCCTCTATCTGTCTTCTGTGTTTTTATACTAAAGTTATTGTTTTTCATCAATATTCTTTGATTCTTTTGTTGTTGAGACTGGCTGTATTAAGTGAAAGTTGCACAGTTGTGTCCGACTCTTTGCATCCGCATGGACTATGCAGTCCGTGGAATTCTCCAGGCCAGAATACTGGAGTGGGTAGCTTTTTCCTTCTCCAGGGGAATCTTCCCAACCCAGGGATCGAACCCAGGTCTCCCGCATTGCAGGTGGATTCTTTACCAGCTGAATCACAAGGGAAGCCCGAGAATTCTGGAATGGGTTGCCTATCGCTTTTCCAGTGGATCTTCCTGACCCGGGAATCGAACTGGAGTCTTCTGCATTACAGGCAGATTCTTTACCAACTGAGCTGTCAGGGAAGCCCGGCTGTATTAAAGTGGTTCATATATATTTTGGGATGTCATTAATAAGTAATTGCTTTGTGTTTACCATTCTTGTTTACTATTATGGTGGCGTATGTGGTAAAAAACTACTTTGACACCCCTCTTGCCTAATTTTAGAAGTAGAAAGTTTGACCTGTTCCCTTGCAGTTTGGTGAAAAAGCTTAATCTTTCCCAGTAGTCAGTGACTTGAGGACGACTCCAACTTTGAGTAAAGGTCAGAGCTTATTTGGAAATAAAATTTTAAAGTTACTCCAACTGGTACATTTCAAAGAACTAATTCTTAGTACAGAAAATCACTGTGATGGCTCGTTATGGAGAACTTTGCTTTTCACATGGACGTGGCTGACCTGGAATGAATTTCTTGGGCTGGTAACTGGACTCCATAGGAGTATGGGGCCTGTCTTCCTACAAGCTGTTGGTTCCTTTGTCAGTGTGATGTACAGTGTAATGTATCCACCCAGGATTGTCTATTCCAGCAGGGACCTGGGTGAAATTCTAAACCCAGACTGGTTTGTTCAAACCACTTTCTATGTTTTTTCAAGCCATCCTTTCTGTTTAGGCAGTGTGTACTCAGATAACACAAGCTTCTGTATACATCAGCTGAAGCAGAGTATAGTTGGGAAAATGAACATGCCAAAAGGGAAAAAAAAAAGCCTCAAAATTTATTCCGGAAGTCTTAATACATGATTTGATTGCATTTGTCATTATTTTTCCTAAGTTCAGAGAAATCAGAGTTGACATATTAGAAATATCAAAGTTAAAAAAATATTTAAAAAATGTATCTGTAGAGAGAAGCAAAAGTGAAGCTATTGGGTTGGTTGGCCAAAAAGTTCGTTTGGGTTTTTCTGTAAGATGTTATGGAGCACCCAAATGAACGTTTTTGGCCAGCCCAATAGAATTAAATAAAGTCGTAGTCAATAAAGGAAAGAAACCCCACTATTTCTTAAACACCTTTAAGAAATAGTGAAGTAGAGTCCCGTGATGGGAATCTAGTATGTGCTGGAATGGAAAAGTCAAAAATTCCAGATTCCGGATCCAGCAGAGGGAGATAGACATACAAGCAGATGACAGTATTCTCTAAGAATCTGGGTGCTGTTTATAGCTAAATACGGGGAGTTAAAAATAATATGTGCATGGCATCTGCACACATGCGTGTGCGCACATCACCCTGCAGCAGTCAGTGAGTGTCTCAGGGCTCAGCCCGTGTGTCTGGTGACTGAAAGAGCAGAGCTGGAACTTTGAGCTCCCAGGAATCCCATGATTGCATGTTTGAACTGCACCCAGGCCCAATTGAAACCCTCCAATTTGAAATGTGTCTTTGGGTGTCATCTTCTATGGGGGCCAAACCAAACTTATATAAATATATTTGTCCTGGTAAGCATCAGAAGATTGTAGAGATGGGACCATCTGAGTGTTCAAAGGGAACTTGAGATCTGTCCTGTAAGACGCAGAGGGAGATAGACATGCGAGCAGATGACAGTATTCTCTAAGAATCTGGGTGCTGTTTATAGCTAAATATGGGGAGTTAAAAATAATATGTGCATGGCATCTGCACACATGCGCGTGTGTGCACACATATATAATTGTCCCTTGAATTTATTTTTTATTTTGTTGACTATTTGTAGACTTACTTCATTTTTCATCTCCCCAAGTAAATGTATGTGGTTTTCCTTTAAAGGTGGGGCTCCAAATTACTACCCCAATAGCTTTAGTGCTCCTGAGCATCAGCCTTCTGCCCTGGAACATAGGACCCACTTCTCTGGGGATGTACAGCGCTTCAACAGTGCCAACGATGACAATGTCACTCAGGTAATGGCTCCTTTGTCTTCTGTGAGAGTCGCTTGGTCATTCTTCTCAATGTCTGCATATATTTCCCTTTTAAAGTGTCTGCTGCTGCTGCTGCAGCTGCTAAGTCGCTTCAGTCGTGTCCGACTCTGTGCGACCCCATAGACGGCAGCCCACCAGGCTCCTCTGTCCATGGGATTCTCCAGGCAAGAACACTGGAGTGGGTTGCCATTTCCTCCTCCAATGCATGAAAGTGAAAACTCAAAGGGAAGTCGCTCAGTCGTGTCTGACTCTTAGCGACCCCATGGACTGCAGCCTACCAGGCTCCTCCGTCCATGGGATTTTCCAGGCAAGAGTACTGGAGTGGGCTGCCATTGCCGTCTCCATTTAAAGTGTCTAATATGTCTCAAGTTGAATTCAGGGACAACATCTTTATTCATAACTCAGTTCCCATATTAGATGGAGTTGAAAATAGAGTCTCAGATTATCTCTTTATTTTTCATACGCAAATATCCAGCATTCAGTAAGTACTAAATTATCAGGCATACCCTTATATCTGAAAAATCAAGAGGGAGGAAAAAACAAAACAAAATTGGCAATAGAAGCAAACCTACTGGAGATCCAGGTAGTGAAATTGTCAGATACAGGTTTTAAAATAACTGCAAATAATATTTTTAGGAAAATAGAAAAGAGATGACAGCATGGAGCATTATTGAGAACTTTGATCTATAAAAAAAGAATTGAGAGAACATGCCTAGCAGTCCAGTAGTTAAGACTGCGCTCCTACTGCAGGGGGTGTCCCTGGTTGGGGAACTAAGATCCCTCAAGCTCTGCGGTGTGGCCAATAAAATTTAAAAAATTGAATGGACATACTGAGCTGGAAAATGAACAACTAAAGTTAAGCATTTAGTAAATGAGTTTAAAAAGGCGATTAAACATAAGAGAGGATTACTGAACTGGTAGAGCAGTAGATGTTATCAGGACTCACTCATGAAGAGAGAGAGAAAAAGAACTCCCCTTCATGATGAGAAACCATTCAGAGCCTGAGAACGCAAGCCACGGTTTGCTTTCCTCTAAATAACAAACAACACACATACAGTACGTATAAAGAACTCCCACACAGCAGCAAGAAAAAGTCAGACAAATGAATGTGAAAAAATGGGCAAAAGACTCGAATAGGCACCTCGTAAAAGAAGTATCCAAATGACTGGAAAACATATGGAAAGGTCATGTATTTCACTAGCCATCAGGAATATACAAAATAAAACTGAAAAGAGGCACTACTACAAATGCACAGGAATGACGAGACTTAAAAAGACTGTGTACCAAGTGTTTGTAAAATGAGAAACAGCTCTCACATAAGTGTAAATTGGTTCAGGTGTTTTGGAGACCTGGTTGTCAGTATCCACCGAAGCTAAACATGTACGTGCCTTTTGACCTAGTAAGTGCACTCTTAAGCATAGATTCCAAATAGAAACGTGTACATGTGAGCAGCAGAAGACAGGTACAACAGTTTCTTCATATCATCCAAGTGTTCATCAACGAAAGCTTGGATAAATAAACCGTAGTATATTCCCACTGCTGCTGCTGCTAAGTCGCTTCAGTCGTGTCCGACTCTGTGCGACCCCATAGACGGCAGCTCACCAGGCTCCCCCGTCCCTGGGATTCTCCAGGCAAGAACACTGGAGTGGGTTGCCATTTCCTTCTCCAATGCATGAAAGTGAGAAGTGAAAGTGAAGTTGCTCAGTCGTGTCTGACTCTTAGCGACCCCATGGACTGCAGCCCACCAGGCTCCCCCGTCCATGGGATTTTCCAGGCAAGAGTACTGGAGTGGGTTGCCATCGCCTTCTCCAATATTCCCACAGTGTACATCAATGAAAACTAATGAAGTATCCCAACAAGCAGTAACACAGATGAATCTTACAAACATGAAATTGAACAATAGAACGAGAATACAGACCACATGATTCCATTTGTGTACATTTCCAAGAGAAGTAAAGAAAGACATTTATAATAATAGAAGTAAAAACAACTGGGGGTCAGTTGCAGAAAGGGGACTGGGAGGAGGGGTATGGTAGGGGCATTTCTGAGATGTGAGTGATGTTTCTCTCTTGATCTGGGTGGTTGTGACACATGAGTGTCCCCTGAAAAATCACAGTGAACTTCACACTTAACGTTTGGTACCCTTACTGCAGACATATTACACTCAAAAAGAAAAAAAGAGTTATTCTCTCACTTTGTATAGACTATTAAAAATGTCACTTTTTCGTTAATAGGAATTTGGTCCTGCTCTTAAAGGTCTGTGGTTAACGTGTTGGAGTGGGTAGATTAGCTCGGCATCCTCATCTGGTGATAAAATGGAACCGCTGTCCCATTTGTGGAATGCCCTCCTGTAGTGAGCAGCCGAGCTGTGTGTGATTGGTGGTTGTTAGCCAGGCATGTGCTGTGCTGCGCTTAGTCGCTCAGTCGTGTCCGACTCTGCGACCCCATAGGCTGCAGCCCGCCAGGCTCCTTTGTCCATGGGACTCTCCAGGCAGGAATACTGGAGTGGGTTGCCATTTGCTACTCCAGGGGATCTTCTCGGCCCAGGGATCAAACCCGGGTCTCCCGTGTTGCAGGCAGATTCTTTAGTGTCTGAGCCGCTAGAGTTTATGATATGGCCATTCACACTGGAGTGGGGTGATACCTCACTGTAGTTTTGATTTGTATTTCTCTAATAATTAGCAGTGTTCAGCATTTTTTTCATGTCTGTTGGCCATCTGTATATCTTCTTTAAAGAAATGTCTATTTAGATCTTCCCACATGCAGTACTTTAATTGGATTATGTTAATACCTCAAAGTCTAAAGATTTTTAAACTTTAATATCAGATTTAAAGTTCGCTCAAATTTTAAAAGTAGTATTATATTCTGATATTTGATAACTTACTTATAAAAACTGTAAAGTTTTGATATTTTATAAATTTGCTACCTTGGGTAATTTGATGTTTTACGACTGAGCGACTTCACTTTCACTTTTCACTTTCATACACTGGAGAAGGAAATGGCACCCCACTCCAGTGTTCTTGCCTGGAGAATCCCAGGGACGGGGGGGACCTGGTGGGCTGCCGTCTATGGGGTCGCACAGAGTCGGACATGACTGAAGCGACTTAGCAGCAGCAGCAGCAGCATCAGAACAGTACATAGAATAGTGTCTGGTGCATTATAGGTATGTGAGTAATAAATATTTGCTCAATGAATGAATGAATGAAATGTTGCATAGAGTCAGAGCGATACCTGAGAAATGGCTGATTTCAGAAATAAGCAGAGGCTGTTAGGACTCATATATGTATTACTTTGCTCTTACTTTTAATTTTAACCTTTTGATATTCATTTTAGAAGTAAACTCAGTGCCGTAAGCAAAATACCACTATTAACATCTGTCTTCTCTAAGAAATCTTGGCTTCCGAGTAGCTAAGAGCCTAATTAATGAGCTAGGGTGTGTCCTCTCTGGTTCTGGGTGAACTGAACAAAGGTTGTCTTGTGCTAAGCTTGTATTTGATGATGGCACATTCTGCATTTGTCAGTAACAAGGTGTGGTGGCATTTTTAATTGTAGGCTACACTGCCTTTTATTTATAAGAGATTTATAAGCAGTGACCACAAAAGACGTTATTAAAAAGAAGTTATGAGAGATTATCTTCCTTTTTTTTTTTGCCTATGCCCCCACGGTATGTGGGGTCTCAGTTCCCTGACCAGGGATTGAACCCATGCTTCCCACATTGGAAGCGTGGCATCTTAACCACTGGATGGCCAGCGAAGTCCCCGTTATCTTCCTGTTTGACTTAAAACAAAAAGTGAGGAACTCAACACGTGACAGTTTCATCTATAAATTATTCTTAAATTGCAAAGCCTTTTTTCATTCTTACAGCAATGAGAAATCTTGCGTCTTCATTTCAAAAGTGGGGTTTGGGTCAGTTTTGTTCGTGATAAAATAGTTATCTGATTCCCTGCCCTCTGTTTTCAATGAGCAGGTGCGGACTTTCTATTTGAAAGTGCTGAATGAGGAGCAGAGGAAACGCCTGTGTGAGAACATTGCAGGCCATCTGAAAGACGCACAGCTTTTTATCCAGAAGAAAGCGGTGAGTGACACTTTGTAAGCCGAACAGTGACACCTGCTGGCAGGGTGGGAGAGTGCAGCTGTGGGAGAAAGACCTTCAAAAGAAGTGTCATTTCTATTTTACTTGAGTTAAGCAAACTTAAAAAAAAAATTAGTATGAATCCCCAATCAACCTCTGATTCTTTTCTTTCTATGCCTTACCTCCAGTAGATACACTATATCCATCAATCCTTTACTCTTTGTCCAGCGTGTAATAATGTAGTTTAAGGCAAATCGTCTCCTAACGCTATTCAATCTGACTGTAGCCAAGTTCCATGTTAAGAGAGTAATATCCAGTATGAAAATGTGGGTCCTGCCACAATTTTGCTTAGACTTGAGATGATAAGAAATACAGATTACGTCTTTGTGGTTTGAAGTCTACCTGACTACTCGATGTTATGATACCCAATTTGCCTTCAGAAGCAACTAGAAACATGCTGTTTTCTGGGGTAAAAACTGAGCTGCTTCCAAAGCTCAGGCTGACCTTTTGAGCAAAGGTGTCCCAGGGCATTTCTGATGGTCGCTGGTTGTGCTGTTTGCTCACTGTTGGTTTCCTGGCTGCCCCAGGGTCAGCCTCTCATAAATTTAGGAATCACTGCCCTTCCCATGTCTCTTGGCTGCTGCTTCTCTGTTCATAAGGGCAGCTGTCTGGAGTATGTTCTAAGGTCTGGAGATAAGTACCTTGCAGGCTGCGTGCTTTCTCTGCAGGCAGAGCTCTATAAACCGTGTTTGATGAGTGTGTATATGAAAGATAACCCTTTGATTCCCTGGACACTAGTACTTCTTGCTGTTTACTCAGGCAGAGAGCCTGACTGTTGCTCTGTGAGAGAGGTGGGGCGGGTTTTTTTCTCATCTTTCTTAGAAGAATGAGTGAGACTGTTTGTAAGCAGAGAATTGGGCCCAAACTCTTGGCCTTCTCCTCTTACATATGCTAAAGCTGCCTGGCCTCCGTGGGTTCTTGATGTCCTACCTCTTGCCGTCTGCTAGGGATCGGCCCCTGGTCAGGAATTCCTTCTTGCTGTCTGCTAGGGATCGGCCCCTGGTCAGGAATTCCTTCTTGAAGTGTACAGAGTTGCCCAGCACGGGCCAGTGTTTGCACACCTCACTTTATTTTGTAATTGGTGTATAATTGCTCTACAATTGTGTTACTTTCTGCTGTACAACAAAATGAATCAAGTATATGTATACATATATCCTCCCCCTCCTTGGGCCCTTCAACCCAACCCCCGCCCCCATCCTACCCATCTAGGTCACCACCGAGCTGAGCTCCCCATGCTGGACAGCAGCTTCCCACCAGCTATCTATTTTACCCATGGGGTATACGGCTAACTGTAAATTCAGGCAGTGTCGGGGCCCGTTTCTTAATACAAATCACTGTAACTTGTTGCATTCAAGGTCAGCTCTTTACCGGCTGTAAGTGGAGCTCACCTCTTAATGCATTTTTCTCACAATACTCTGCAAGGTTGATTTAATCGATTCATTTGTTTTTATGGGAGTGGATATTGAACTCTATGAGGGAGATTTGATTGTCGCACCTATTTCATGAGGAGTGGGTATTGAAGCTCAGGCGAATGACTTATCCAGGGTTGCTCAGCCAGTATACATCCAGGACCTGAGTCCTGCTCCCTGTTGTTAAATGCTGTGTGTCTCTGCCTCCTGTGGACGTGTCCCTCCTCCCCTCTGGAGTAAATCCCGTGGAGCAGACACTAGGGACTGGCATGGTAGGGGGCTAGGGTGATGCTCTCATGGTCTTCATTTGGTTTCAGGTAAAGAACTTCAGCGATGTCCATCCTGAATATGGCTCCCGCATCCAGGCTCTTTTGGACAAATACAATGAGGAGAAACCTAAGGTAAGCCCAGAGCACCCCAGCTGTGGCAGAGGGTGTGTGTCATGGATAGGCACAGTGGGCTTTCTCTTACAGTAATTCTCCTCAGGGACAGCTATTCAGTTTCTTAAGCAGCTGTTCACAATCTCAGTTGAGATACAAAGAACTCACCTGGAAAGCGCAACCTCTTCATTTAAGCCTGGGCCATATAAGACTCGGGGATGTGTGGGCGTGTGTGTGTGGGTGGGTGAGTGAGATGTCCGACTCTTTGCAACCCCACCAGGCTCCTCTCTCCATGGGATTCTCCAGGCAAGGATACTGGAGTGGGTTGTCATCTTCTCCTCCGCAGGGGCTATAGTCCATAGGGTCGCAAAGAGCTGGACACAACTGAAACGACTTAGTGCATATGCTTATAAGACAATCTAAGGTGGACAAATTCTGCATTGTTATTTTCACTTGAGCACAGATGAAAGCAGAAATAAGTACTGAGTCTCTGCCCGAGTGAGTTAATTAACCTGCTGCTCTTGCCCTTTTGAAACAGAACGCAGTTCACACCTATGTGCAGCACGGGTCTCACTTGTCTGCAAGGGAGAAAGCTAATCTCTGAGGGTCGGGGGCCCTGGTTCTGCACCACGTTGCCGTCCACCTATGAAGCAGAGCATGGTGTTCACACCTGTACCCACTGATCGCTGGATGGAAGATTCTCCTACACTAGACATGCAAATGCAAGTTTGTGTCTGTAAAATGATAATCCAGATTTCTATAGCAAATGATGTAATAATGGCTTTTAATCCTACTTTCCTGTGGGTGAATGAAGGTTAGGGCTTAACAATCATTTAAAAGAAACATGTATTTGCTTTTGACAGCTGATTATTCACTTAAAATGATTAGAATGAAAGTTTCTAGCAGAAATATGATTTTATTTGACCAGAAAAAGTCTTAGTGACATTAATGTTTACATATCATCTCATGGCCTATTTTATAAAAATATCAGTGTAATTGTATAATAAGAAAAGATAAAGATAATTTACTGAGAAATTTAAATTTTTCTAAGTTCCCATGAGGAAGAACACATTGCTGTCTTTTGAAAATAACTTCAGCACCATCATGGCTTGATGTTTATTCCTGCTTTGAATTAATCAGATTTTTTAAAACTTGCGATTACATTTATCCTAATACAGCACTGATTTTGCAGTAGACTGATCTGTAATTGCTTTCCTTTTTCCAATAAAATAATCTGTAAATAAAAATAGCAGACTGGTGTTTGATTTCTTTAGTCTCCATATGTAACTTGAAATGTCTCAAGATTCTTAATCTGAATATCATGTTATTAGATTGTTGTTGTTTAGTTGCTTAGTCATGTCCAACTCTTTTGTGACCCCATGGACTGTAGCCCAGCAGGCTCCTCTGTCCATGGGATTTCCCAGGCAAGAATACTGCAATGGGTTGCCATTTCCTTCTCCAGGGGATCTTCCTGACCCAGGGACTGAAGCTGTGTCTCCTGCATTGGCAGGCATATTCTTTACTGCTGAGCCACCAGGAAAGCCCCCTGTTATCAGATACTTGCCCTTAAAATTGAAAATACTGGTTTCACAAGGATAGTATATTATTTGCTTAAATCAATAGCCTTTATACACAGCTTCTGAGGTACAGGGGACCAAAACTTTATTCTATTGGGAAAACAGGAAATTTCCCAGTTTTGAAAGTTACTTAGCTCTCTTGTTCATTAGCTTGCTTCTTTTTATCTGATTATGAGTTTTAACGTCTTTGAATTTTATTTTTCCCTTTTTTTCTTTCCAATTTTATTGATATGTAATTGGCACACAGCACTGTATAAATTTTACGTGTACAGTATAATGATTCAACTCACATAAATCCTGAAATGGTTATCACAATAAATTTAATTGGGCAGTCCAGTGGTTAGCACTTGGTGCTCTAGTCACGGGCCCAGGTTTGATCCTTGGTTGGGAAACTAAGATTCCATACACTGTGTGGTGAGGTCAAAATAATAATATTACATTAGTGCAAATGTAACTGTGGTTTTTGCATTGTTGAAATTTGCTGTTTGATTTTGGGATACATTCTAAGTGTGATTATGTTATACAACTTTTTAATGTGCATTTCTCATTTATGTTTTTTGATAATGATTTATTACTTGCTGTTTATTTTATATTTACATTCAGTTCAGTTCAGTTCAGTCACTCAGTCGTGTCCGACTCTTTGCAACCCCATGAATCACAGCACGCCAGGCCTCCCTGTCCATCACAAACTCCTGGAGTTCACTCAGACTCATGTCCATCGAGTCAGTGATGCTATCCAGCCATCTCATCCTCTGGTGTGCCCTTCTCCTCCTGCCCCCAATCCCTCCCAGCATCAGAGTCTTTTCCAATGAGTCAACTCTTCACATGAGGTGGCCAAAGTACTGGAGTTTCAGCTTTAGCATCATTCCTTCCAAAGAACACCCAGGCCCGATCTCCTTTAGAACGGACTGGTTGGATCTCCTTGCAGTCCAAGAGACTCTCAAGAGTCTTCTCCAACGCCACAGTTCAAAAGCATCAATTCTTCGGCGCTCAGCTTTCTTCACAGTCCAACTCTCACATCCATACATGACCACAGGAAAAACCATAGCCTTGACTAGACAGACCTTTGTTGGCAAAGTAATATCTCTGCTTTTCAATATGCTATCTAGGTTGGTCATAACTTTTCTTCCAAGGAGTAAGCATCTTTTAATTTCATGGCTGCAGTCACCATCTGCAGTGATTTTGGAGCACCCCAAAAATAAAGTCTGACACTGTTTCCACTGTTTCCCCATCTATTTCCCATGAAGTGATGGGACCAGATGCCATGATCTTCGTCTTCTGAATGTTGAGCTTTAAGCCAGCTTTTTCACTCTCCACTTTCACTTTCATCAAGAGGCTTTTTAGTTCCTCTTCACTTTCTGCCATAAGGTTGGTGTTATCTGCATGCTGCTGCTAAGTCACTTAAGTCGTGTCTGACTCTGTGTGACCCCATAGATGGCAGCCCACCAGGCTCCCCCGTCCCTGGGATTCTCCAGGCAAGAACACTGGAGTGGGTTGCCATTTCCTTCTCCAATGCATGAAAGTGAAAAGTGAAAGTGAAGTCGGTTAGTTGTGTCCGACCCTCAGCGACCCCATGGACTGCAGCCTACCAGGCTCCTCCATCCATGGGATTTTCCAGGCAGGAGTACTAGAGTGGGGTGCCATTGCATTCTCCGGTTGTCTGCATATCTGAGGTTATTGATATTTCTCCCGGCAATCTTAATTCCAGCTTGTGCTTCTTCCAGCCCAGCGTTTCTCATGATGTACTCTGCATATAAGTTAAATAAGCAGGGTGACAATATACAGCCTTGACGTTCTCCTTTTCCTTATATTTACATTAGACTATGGAAATAATGTTAGGCAAAAAGCAAATTTGAGCTATTTTCTCATTTGAGTTCAAAATGGGTTGTAAAGCAGCAGAGACCGCTTGTAAGATGAGTAATGCGCTTGACCCAGGAACTGCTAGCGAACGTACAGTGCAGTAGTGGTTTTGCAAAGTTTTGCAAAGGAGATGAGAGCTTTGAAGATGATCGTAGCGGCCAGCCATCAGAAGTTGACAGCGACCAACTGGAGGGATCATCGAAGCTGATCCTCTTACAACTACCCGAGAAGTTGCTGAAGAACTCAACATCAGCCATGCTGTGGTCGTTCAGCATTGAAGCAAATTAGAAAGGTAAAAATGCCTAATTAATAAGAGGGTGCCTCATGAAGTGACTGAAAAAAAAAATCGTCATTTTGAAGTGTCATCTTCTCTTATTCTTCGCAACAACAGACCATTTCTGGATCGGACTGTGACGTGGCGAAAAGTGGAATTTATATGACAGCCAGTGACAAACAACCAGCTCAGTGGTTGGACCAGGAAGCAGCTCTAAACCACTTCCCAAAGCCAAGTGAAAAGTGCAAGTTAAGTCCCTCAGTCGTGTCCGACTCTTTGCGACCCCGTGGAGTGTAGCCCACCAGGCTCCTCCCTCCATGGGATTCTCCAGGCAAGAATACTGGAGTGGGTTGCCATTTCCTTCTCCAGGGGATCTTCCCGACCCAGGGATTGAACCCAGGTCTCCCACATTGCAGGCAGACGCTTTAACCTCTGAGCCACCAGGGAAGCCACATCCCAAAGCCAAACTTGTACCAAAAAAAAGGTCACTGGTGGTCTGCTGCTGGACTGATCCGCTACAGCTATCTGAATCCCAGCAAAACCATTGCATCTGAGTATGCTCAGCAAATCGATGAGATGCACTGAAATCTCCATTTTGCAGGGACAACTTTTTGCAGGGAAAATGTTTCCGTAGCCAGCAGGATGCAGAAAATGTTTTCCAAGAGTTTGTTGAATCCTGTAGCATGGATTTTTACATTACAGGAAGAAGCAAACATTTCTTATTGGCAAAAATGTGTTGATTGTAGTGGTTCCTATTTTGATTAATAAAGATGTGTTTGAGGCTGATTATAATGATTTAAAAATCACAGTCCGAAACCACAGTTACGTTTGCACCAACCTAATAATTTTACTTAACATTCGTCATCTCATATAGATACAACACTAAAGAAATAGAAAAAAAATTTTTTTTCTCATGAGGAGAGCTCTTAGGATTTACTCTCAACAGCTTTCATATATAACATACAGCAGTGTTAATGATATTTATTGTCATTGTTCCCTTTATTCTGCTCCCTTTTATTGAAAAAATGTCTTTTAAGAACTGCCTTTACTTGCTATCTTCACTCTCTCTGTCCTTTCTTTGAACCTACAAGCAGACTGCCCTTGTTAAGGTCACCAGTGACTTCCATGCCACTAAAATCCAGTGGTCCCATCAAAGAGTCCCACTTCTGGGTATATCCCCAAAAGGGGTGGAAGCAGGGACTTGAAGAGATATGTGTACCATGTGAAGCATTATTCATCAGGGTCAAAAGGTGAAACAACTTCAGGGTTCATTAATAGGTGAATGGATAAACAAGATGTATATCCAGATAATGGAATATTATTCAGCCTTAGGAAGGAAGGAAATTCTGACACATGCTGCAACATGACTGAATCTTGAAGACATGCTAATTAAGTGAAGTAAGTCTGATACAGATGGACAAGTATGGTATGATTCCAGTTATATGAGGTACCTAAACAGTGAAATACACAAAGACAGAAAGTAGAATGGTGGTTGCCAAGGGCTGGGGGAGGGGGAAGTGGGGAATTCTTATTTAATAGGTATAGAGTTTCATTTGGAAGATGAAAAAATTCTGGAGGTGGGTGGTGGTGATGGTAACATAATAGTGTGAATATATTTGCCACTGAACTGTATACTTAAAAGCAGTTAAAAAAAGGTAAATCTTATGTATGTTTTTGCCACACAAACACGTACACACACAAGCCCAAAGCTCAAAGTCCATTCTCATCCTTACCTTACGTGGCCTCTCGGCAGTGTTTGACACAGTTGATCATTGACACTTTCTTTAAAAAAAGAAACTAGCTGTTTTTTGATGATAGACTTCACATACCATAAAATCCATCCATTTAAAGTGTATGATTCAATGGTTTTTAGCATATGCACGGAGTTGTACAGTCAACACCACAGTAAATTTCAGAGCATCTCTGTCACCCCCTAAAAATCTCTGTATTCATTAGCAGTCATGCACCAGCCCCCCCGCCCCCGCCCAACTTAATCCTGCCCAGTAACCCTTGGCCATTAGGGATCTGTCTATAGATTTGCCTACATTGCACATTTTATCTAAATGGAATCATAACAACATGTGATCTTCAGTGACTGGCTTCTTTGACTTAGTATAATGTTATCAAGATTCTTACATGTTTTATCAGGTATCTGTACTTCATTGCCTTCTGTTGCTAAATAATATCCTGTTGTATGGATAAGCTATTTTTTAGTGATCCATTCATGAGTTGACAGACATTTGGGTGGTTTACACTTTTTTGGCTACTATGAATAATGCTGCTATGAACATTTGTATGTGTGTTTTTGTGTGGACATGTCTTTTCGTTTCTCACATTCTTACCTTCTTAAAAGACATTTTCACTTACCTTCTGGCACACCACTCTCTAAAAATCTACTGGTATTTTAAAATTTGTTATTTACTGTTCTAAAAGGAGGGTCGGTCTGGACTTAGGGAAACATTGAAGAATCATCTTGTTGCTTTCAAATTCAATGTCAGAATTTTAGTTTAAAGCACATTAATTTTTTCCCTTCCCCAGGTGAAAGGGCATGACTCTAATTCTTGTAATCCCTGCTACAGAAATAAGTTTTCAAAATTTCTTAGCACTTGCTTTTCTGAAAGAAAAACAGTGGGCAAGCTTCTTGGCCATTTCTTTGCCTCTTATTTCATGATAAAGGCAAAGGGCCAGATTCTATTTTAAATGATCCTACAGGGCACACTGAAGGCTTTAAAACTCTCATCAGAGCTTTTAAAGATGTGAAAGGTTAATAGATGTGAATTGAAAATGTTCTGTATACTTTTGAGTTTTTGAGAATTTTAATCACTCACATGTAGAAAGCTCTACTGTGGTCTTTTTCTTTCTTTTTTTTTTTTTTTTTAACAAAGGAAATACCTATTCTATCATTTGGCTGTTTGATAAGTGATTTTTGCATTGTCATTTTAATTTTTGTTGTTTTGCTTTTTTATTGTTTGTTTAAACGTGGTATTTTAAATAATCCTTGTGTTTTCTGATCTGGAATGAATTACATTATGAAAATCTATGTTTAAGTAAAACTCAAATTTTGAGGAGTATAGTGGATTGAATGATGGTCTAAAATAATATATCCATATCCTAACCTCTGGAACCTGTGAAGGTGACTTTATTTGGAGAAAAAGTTTTTGCAAATATCTCCAGATGAGATCTGGCTTCCCAGGTGGCACAGCGTAAAGAACCTGCCTACCAATGCAGGAGACATAAGAGACTCCTCTTATGTGGGTTTGATTCCTGGGTCAGGAAGGTCCCTTGGAGAAGAAAATGGCAATGCACTCCAATATTCTTGCCTGGAGAATCCCATGGACAGAGGAGCCTGGGGGGCTACTCTCCATGGGGTCACAAAGAGTCAGACACGACTGAGCGCACATGCATGGCATGGCCAGGTGAGGTCATCCTGGACTGGGTCCTAAACTCCAAGGTCAGCTTTTAGGAGACTGAAGGAGAGGAGAATGGGCAATTCCTATGTAGATGGAGGCAGAGATTGAGTTTTTACAGTCACAAGTGAAGGAACCACTCGAGACTCTAGAAGCTGGAAGGGGCAAGGAAGGGGTCTTCCTTAGAGCTTATGGAGGTTGCGTGGCCCTGCTGATGCCTTAATTTTGGACTCATCCCCCAGAATTGTTAGAGAATGAATTTCTGTAGTTTTAAGTCACTTCTTTCGGGTGGCCTTGGAAACTCATACAGAGACAGAGCTAGTTTAATGGTTTTACAGAAGGAAAACTTTTTGAGTAGCAGAGGGATTCACTTTTTTGTTCTTTGAATTGCCTGATGCCCACCTCTGGTGAGGGACAGCATCTCTTAGGTGGTGAGTGTACAGTCCACCGCTGCCTGCCCGGCCCCCACCTCAGTCCCGCCATTCCCCAGAGCTGCTTGGTTCTGCTTTTTCACTGCCAAGCTGGTAGCCTGAAAGCTCCCAGCTCCCCTCCTGTTAGATAATTGCCAATTTCCTGGAGAGTCTCTTCTTTCAACTGGACTGAGATTTGATCCAGTGCATCAACATGGTACTTCCCTCTTCACCTGGCTTGGACAGGGGTCCCAATTTCAAAATGTAAAACCATTCTGGTTATATGAAAAAAAAAAAAAAAAAAAGTGAATTGGTGCAGCCATCATGGGAAATAGTATGGAGGCTTCTCAAAAAAACAAAAAAACAAAACAAAAAATAAGAAAACCACCATGTGACCCAGCAATTCCACTGCTACATATATATCTGAAAAAGCAAAAACCCTGGCTCGAAAAGACACATGCGCCTCAGTGTTCAAAGCAGCATTGTTTGCCAACATATGGAAGCAACCTAAGCATCCATGGAAAGAAGATTGGATAAAGATGTGGTGCATATATATAAAATGGAATATTACTCAGCCACAAAAAGAATGAAATTTTACCATTAGCAGCAACATGGATGGCCCTGGAGGTCATTATGCTTAGTGAAATAAGTCAGAGAATGACAAATACTGTATGATATCACTTACTTGTGGAATCTAAATAATGCAACCAACTAGTGAATATAATAAGCAGCAGACTTACAGAGCAAGAGAACAGACTAGTGGGTGCTAGTCGGGGAGGGGGCAAAATAGAGGTGGAGGAATGGGAAGCACAAGCTACTGAGTGTAAAGTAGGGTACACAGATGTATCATACAACATGGGGAATATAGTCAGTATTTTGTAATAACTGTAAATGGAATGTAACCTTTAAAAATTGTATTAAAAAATTAAAAAAACAACCACCTCAAACTAAACACAACAGGGTACAAACAAAGCTCAAGGTATGAGGCAGCACGAAGTGACCAAATGCTCTTCCACCCAGTCCAGGAAATTCCTGCCACAGCACTGAGAGACTAGTGATGCCAGATCTGACTTTTAAAAACAAAGTGGTGATCTGGATTTGCCTATACATCTCCTGATTTTCAAATAAGGCAACTAATTCACAGGAAGAAACAAAACACCACCTCAAACACAAGCAACAAAAATGTGTGTTTGTACGCAAACCAAACAAAAACATACCTGTAGGCCCCACTGGTCCATGCACTCCATCTTGTGAGAACTCTGTCTTCAGAAGGAAAGGTGGTGGGGTAGATCACTCCCCTATATCTCGTACATCTTTGGGGCTCTCTAGGAATCTCCATCTCCTAAATGGTAGGAAATATTAATAGAAGGGTCATCCAAGGTCCATGTAGTCAAAGTTCTGGTTTTTCCAGCAGACATGTATGGATGTGAGAGTTGAACCGTTGAACCATAAAGAAGGCTGAGCACCCAAGAATTGATGCTTTCAGACTGTGGTGCCGGAAAAGACTCTTGAGAGCCCCTTGGACAGCAAGGAGATCAAACCAGTCAATCCTAAAGGAAATCAACCCTGGATATTCATTGGATGGACTGATGCTGAAGCTGAAACTTCAATACTTTGGCCAACTGATGTGAATAGTTTCGACCCTGATGCTGGGAAGGATTGAGGGCATGATGCTGGGAAGGATTGAGGGCAAGAGGAGAAGGGGGTGACAGAGGATGAAATGGTTGGATGGTATCACCAACTCAATGGACATGAGTTTGAGCAAATTCCGGGAGACAGTGAAGGACAGGGAAGCAGGGCGTGCTGCAGTTCATGGGGTCACAAAGAGCTGAACACAACTTAGCGTCTGAGCAATGTTTCCTGAGTCAGCCTTGCTAAACTGAACAATCCAGAGACAGTGTAACATGTTAAATATTTTATTCACATTGTTTATAAACTGTATCCACCTGGGAAACACATGAATCCAAAAAATAGATTATTTTACAGTCATTCACATTTTTTAAAAACAAGTGACTTTTGACGTGAAACTCTAAGATGGAGGCCCTCAGTCTATCTTGCGGTTCAGTGCCTCATCACATGAAGCTTCCTGCTCTGGGGAAGGGGTCCTGAGGGCAGTCCACCTAGCTGGAGTCACTAATGGTTCACCTACCAGTGACTGATGAGAAAACGTCAGTGCAGACTTTAACCCGTGAACATTCACTGGTGTAAATCCATCGTCACTATTTTTGTCAAGGAAATATGCGTTTTAGAGCTTGCGTACCCATCAGGTAGGAAAACAAAGGGAGAGACTCATAGTTTAATTGCCTATTACAGAGCCGTCAGGAAATTCCTGGCTCTGTAAAGGTTTAATGTCTTGCTCACAGACAGAATCAGTGAATTATGATTTTATTGCGTTGACAGCTTGAGCCATAGAAACAGTAGTGGTTTGGAAACTGATGCAAACGTCTGTGGATTAACCCTTTGCACATCTGATGCTCCCTACCCTGGAGAAGAGGGGCAACAAATTCAGCAAGAATTAAGAATGTGCCTAATTTTAAGTGTGTTAGCCCAGATAGATGGCCATGGGGGTTTTGCTGAGCGGCTAAAAAGATATTCTGGTTAAGAAAGTTTACTATGCTAAATCCAATTATGTATCAGCTTGATGGCTTAGCTCCTTTACCAGTTAAGAAACTTTACTATGGAATTTGACTTTAACGATTTAAAATCTGTCTGTTTATCTTATCACATCTGACCCCCTCCTACTATGTGAACTACAAACTAATCACTTTTTTCTTTTTTTTTTGCTTTGTGAGCTGCCACAGTTACCAGTGTGAAAACTTTGGAGCCTTTGGAGTGGGACCACCAGATGAGCCTCTAAATAGCAGAATTGGATCCTTTTTCTCTGAGCAGCAGCGATGACACTGGGCATTGTGCTTCTGCAACTCTTCACTAGGGAAGTGATTTCGATCAGGGTACCTCAAAAGGTCATTCCCTCCTCCCCTTGGGTTAAAAAAAAATAGCTTAAGGGTTGCGGCCATTACCCCCAAACAGACAACAACAACTCTGAATCCAAACGTAAGCTGAGATGTGGAGAAATTTTATCAGCACGTTGGCAGGTGTTTTTTTTTTTTTTTTTTTAAAGGACTTTCCAATGTCTATTGCAATCTATTGTTTGAAAAGACAGAAATCCATTACATGAGCTGGATGATGGAGCAGATCATAGCTTGTCTTCCTGCCACCCATGTGCATTTTTTCCAAATTTGTACACTAATCTTCGGTCAACCCGTTCCAAAATTCCGGTTTTATAGTAGTACCTGCAAAGACAGCAGAAGAGAACCATGGGGAGGGTTCACACCCCGGGAAAGCGACAGAACACGAGCTCTCCCCTCGTTCCTCTCAGCTGACGGGGCCAGCCTGTGGTTGCCCTGGTATTTTCACACCCTCTTATCAACTTACACTTAAACCTTTCCCAGACATCTTGAAGACTGAACCTCACCGCATGCAGTTCAGAATGTGTGTGTGTGTGAGACGGCCTCAGAGTGATCCCCTGGGAACGCTGCCAAGAAGGGCAAGGATGGCGTGTCAGTTTACAAACCCTAATCTCACCTGAAACTAAGTCCCAAAGTGTGGTCTCATGACCTTTTGGTTATCAGGTAAAAAGAGCCCTGTGATTTTCTATGTGTGTGCTGTTGCTTCAGTTGTGTCTGACTCTTCTGCAACCCGCTGGGCTGTGGCCTCCTCTGTCCATGGGATTCTCCAGGCAAGAATACTGGGACGGGTTGCCGTGCCCTCCTCCAGGGGATCTTCCCGACCCCAGGATGGAACCTGCATCTCTTGCGTCACCTACATTGGCAAGCGGGCTCTTTAACACTAGTGCCACCTGGGAAGCCCAACTTTCTATGGCTGACCATTTAATATAACTGTGCAGGCAGACTCACGGCATTTCGTGCTGTTCACCTACCTCAGCGCTCTGCTCAGCTTTTCGTACGTCATTCTGTCATTTTTCTTCCTTTGTCCCCACATCTTCGCCAGGGCTTCTGATTTAACCACCCGAAAAATACCTTGTTCCCTATCTTCCCATTCCAGAATGCCGCAGTTTTCCTCAGGAGATAGAAGCAGATCTCGCACAAATTCCCATAGATGAGAACTCTGGAGGCCTTTAGGGAAGCAAAGAAAAGTGAAAAATTAAAAATTTTCGAGTCATACAACTTCTTATGAAACCATGAGAATTGCTCCTTCGTGGAGTTATGTCCCAAAGTTATGACCGAACACTCTACTTGGAGCCTTACAGAGCTGTGAAATGTTCTCTTCTGCTAAAAGAGTTACAAAACACCCACAGAGACACCAAATTTATGGCAACCAGCGACACTGGTTCATGAAGCTTCCCCGCTCTATGGAACTCCCGACCAGTTCTTATGGAATTAACGACGCGACAGTCGAATGATGCATTGATTCTTCTTTCTGACAAGCAGTATGGTTCTTCTGAGGCCCCATAGCTACAACCATCTGGCTGGACTAATCCTACAGGTGTGTTTTTCATGAGAAACTGGTATTTCTGTTGTTCCATTGTATCGTCGTTAAAACTGACTCTGGAGCCTGGGTTTGGGTCCTGAATTTACCTCTTCTTGCTCTGTAACCAAATCTCTCTAGTCATTGTCTCTCTCAAATGGGTTAGTAAGAGTACCTCTCTCATAGCACAGGTTAGAGGATCATGATTTAATACGTGTTAAATGGTTAGACCCAAGCCCAGCAGGATTGACCCTGTAGATCTGTCTCAGTGCTGGGAAAGCTAACAGAATTGCTATTATCCTGGAGTACCTTTGAGAGAAGAATCCACAGTAGACCAGGAGAAAAAAACCCTTGTTTAGAAATTCAATCTGGCTAAAACATTTCCTTACTTTAATTCTCCTGTTACCATTTCCAAGGGAAAAGAAAAATTTGATAACACTTACAAAAGTAATCATCAGTTTCTCTGCTGTGTTGTTTGGGAAATAACTAGTCCTGCTCAAACGCTGGGTCTCAAAGCTTATTGAAGCAGATGATGTTGTCTCATGAATGGTTTCAAGGAATTAGCAACGACAAATGACATCAGCACACTTACTTGTTCGACTATGACCGTGACAGTCTTGACTTTTGATGCCACTTGTTTTCAAGCAACTGGAATCAGCATCTGCAACAGAGTGATTTACAGCTGCAGGAAGAAATCTAGAGGCCACATTCGGACCTCAAGTCACACCAAATGAGCAGCTATTAATTGGACACCTTCGTGGCAGGAGACAACTGGTGCCGGCTGTTCTGGGGATAATTAGTAGGTTTCAGGAGAATTTGTATTCAACACTGGGGCCCAACTGTGTGTCAGATTCCAGGCTCTGAACTGGAAACAGACAGGGAACAAGGCAGACTTGGTCCTCGCTCAGGTAGAGGCTGAGGACTACAGGGCAAGGAAAATACAAGTGAAACACAAATCGGCTCTGTTGTAAGTGTTACGAAGGAAGGAGGCATTAGATAGAGAATGGAGGCAGGCGAAAGCACCTGCTGCATCTAGATGGGGTGGGCAGGGCGGGTCTCCTAGAGGGACACATTCATGCTAATTTCAGGAGGTGGGAGAGGGTTTCAGAGGGAAGGAGCAGCAGTGCAAAGCCCAGGGGACCGCAGGGTGCTAGGGAGGGCGGGAGGTGTTGCCTCGGGGGCAGCTATCTGCTGACAAGTCACGTGGGCACCTGAGAATGGCGAGGGATTTTATTCAACAAGTGAAGACGGAAGACTTTGACAAGATCCACACTTTAAGAAGATCCCTCCGGCTAGTGTGGAGAACAGACCAGAAAGCACACAGGGAAAAGCAAAGGGACTACAGCTTATGAAGAGCAGAAAGCAAAACATGAAATCAATGCAGGGTTAGATTAGAACTCAGGCTGTAGCAGTCTGAGACAGGGGTATAGTTTCATAATTATGTAACAGCCTAAATGGGAAAAGAATTTGAAAAAGAAGAGATACATGCATAGGTATAACTGAGTCACTTTGCTGAACACAACATTGTTTATCAACTATACTCCAATATAAAATAAAAAAATCTGGCCTTCCATTTAGAAGCCACAGCTAAATGTCCACAGAGGCTTCTAGCAGGGGGTGCTCCTTCTCCTGTCAACAGGTAGAGTCTGCGGTCCCCACACCTCCAATATGGGCCGTGAACGGAGCCCAGAATTCACGCCCTGAGGCTCCCAAGGCTGGCAGGAAGACGTCGCAGACCAGGTCACAGCTGGGTTCAGTGGCCAGCCCTGCAAGTGGAGTCTTGGAAGAGAATCCTCCGCCCCTCCCCTCTCACCTCCCTTCCCCCTCCCACCCCCACCTCCCTTCTCCGGGGCCTCCCCTCCCCCTCCTCAAACGCAGGACTTGGACGCCTTGCATGGTGTGCAAGCCTCCCATGCGGAGCTCTGCCCAAACTGCCTGTTTGTGTGTAAATAATAAATTGTTTGAGCCACAAAAATAAAATAAAAAATTTTTAAAAACCCACAAAGTGTATATGATTCAAATCTAAAAGGTGGCAGCAGACCACCCCTCCCAATCCCTACATCACCTGCTCCCTCCACTCCAGCCACAGCGGCCTCCCAGCTCCTTCTGAAACTCACAGGCACCTCCTGCCTTGGGGCACTTGCTCCCTTGGCCCTGAGTGCTCTTCCCTGGGGCGTCCAGGGGCTTAGGCTCTCACCTCCATCTTTGCTCAAAGTCACCGTTTCAGGGAGGCCCTCTCTGACTGCTGAGCCGGAAGTGCACACACTCACCCTACTCAACACTCCATGTCCTAGTTCTATTTTTTGCCGCCGTATATGTCGCCATGGAACATACTATGTATTTATTTTGTTCACTGGCTGACTCTCCCTACTAGAGGGCAGGGATTTGTGTTCCCATGTGTATCCCCAGAACCTAGCACAGTGTGGGGCATACAGTAGGTGCTCAATAAATGCTGTGGCACAGCCATGTACTGTACTGCACTGTTCTCACCATCTCTGCTGTAGGGAGGCGATGCTACAACTCCTGAATGACAAAGTATGCTGTCCTGGGAGGGAATGGTGCCCCGTGCACCGCACCACTGCCCAGGGTGGCTGGTCTCAGCACCCGTGGGTCTTGTCACTCTGGGGTGACAGCCTGCAGTGGTGCCCTGTGGTCTCCTGGGCAGAGGCTGCCATGTCAGCCAGGCCTTTCACACCCAGACCACCACCTGGTTCTCCAGGTTTATCTCTTGCTGCTCCTCAACTCCTTCCCTCCTCTTGGGTCAGATGGTCCCAACAGGGCTCGACTCTCTTCCGCCTCAGGGCCTTTGCACAGGCTCCCTGCCTCTCACTTCCACCCAACCGACTCCGTTCTCACAAAACTCTTCTGGAAGGCTTCTTGGAACCCACCCTTCTCTGTCCCACAACACCTGTGCATTCCTCAGTGTCCAGCACTGGACCCACTATCCCTGTACTGCAAAGGTCCACGTCAGCTGTTGGTCACCTGAACTGACAGCTGATATTCATTCAAAGTGGAAAGTGTTAGTCGCTCAGTTGTGTCCGACTCTTTGTGGCCCCATGAACTGTAGCCCGCTAGGCTCCTCTGTCCACGAGGTTTGCCAGGCAAGAATACTGGAGTGGGTTGCCATTCCCTTCTCTAGGGGATCTTCCTGACCCAGGGATTGAACCTGGGTGCCTGTATTACAAGCAGATAAGTGCTTACTAAATGCCAAGTGCTTGGTGAGGGCTTCACAGACAGCATCTCATTTCATTTTTGCCAAGACCCCTTGAGGTATTATTGCTTTTTCCCTTTACTGAGGAGCAACTGAAGCCCAGAGAGTTTAAGGGTTTCACCAAGGAAGGTGGAGCCAGGACTTGGACCTAAAGCAGTTCTGTTCCAAAGCGGCTGTTCACACTACTGCTTCAGTGTGTCTCTCATGGCAAGTATCTGTTCAACAGATACTTAATGAATGGTCATTGAAGTGTGTTGAACGTCTGCTGTGGCCAGGTGGTCACCCAGTCTCACCCACTCTTATGATGCATATTTCTTACTCTCCCCACTTTACATATAAGAAGACAGAGGTGTCTCACTGGAGGTCCCTCACTCACAGGCTCCTGAGGGACCACACGAAACAGGTCCCAGTCTCTCCTCTGAGAGGACTTAGACCCAAGTGGGAGGGAACAGCCAGTGAACAAACCCATATTGGTGATAAACACGGTGGAGAAAGATGCAGTAGTAGTGTGCAAGGATCGAGGCAGTGGTGAAGGGGCTGAGCGACACTGTGATCATAACAGGAGCCAACAAAGAAAGCTCTTGGACAAGAAGACAGCTGAGCAGGAAGGAGCGAGCCCTGGAGACGTTTGGGGAGCCTGCCTAACGGCGGAGCTGAGATCACGTCTAATTTTCTGGCATTGGAGCCCTCAGCTCAAGTAACTGCTTGCATGGTTCACTGAAACGAACAATGACGCGAACGCGTGACTTCAGTGTTCAGGGTCCCTTCGGCCTCCCCTCTGCTATTTCCTACGTTATAGCCCAGGATCGTATCACTGTGGGAAAACAGGCCTGAGCGCACAGGCCAAACCTCAACCAACGCTCAGGAGAGATCAGCTGACAGTGGGGATGCTGCCAGGTGGAGAGAGGTCAACGGAGGTGAGCAGTGTTGATGGTCAGTTGATCAAGATGGAGAAAGGGTTTCGCCCTCCTCTCAGATCCGGTGCCATGCTCTGCGGCGTTGCCTGCAGAGCAGACCTGGCCTTTGTTTTAATTTAATCTTTCAGGAAGAGAGAAAACAAATGGAGCGGTCAAGATAAACAAAGGTGAACTATTAACTGGGGATTGGACAACAGCTTTCACTGAAATGCCCAAATGGCAAGAACAGGTGGAAGAGAGTCACCTTTTTAATTCTTAAGATTTCTCCCACGTGCTTTGGACAGAAGCTATGTGGCTGGATGGGATGGACACAGGATTGATCAGCAAGAGGCGGGATGGGTGGGATGGCGGGCGTTTCCACCTGTGGGTCTTGCCAGAGATAAACAGTCCTGTTCTATCCATTCCTACTTCTCAGCAGTGGATCTGACGGTAGTCAAGGGTCAACTAGGCTGGAGGCCCTGCTTGGCTGGGGGGTGGGGCTGGGGGTGGGGATAGAGGGGCTGAAGCCATCACTTGGTGGCCACGTTGAGGGAAGTTCCCACGTCCAAAGCTCCCCAAGGCGGCAGGGGTGGCAGCATCATGGTGAACCCCACCCCACCCCAAGCTTCTCTGCAGAGGTCTGCAGTGTCTGAGGGTTGCTCTCCCTGCCTCACACTGACCTTCATCTTGAATGTGTCCCCGCGGCGGGGCTGTGCCTGACACGGGCCAATGGGAACAGGGCCCAGGCTCTCTGTTGTCTGCGGGATTTGGAGAAGTTTGTTTGCCTTGAAACTGGAGACTGGTAAAGTGTGGCCAGAGGATATGTTCCCCGTCGTTGACTGAAATCACGCTCACTGTCCCCCAGAAGCTGGGATAGAGACTGGAGGGGCAGTGTCTACACTGAGCTTGTCACGCACACGTCCCCGGAGGCCAGCAGTCCAGTCACAGAGCTGCATCTCGGGCCAACGCAGGAGGTGCCCGGCAGTGAGGCTGGGCCTGCAGGCTTGGTTCACTGGCTCTTCTGAGGCAGGGGTGAGGCAGGGCCGGGGAGAGGAGAGAACAAGTGGAGAAGGGCTGGGGTGCGTCCCTTAGGCCCCTTCTGACGGTTTCCTAGCTTGTTGGGTGTAAGTCAAAAATCCCTTGTTCTCTGAATCATTGTGGCGCTGGGCCCAGACTCAGAGGAATTCTGAGTCCTAGGTCTCAACTGAGTGGACAGCAGAGTGAGCACAAGGGTCTGGGGGCACGTGTGCGTGCATGTGTGTGCACCTGTGGGCAAGTGGTGTGGAGCGCAGCATATAAGAGCATAGACCTTGAGGAGATGAGTCGGAAGCTCAGTTCTGCAATGACTTGTGACTTGTGAGTTCTAGCACCACCAGTTTCCATAGTAGCAAATGGGGATAATGCTACTATCTACTGAAGTTACTCATTGGTAGAGATGTGGATGGACCAAGAGACCATCATACAGAGTGAAATAAGTCAGAAAGAGGAAAACAAATATATATTAACACATACATGTAGAATCTAGAAAACTAGTATAGATGATCTTATTTGCAAAACAGAAATAGAGACACAGATGTAGAGATCAAACATATGGATACCAAAGGAGGAAAGCGGGGGATGGGATGAATTGGGAGATTGGGTTGACATATATACACTATTGATACTAAGTATAAAATAAATAACTAATGAGAAGGTATTGTATAGCTCAGGGAACCCTACTCAGTGCTCTGTGGTGACCTAAATGGGAAGGAAATCCAAAATAAAAGAGGGGATTTTTTTATATAGAGGATTATATAGAGAGGATTCACTTTGTGGTACAGTAGAAACTAACATAGCACTGTAAAGCTACTATACTCCAATAAAAATTAAAAAATAAAAATACATAGTGAAGTTATATATGAGGATTGTGGTGTTGGAGAAGACTCTTGAGAGTCTCTTGGACTGCAAGGAGATCAAACCAGTCAATCCTAAAGGAGGTCAGTCCTGAATATTCATTGGAAGGACTGGCGCTGAAGCTGAAGCTCCAGCGCTTTGGCCACCTGATGGGAAGAACTGACTCACTGGAAAAGACCCTGATACTGGGAAAGATTGAAGGCGGGAGGAGAAGGGGACGAGAGGATGAGATGATTGGATGGCATCACCGACTCGATGGACATGAATTTGAGCAAGCTCTGGGAGTTGGTGATGGACAGGGAAGCCTGGCATGCTGCAGTCCATGGCGTTGCAGAGTCAGACACAACTGAGACCGAACTGAACTGAAATAACAATGTACATAGAATATCTGGCCTGGCAGCAAGCTGGGCATGTAGTAAGGGTTTCACAAACGGCCACCATAGCTATGAATTTAATCTTACAGTTATTGAAGATGGATGGGAACATTGCTTGAAGCCCCCAGATGGATGCCACTTTGTCCTGGTTGGTCAGGCCCCCAGGCCAGGACCTTTGAGAGGGTCTCAGTAACCAAGAGCAATCATCATCAGCTTTAAAAAATGAAAGCTCCAAAGTTCCCTTTCCAAACCTTCTCCATCTGCAGAAGTAAAACCACGAGGGTTAATTTTCAGTCAACAAGGCCATTTGAGATCCTCCATTGCCTTATAATTATAAATGTGATCTGCTTAATGAGCTCTGATTTTTAGACATTATCAACCACAAGGCCTCTAACGGTTGGTAATTTGTAATTATGATTTTTTACTGCTAACGGGTACCAGTATTTGGAGCAACTAGGCTGCTGGCATAGCTTAGGCACTTTATATGCACTGTTACTTGAACTCATCATGACCCAGCGAGGGTCTGACCATTTTGTAGACAAAGAAATTGAGTCTGGGGGAGGATAAAGAAGCCACAGACCCAAGCCCCATGCTCCACCATGTTTCTCCTGCCATCTTCTCTTCGTCTCCCGCTGTTTCAGGTTATCAGCCTTTGACTGAAGTCCTACAAGAACCATCGAGCCCACGTGCACTACAACAGCCATGGCACAGCAGCGTGAACTTGGTTACTTACAGTCTTTGAGGGTGGCCTTGGTCTCATCAGGATCATTAAAAAAGGAGTAACCTGGGAAAGAAAAAGAAATCCATTAACCATGGCATACATCCCTGGTTTCTGTGGCAAGGCCAGAAGGGGAGGTGCTGGGGAGAAGGGGAGTGATTTTATCCTCTGTGGGGTAGTTTTATTTCACAAGGAAACTTGGAGACCACCTGGCCCTTATAGGGCCACCCCAAAGGCACTCCTGAGAGATATAACCTCCTGGTGCTTTTTTGGCCGCTGCACAGCTTATGCGCTCTTAGTTCACCAACCAGGGATCAAATCAGGGCCCCAGCAGTGAAAGCGCCGAGTCCTAACTACTGGACCACCAGGGAATCCCCCGACCTCTTTGTTTTTAAAGGTCACCCCGGGAGAGCCCTGGGCCAGGCCTCCCAGCAGCTTCTAGAATTTTTTGAGTGGCTATTGGGAGCGAGTCCTGGCTTGGGGCTGGGAGGCCTGAGCTCTGCACTGGTCTGAGTCATCGACCCTTGTGCAGACTTGCCAGTCACCCAGCCTCCAGGCTTGTGTTCCTTCCCGGCAACATGTGACAAAACCACCCTGACCACCCTGTTGGCGCTGTCTATGATCTGGGATGTGACCTCTGATCCCTTGGGGATTTGAACACGTGTGACATGCTGGTCTACAATGGACATGAGAATGGACACAGGAGGCCTTAAGAAACCCGACGTGAGGATTCAAAGAGGGGTCTGGAGACTGCTGTTCTCCTCTGAAGGAGGGGGTTGGGGTTGGGACTGGATCAGGACTTTCAGATCACGTTTTCAAGCAGCACCACAGGCCGGAGGACATCCATTTTCTAACGTGGTGTCCAACGTGAGGGCCAGTTTCTGTTTACTGAGAAGACAGGAACAGGGCATAGCTGTGACTGCTGACTCCTAGGGCCGCTGGTTCTCGGAATGGCTGGTTCTGGTCAGCCATACACTGTTCCTTCTTCCCAAGAATAGGCGGGGTTGCCGGGGGATATTCCTCTCCTGCGCTGGGGAGCCGCCTCCTTCCTCCTCCCTTCCCACCGACCCCGTGCTCAGGGACCAGGATCCCTCTGATTCTGGGCCCTTAAATCCCACTGCAGTACCTGTGGAGCCAGACCACACACTGGGCATAGAGACCCCCTTTGACTCCTCTCTCTGCCAAAACTTGGCCCGTATCCTTTTCTGTCAGAGCCCCAATCTGTGGGGTCATATATGGGCTAAACCAGCCTTCTCAGGTGGTGCTAGAGGTAAGGAACCCGCCTGCCAATGCAGGAGACATGAGATGTGAGTTTGAAACCTGGGTCGGGAAGATGCCCTGGTGGAGAGCATGCAACCCACTCCTGTATTCTTGCCTGGAGAATCCCATGGACAGAGGAACCTGGCAGGCTACAGTCTACAGGGTTGCACAGAGTCAGACACGACTGAAGTGACTTAGTACGCATATACACATGCAAGGCCTAACCTAGGTAATAACCAGTTTAACATATAACTTATAGACCAAACAAGAACTTTTTTGAGGATAAAAAACAGGATAACAGGTGAAGACACTATGTCCTGGGCAGATTGGGACACTGGAAACTTTGGTCACAGTACCTGCATTTCAATACACTTTACACACTCCCACCCAAGGAACAGTGAATAGAGATCTAAGAACTGAGCAGGCTGATGGGGTAATCTCACTGCTCAACACGATAACCGTCCTGGCCTGCAGACTGCCTGAAAGACCATCATGGGGGGTGGCTTTGTGGCTCCTAGGATCCTTTAGAATAAGAAGAGGCAACCTGTGGCCTGTTTAAAAACCAGCTGGTTTTTCACTTATCCATTTTGCACAGACCTTGAGGTGATGGGACCAGGGACAGGTACGTTTTGATGTAACAGTTGCCTGGAACAGAAGGGCCCCAGAGGGGAGATGCCAGCACAGGACCTGCAAGGGCCTGAAGACAAACGTGATTGACTTGACCTTTGACTGAGGCTGGCAGTGCCAAGCTGCATCTTCTCCTAGATGGGCTACTCTTCTCTGTGGTCCTGGCAATCTTATGCAAGGCTGTTCCCTTGGAAGGGTTCCAAATGGAGCCTACCTCCTCCCTGAGCCTCTGTGATTTGCTCAGACTTGCTTTGTTTCCTGGAAGCCCACTCTAGGCAGACCACTGACCCTGGTAGGTCACTGGCACTGGCAATAGTCAAATATGGACTGGAAATCAAGGGACGGCAGGTCTGTTTGTCCTTTCCTCGCCCTCAAGAGGCCATGGTTCCTAGGGCAGAAGCCAAGCCTGAGAGCCCCCGTCCTGGGCTTTTGTGCCCTTAGGCACTCATGATGGGGGAGATCAAGGTGGGGGCAAAGAATCTCAGAGCTGGAAGGTCCTCTTTGGATTTCTCCCCAAATAGGAATCCCTGTCACAGCACCTCCATCAAGCAAGGGACCATTAGGTTGTTTGATTACCTCCAGTGATGGGGAGCCTCCTACCTATGATAACTTTGAAACAGCCTTTTTATTTTTTTTTAATTTGATTTTTTTTAAACGCCCAAAACATTTTGTATTAGAGTATAACCAATTAACAATGTTGTTACAGTTTCAGGTGAACAGTGAAGGGACCTGACCATACATGAAACTAAAGAAGGTGCTTTTAGAAATGTCTCCTTAAATGGAGCTGAAGTATGTTTCCTTTATTTATTAAATTATGTTTTCTTCTTGGTTATATTCATTATGACAAAAGCAGGTGTCATTCACTGTATTTGCTTCCTTATCTGCTTATGCCAGGTAATGTTTCACTGAATCCTGTCAAGAAGGCTGAGGATGTGTGTATCATTACCCCACCCTAGAGGTGAGACAATGGAGATTCACAGACGTTTAACCCTGTGCCAGAGGTCCTGTGGCTCTGATGTTTTAGAGCCAGGGTAGGAACAAAGGTCTTTTTGATCTCGCAGCTCTTGCTTTGTACTGACTTTCCACGAATCAGCCTTGTTTTCTGTGTGACCCTGGAGAAGTTACTTAACCACTTGGGTCCTCAGTCCCTTTATCTGTGATATGGGAAAATAGAATTATATGTTCTCAAAAAACCTTTCCAGATTTAAAAAACCTGCCCATATACGTTCTACTCTTTCAGGGCATGTGTGTGCATGCTAAGTCTCTTCAGTCATGTCTGACTCTGTGCAGCCCCATGGATTATAGCCCACCAGGCTCCTCTCTCCGTGGGATTCTCCAGGCAAGAGTACTGGAGCGGGTTGCCATGACCTCCTCCAGGGGATCTTCCCAACCCAAGGCCTGAGCTCCCATCTCTTACGTCTCCTGTATAGGCAAGAGTCTTCTTTACCACTAGCATCGCCTGGGAAGCCCCTTTCAGGGCATGAAGTGAAAGTCGCTCAGTCATGTCGGACTCATTGTGATTCCATGGACTATACTGTCCATGGAATTCTCCAGGCCAGGATACTGTAGTGGGTAGCCTTTCCCTTCTCCAGGGGATCTTCCCGACCCAGGAATTGAACTGGGGTCTCCCGCATTGCAGGTGGATTCTTCACCAGCTGAGCCACAAGGGAAGCCCAAGAATACTGGAGTGGGTAATCTATCCTTTCTCCAGGGGATCTTCCCGACCCAGGGATCGAGCTGGGGTCTCCCTCATAGCAGGCAGATTCTTTATCAACTGAGCTAGTAGGGAAGACACCCTTTCAGGGCATGTTATGGCAATGGCACCCCACTCCAGTACTCTTGCCTGGAAAATCCCATAGATGGAGGAGCCTGGTAGGCTGCAGTCCATGGGGTCGCTAAGAGTCGGATACGACTGAGTGACTTCACTTTCACTTTTCCCTTTCATGCATTGGAGAAGGAAATGGCAACCCACTCCAGTGTTCTTGCCTGGAGAATCCCAGGGACGGGGGAGCCTGGTGGGCTGCCATCTATGGGGTCGCACAGAGTCGGACACGACTGAAGTGACTTAGCATGTGTTAAATAAAGATACTATCGCCACCTTGTGGCCAATTGATCCTTGACCATTAGGAATGTGATGAAAGGAAATTGCAATTCGTTGAGCCTCCCTGGAAACAGGGAAGGTAAAGAGTCTAGTTAATTTTCTTCTGCTGCTTAATGAAAGGTCAAGCCAAGTCTCTTTCTGTCCACTTTTCATGGCTACCAATCTTTATGAACATAATATTTTGTATCGGCCTGGTTCCTGGGCAATCCCTGAAGATGTTTTAGTTTTCTTTTTCTTTCTTTCTCATTTTTTAAAAAATGGACTCAACTTACTTCCTTGGTACTCACTCTGCTTTTCCTCCAATCTCTGATTCTAGCTTGCTAGAACTTCTAGGTATGGAAAGGTCTGGTTAGTAGAGGATCTTGGTTAACAGTTGCAGTTAATAAAATATCGCCACGTGAATCCTATGGTGGGGCAGGACCTCAGAGGTCATTTGGTCCCAATCCCGCGCCCCTGTCCTTGAGGCCCTGTGCTCTGGACACTGACCTTGTGAGCGGATGCTCTGGAGGATAAAGTACAGATACTCCCCGCAGACGCCGGCTGCCTCCATGAACTCCTCCTGTGTCATGCCGCACAGCTGCAGGCCGCTGATGTTGAAATGGCAGAAAGAGATGCAGTTGGCATCCAGCTTGTACTGGTCACAGCAGAACTGGAGCCATTCCCAGACGTGGCGCTTCGTCCAGTACTCAGGGTGGACGGATGTCCAGTAGGAGTCGCAAGCTGCACCAGGAAGAGACAAGTGAGGGATGACAGCTGGGAGAGGATTAGAAGCCCCCCAGAGGAGGCTCTGATTTTGTTAATGTCCTCATCCTCTGTCCAGTGAGTCAACGGGGCCTCCAGTCCTGGGGTGTTTTTCTGGGACCCTAGTAACTTTCTATCCTGCAGTGAAAACCAGAGGCATCCTGTGTGTAGACTTATTGGGAATGAGGGAATGAGAGGAGTAAGAAACCTGATTATGGCTTGGGAGTACCTTGAAGGGGGGTCACTATAGGAGGAGGAACGAAAAAGACCCTTCAGGTATTTGGTTTCAAACAACATGACATCAAGTGTACAGACTTTAGAGCCTGACAAGCCTGGGTTTTAATCCTGGTTCCATGGCTTTCTACTTGGGCAAGGTCCACAGATATTTAAACCTCAGTTTCCTTATATGCAAAATGGGGATAATATGCTCCACTCACAGGGCTGTTCTGGAGTTTGTGGTTTATGTATATAGACTACATGGCACATAGAAAATTATTGATCAATATTTATTCAATACCTGTGGTGTTCCAGGCACCATTTGAAGTGGATTTGATTCCCTCTGCTTTTATGGACAGCTGCCCCACACTAGCTACTGGTTTGTATATTGTCTCTGGCCATCTTGGGTTGCTGAGATGTTGCCCAAGTGTTTGGTAGACCATGGATCACCGGAGCAGGCTTCTCTAGGGGATGGGGGAGGTGGAAGTGTTGGTTGTATTGCCGTTCTTGTGTTTTGAGGAATTTCTATCCCAAGGTCAGATCCCCTTCACTCCTTCATTGAAGCTTCCTATGCCCCCAGACAGAGGTGGGCACCATCCTGTCCAAGAGGCTGAGAGGTGGCTGTGCTGACCCAGGGGCAGAAGTGGGTGCTCAACAGACTGTCCTAATGCCAGGAGAAACTAAAAGGTTGATGGATCAGGTGGGGAAGAGGTGAGGGACCAGGTCCTTGATCAGGCACTTTGACAGATCTTGCAATTACCATGGTACTCGTTCATTCATTCAAAAAGCTTCAGTTTTCTCATCAGTAAAATGGGGGTAATGATAGCCCTACATCATAGGGTTGTTCTGTGGATTAAATGAGTTAATATATATAAAAGTACTTAGAAAACAGTCTAGAAGATTTTTAGTGCTATTATTATCATTAAGCACCTTTGATGACAAAGGTCCATATAGTCAAAGCAATGGTGGTTATCCAGTCGTCATGTACAGATGTGAGAGTTGGACCATAAAGAAGGCTGAGTACCAAAGAATTGGTATTTTTGAACTGTGGTGCTGGAGAAGACTCTTGAGAGTCCCTTGAACAGCAAGGAGATCAAACTGGTCAATCCTAAAGGAAATCAACCCTGAATATTCATTGGAAGGACTGATGCTGAAGCTGAAACTCCAATACTTTGGTTACCTGATATGAATAGCCGACTCATTGGAAAAGACCCTGATGCTGGGAAAGAGGGCAGGAGCAGAAGGCAGGTGACAGAGAATGAGCTGGTTGGATGGCATCATCGACTCAATGGATAAGAGTATGAGTTAACTCCAGGAGACGGTGAAGGACAGGGAAGCCTGGTGTGCTGCAGTCCATGGGGTTGCCAAGAAATGGACATGACTTAGCGACTTAACAACAACAAAGATTATCCCTGAACACCTACTATGTGTGAAACAACAAATTGTGAGCTAAGGATTCATCATGAATAGGAGGTTTGGTTCCTGTCCCCCAGGACGAATCCGAGGTTCACAGAGGACCTGCTGAAGGTCCCACAGCCAGTGGTGGGCAGAGTCGGGATATGAACTCCAGTCTGAACTCGAAAGCCAGTGCTCTTCCCATTCTATCATGCTGGTGTTCAGAGGTCAGTACAGAGAAGAGATGAAATATGGAAGGAGAATTGGACACCAGCGGAGAGCCAAAGAGAAGGAGAGGGCTGAGGAGAAAGCAGCAGGCAGAGCCAGGAAGAGGTGACTGGCTCAGGCTGTGTGGATGACAGAGTGTCTCTCATCAGTTAGACCCCACAGTAAACGGCAGCGAGGCTGTTATGATTCTCTCTTTAAATGCTGAATTTGCTGCCACCATCACCAAATGAACTGTGGCAATTCTAATATCTAGCAGGAGATGGCTTCTCTGCCCCTAAGCATCCATTTGTGTTGGTCAGGCTGCTATGTGCCCCGACCTACACCACCTTTGTTTCCTCAAATCCTCCCACATGGGTAACAGGAAGAAACTGAGGCTCCCTCTAACTCAGAGCCCTTCCAGAAATCTCTTTTCCTACCTTGAAGGGGACTGAGATCAAACTTGAACACTAGATTTGTTATAGATTCGGGTCCTTGGACTCTTTAATCAATAGAAATTGATAAGAGACCAGACCAGGAATTCAGGCAAGGCTTATGACTTGTGCTGCAGCACGAGGGAATGAGAACAAGAAACAGGTGTCCCCTGCTAGATGCTGGGGGAGGGTTAACCTGGTTTCTCAAGTAGGGTGAGGGAGGGCGTGAATTGGTGGGTCAGGCTGGGGGGCTGGTTTACGTGGTCTGCCCATCCCCTTGGAGGCACTGAGCCCAGGGATCACGGGCAGTTCCCTGCTTCTGCTCCGGTGCCTCAGAAGTGGTGGTTGGGTTTGGGCCTTTTTGTATTTTAGGGCTTTTTGTATTTTATTGTTCATCATTTAGGGCTTCCCTGGTGGCTCAGGCAGTAAAGCATCTGCCTACAATGCAGGAGACACGGCTTTGATCCCTGGGCCGGGAAGATCCCTTGGAGAAAGGAATGGCTACGCACTCATTTTCTTGCCTAAAAAATTCCATGGACAGAGGAGCCTGGTGGGCTTGGGCTGCAGTCCATGGGGTCACAAAGAGTCAGACAGGATTGAACAACTTTCACTTTCAGCCATTTGCCCCAAGTATGTATGCCTGCAGTTATTTTTAGTCCCTTAATAGTTTTTTTTTTTTTCTTTTTTTGTATTTTATGTTCCAGATGTTTGTCTGGGTGTAAGCACTACAGCAAAGGATCCCAGACCCTAGGTTTATTTAAATTTAAGTTTTTAATCAGAGTTGATATCTGGCCAGGATGGCAGAGGTTGACGTTGCTGGATGAGGAGGGACCCCTATCAGTCGTGGGGTGGGGATCCAGGATCTCCTTGGAAAATCTGGGGGCCTTTTTGCATCTGGGCTGTGTTTCCATGTGCTGAGTTCTGGCTGGAGTAAACCCGGGGCCTCCCCCTCCCTGGTATTCCCATGAGACTTTTATGAACCTTGCAATTCTTCCGCCCCAGTCCTGAGCTGAACCCCGCCAGGGGGTATATATCTGGGCGCTGCCCTTGGAGGACACACTTTCTTTCTTTCCATGGAGAGTGTTCGCCAAGCCTCCAGGCCCCTCCCCGCTCCTCACCTCAACCCCTGTGTTATTTTCTTTGGCTCTGGGAGATGGCCATGGCCGTGTTGTTTCTGGAGGCCAGCGAGGCCTGAAGGATTCAGAGAAGTGTCATGGACACTGGGAAGGCATCGCTGGCTCTGCCTGCTTCCCCTGGGCTCTGTCTGCTCCGAAGCTCCCCACAGAGCGGGCTTTGTGTGCCGCTCCGGCCCCTGGAGGGAGGCCAGGGCCGGGGCCAACATGGCGGCTCTCCTCACCGGCTGAGTGCCTCCCACGGCCCCCAGAGTGGAGAGAGAAGTGGCTGTTCTCGGCCCTGTGGAGGGCGAAGAGCCAACATGGTGGGAAGACTTTTGGTTGTGGGGCGTTTGCCCCATCCTGTCCTCACAGCGGTGAGGAAGGCCTGCTTCCTCCTCCTCACTCCGTCCATCCCCACCCCGCCCTCAGCACTGCCTCCAGCCCCAGGCACTTCTGGTCACTTAGGATGGCATCAGCCTGTCTTCTAATTCCTGCTCATCCTCAAGAGCACAGCTCACTGCCCCTCTGAGGGAGGCCAGCCCTCCTCACCCCAACTCAGGGGTCCTCCTGTCACCTCCCTCCCCATTCCCCCAGGTGGGCGGGCCCAGCTCTGCTTTGTTCAACCTGAGTGGGCTGGGAGCTGGCCTGGCCCCCTGTGGGTGCTTGGGGAGTGAAATGACCAGCCTGGGGCCCGATAGCTACTATCATCACTTCACAGGGAGGAAACTGAAGGCCCAGGAGGTTACGTGACTCTGCTAAGGCCTCATGGCTGGTCAGTAAGGGAGTTAGGGCCCCACTAACTCTTCCATCTTTGCAGGTAGGAAGTTTGCATCATATTTGCCTCCCTCTTCCTGGTTGACAGGGACCAAACTGGACACATACAGGCTAAACAATTTGGATGACAGTATATACATAGAAGGGGCTTCCCAGGTGGTGCTGTGGTCAAGAATCTGCCTGTCAATGCAGAAGCAAGAGATGTGGGTTTGATCCCTGGGTGGGGAAGATCCCCTGCAGTAGGAAATGGCAACTCCCTCCAGTATTCTTAGGAAATGGCAACTCCCTCCAATATTCTTGCCTAGAAAATTCCATGGACAGAGGAGCCTGGTGGGCTACAGTCCATGGAGTCTCAAAGAGTCAGACACAACTGAGTGACTGAGCATGCATGCACATATATAAAAATATAATTAAATTAAAATATATGTACATAGTTTATATAAATATTTATATAGTACAGTGTATGTATGTATATTTATATATTTTATGTTTCACATATATATTTATATATATAATGTACATATATAACCTAGGTTTGAAAAATCAGAATAAGGATAGAGATGATAACACTGTTTGAATGACATGAAGACCATCTTACTACTTGGAAGAAATGAACTCAGAGAAAATAAAAGACAGGGTAATTCACCCAGAGAATATATTATCTTCAACAGGTTGTACTGTCTGGAAATGTAAAGTGTTTTCCTCAACATGTCTACCATTCACAAAATAATCTAGACTTTATAGAGAAACTGTGCCATGAGCCACTTCTGCCTATGTTTACCAGTTGGGGACAGATGACATCCCATGTCTGGTAGACTTAATCCAAAGGTCCCCAGGCCATGATTACACAGCAGGCTTGGCCAGCTCCTTTGAAGTTGGAACTAGGTCAGGACACTTGTTTAAAGGGTTAGCTGCACTGGGAAGAAGACTTATGGGGTTAAAGGGAGTTTTCAGCAATTCTGGGGTGACATTCTCAGAGACGATACTATACCCTGGGATGCATTCAAATTCAGAGGGAGGGCTTAAGCTTTTAGAGCTGGGCTAGTGCACTCAGATGCCCACAGGGTCAGCAGGTGATGCCCATGTCTGAAAGTGGCTGCTGATGGGGACCGTGAGACTGGGCAAGTTCATGCCAAGTGGACAGTTGTGGCCCAGCTCTGCCAGTCGGCTGTTGCCAGGCAGGAAGGTAGGCCTTGTGTTGCCAGGCCCAGATTGTTATGTGAAATCTCACAATTTTTAAGTGCTGATTTATTTAGTTTTTAAAAATCACTCCGAGGGGCAGTTAAAACTCTTCCACAGGCTGGCTCCCTCCTGGTGGTCACTTTTGAGGGAGAACTTGACAAGCTTCTGGACAGTTGTCTCCTTCCAGACTATTGTTTAGAGTGGGCATGCTAAGAGTTTATTTATATTTATTGAAGTATAGTTGATTTACAATGCTATGCTAATCTATGAAAGTGAGAGTGTTAGTTGCTCATTGTGTCCAGCTCTCCCTGATCCCGTGGTCTATAACCTCTGTTCATGGAATTCTCCAGGCAAGAATACTGGAGTGGGTTGCCATTCCCTTCTCCAGGGGATCTTCCTGACCCAGGGATCGAACCCAGGTCTCCCTCATTGCAGGCAGATTCTTTACCATCAGCCACCAGGGAAGCCCAAAGTGACTCAGTTTTGCATATATATGCATTCTTTTAAAAATATTCTTTTTCCATCTTGGTTTATCCCAGGAGATTGGACATAGTTCCTTGTACATACAGTACCATCTTGTTTATCCAATCTAAATGTAATAGTTTGGGGAGGGAGAGGGATGGACTGGGAATTTGGGGTTGGTAGAGGCAGAATTTTTATTTTTTATTTTTAGCTGAATAGTATTTTCTTCAAATTGAAGTTTATCTGGGAAAAAGCAGTGCTGATCTGCTGGGAGTTAAGGGGAAGGTACTAGATGGCCTCCTCTCCTTAACACCACAAGGCTCCTTGAAAAATTACTGTTCTGGAGCTTGTTATTTGAATTCTCCCTTAAAGCTGAAAGTGTGTGTGGTCTCACACTTAGGGGGCCTGCCTCCTAGAACTCGTTAGCAAAACGGGAATAATAGGATCTGCCTCTCCATGCTGTTACAAAGATTAAGTGAATCAATGCATGGAAAGTGCTTGGAACAGGACAGGCAGAGAGTAAGTGCTCATTCAATACCATTAATGTTAAATATTAACATGTACTTGTTAATATTGGGGTCACTCCATACCACTATGTTAATTGCATTTCCTCCACTTGTTAGCTGTGCAATCCTAGTAAAGTTTCCTAACCTCTCTGGACTGCAGCTTCATTCATCTGTAAAACAGGAATAATAATAGTGTCTATCTTTTAGGAAGCTTACTGTGAAATGGAAGAGAAATGATGCATGGGCTGAGAAACTTAGCCCAGTGATCTGGATGACAATTCAGATCAACAATTCCCTGTGTCACTTGTAATTAGTTATTATTTGGGGACAACATTTGTTCTCGGGGAAATGACGCTGTCTCCACCAGGGCCTCAGTCTAACTGAGGGACATGCAGAACAAAGGAACCCAAGGACCCAGCAAGACGGAGGCAGACAGTCTGGGTCAGAGGAGACCTGAGTTAGCCAGCCTGGACTGTAATTAGCATGATTTATTAGCATCGGAACCTGGGAAAGTCTTTTGCCTGGAGCAGTACTGAAGAGGGCCAGTGAATGGACTAGGTAGCACAGGGCACCGTCAATTGTGGTTTGTCTCTGAAAGGAAGGACTTTATGAGGAGGGACCTGAAATGATATATGGCTTCCAGGTTTCCCTCCAGAGTTGGTCTAGCCCCATCCAATAGTCTTTCTTGACTTTCCTTCTAAGCCTGTGGAGTGATTTAGACCATGAGATGGAAAAAAAAAAAAAGAGCCTGGAGCAGTGTGAGAAACTGGATGGGGAAGAGATGAGAGGCCACGAGCATGTGGTTAGAAAGGACAGAGAGCACCAGGCCCTAAGCTGTTCCAGGCCACAGCTGCCCAAAGGCTCAGATGTGTGCGGGAGAGGCTGGAGGTGGCCGGCAGTGAGGTCTGTCCTTGGGAGTGTGCTGGGGTGTGACCACCTCCACGGGGCTCACCTTAGGCTTTCTGATGATTTTATATTTCATTATTTGATTTTGATTTAGAAATTCTGAGACTCTCTTTGATCTCAAACATCTCTACTTGGAATAGGAATCTTACTTAAGAAAAGCACCCCCTGGAACCCAGATACCTCTCTCTCTGAGTATCTGGATGTTAATACCCAAGATCAGCATTTTGTATCTTAAAAAAAAATTTTTTTTTTCCATCAAATAAAATCTCCTCGTGCTTGTGCTCAGTGGCTTCAGTCGTATCTGACTGCTTGCAGCCCCATGGACTGCAGCCCACCAGGCTTCTCTGTCTATGGGATTTCCCAGGGCAAGAATACCGGAGTGGGTTTCCATGCCCTCGTCCAGGGGATCTTCCCAACACAGGGACTGAACACGAGTCTGCTGTACCTCCTGCACTGCAGGTGGATTCTTTACTGCTGAGTCACCAGGGAAGCCATAAAATCTCCTATAGCTAACGTATTTGTTGAGCACTTAGTACGTGCCAGTTACTCTGCTACACTCTTGAGTTTTCTTATCCCATCCTCAACTCAAGGTCCTGGATCATGTAGCCTATTTTACAAAGTAAATGAAGAAAGAAAGGCAGAGAATGGTGAAAGCCCTTCTTGAGGTCACACAACGAGTAAGTGGCCGAGCAAGGTGAAAAGTGAAAGTGAAAGCCACTCAGCTGTGTCTGGCTCTTTGCGACCCCATGGACTATACAGTCCATGGAATTCCCCAGGCCAGAATACTGGAGTGGGTAGCCCTCCCTTCTCCAGGGTATCTTCCCATCCCAGAGATCGAACCCAGGTCTTCCACATTGCAAGTGGAGTCTTTACCGGATGAGCCACAAGGGAAGCCCAAGGACGAGGTCATTTAGGTGTAACCCAGCTCCTGCAGCCAAGCCTTGGTAACCACTATACTGCACTGTCTTTGGAATCAAAGTGAGGGTGGGGGTAGAGAGGGGAGCCTAAAGTTTGTCCATCTCAACTGTCACTCCAGGTCCCCAAGGGACCTCCCAAGAACCCCTAGAGTTGCCCCAACCTAGAAAGCTCTGCTGCTAAGTATAAGCAAGATCCCAAAGCCAAGGTACATTGCACATTAGCCTGGCCATCTTGGCCATCAGGGGAGGGAGGTGTGGGTTTATGGAGGGTCAGGATAGAGTTGCAGGAAGTAGGGGTGAGTCAGGATATTCCATGACTTGTCAGATGCTTGGCTACTGGAACTCGATTGGAGAAATCATCTTTTAAAAACATCACCTGCTAGTGAAATGTACACAGCTCTCCACTATCCACCCTGGATAAAATTTTCCAGTATCTGTAATTCTTTATTTTAAAAGAGCTGAAGGGAAGTTCAGGATGAACTCATGACATTCTAGAGCATTTTGCAATCTGTGACCATCCACTCGCCAGCCTTCAGGGCAGCCTCTAAGTGCTGGTTTTAAGAGAGGCCAGGTCCTGAGCTCTTAACACATGGAGAGTTCAGGTTTGGCTGCCTCTGCTAGAGCTATTTAAGAGTCAGTAAATAGCTGGTTCTCCTGACCATGTTGCTTATTGCTCCCTACCCTTTTTGTTCGTAGACATCATTTATCCAGCAGGCATACCATTTCTCTCTCCCTTTCTCTCCTTTTTGTCTCAAAGTGTCTAAGCTGCCAACAATTCTGAATTGGATAGGTTGAGATAGAGACCTGTGTCGCTTTTGTTCAATATGAAAAGTAAGGCGAGGAGAGAGAAAGCTGTTTTTCCATGTGGTGTCTTGGTTGCTGGGCACCTACCAAGTGCCCAGCACTTTGCTAAACACATTATATGCGGAATCTCAGTCAATCCTCCCAACACCGGGAGGCAGATGCTATTTTAGCTGAGGAAAACATATCTCAGAGATGTTAGGGAAAACCTGGCCAAGGTCACGGGGCCGGTCAGTGCCAGCACCAGCCCCGTCACCTTGGACCCAAACAGGAAGCTGCCATTTGCTCAACCCTGACTTCAAGCTGGAATTTCCTAGGAGGTGGGCAAGAACTTCAGAAGAGATGGCCACTAAGGTGGCAAGTTGGCAGAGCAGTGTCTGGAGGAGAACTTGGCTATCTCCTGATACATCCCTCTCAGAAGGTTTTTGCAGATACTCAGACCCATGTGTCACCTCCTGGGAGACAAAAAGACAGAAGGCCCTGCAAGGCATTCCTCCCACCAGTGGGAGCCTGGTCCTCATTTGGGACTGTTTCACACCCAAACTTGACCTTTATAAGCTCAGAAACACTCGGCTCCTTCTGAAATCCAGAGTGCAAGAGGGAAAGCCCCAAACCTGGCCCCTCCCTTGGTAATGGCAGGGAGCTGGCCCACTCTTGGCCATGCCTGGTTCCAAAGTCTGAGCTCTTGACAACTACAGAGGCTCCTGGAACACTGCATGAGGCAGGCACCTGAGGCTACCCTCTCCCATCCCACTCTGACAACACCTGGTAGAAGAGGCAGGAAGAGGCGGCTCCCAGGATGGCAGGTCTGGGTTATGTGTGGGTGGGGCTGGGCTTCACCATCACGGGACACGCAGGGAAGAGACGAGGGCTTGGAAACCTCTGTTTTCCTCCTTCAGATTTAGCCTCTTGACCAAACACAGGGTGGGAGGGTAGGGAGAAATTGATACATTTCTCATTGTCTTTTTGGGAAGGAGGCACTCTTTAGGCTTGAAGAACTGTCCTGTGCAGCAGGATGAGCCAGGTCCCCATGCAATGATGTGGACCCTGGTGAGAGTGAACCACGTCACAGATACCTGTGTGTCACGTGTAGGGTTAGGGCAGGTGTGGGATTGGTCTATGTAAGCACGCGCCTCAGGTCTGTCTGTGCAGTGCTGGTTTCTGGCCTGGAGGCAGGCGCTCCTTGAGGGGGGCATTTCACAGTGACCTCGGAGACTCACCCTCTCCTGGAAGCCACCTGCTTTCTGATCCTGAGTGTGAGCCCCGCTGGGCCGGAACACACAGGGTCAAGGCTGGGCGGGGAGGCCTGAGGGCTGGATCGGCGCTTGCATCACCCCCACCGCGGGGCGTGTACCTGCTGTGCTAGCAGTCAGCCAGGCTTGCCGTGATGTGCAGTCACCCGGCACCTGGGGACAGAGGCCCTCAGAGGGTTTCTGGGGCAAAGCTCAGCTGGCCTCGCTTTGGCTTATGGCCTGCACAAGGCCCCGTGCTTTCTTCTTAGGTGGAGAGAACTGGACTAGGAGAGGAGGAAGTGTGGGGAGGGCGGCCTGGGGGGACAACGAGGGGACCCCTGTTTACTGAGCACTTCCTTGGTTGCCAGGTTATATATTTCACAGTTTGGCTCTCTTGGTCCTTATAGAACTCACCATCCCTGCTCTAGCGATAAGGAAATAAAAGTTCAGAGAATAGCTATAATATTAATACCGATAACCACAGCACTACACCATATGTAAGATGACCATGTAGGATAGTTAAGGGCACAGAGCTCAAGTCAATGTGCATGAGACTTAGTTAACTGTTAGACCTTGGGTGGGTCATGGAACCTCTCTGTGCCTCAGTTTCTTCATCTGTAAAATGGGAATAATTACTAATTTCTCTTAGGGTTTCTGTAAGGATGAAATGGGTGTTTGGCACAGGGTCTGGGGCACGGCTAATAAGTATTTAGCAAATATTGGCTAAAGCCAGGATGCTCAAGCAATCACAGTGTACTTACTAGGCTTCAGCCTAAGGGTTTCTACTATTTTGTTTAAATTAATTGCTCCAGAAGATTGGTGTTATCTCCTTTTTACCCATTAGCAAAATAAGGCTCAGAGAGGTTAGTGGAGTTTCCCAAGGCCACAGAGGGAAGAGGGAAGAGGTTGCAGTGAGGATTCCAGGGCTTTCTTCTGTGCAGAAGTGGCTCTTCTTCCTGCCCCGGACTCTGGCAACCCTCTGTCCTGAACGCTGGTGAGAGCTGGCCTTTTCAGGCTCTCATGGCCTTGCCGCCCACCTGAGGCCAGCGCCACCTCCTGCCCCACCTGTCCCAGCTCAGATGGGCTTCTCCAGTCATACACACCTGTTTGATGCTCAAAGGCAGGGTAATACTCTTCATTGCTGAACAGGTCAGTCCACGACATCAGGGGGTCGCAGAAGGATGTGTTGGGCAGGAAGGTGCTGTGTGTCACTGAGTCCAACATCACCCTGTAATAGCAGAAGAGGCTGTGAGGAGGTGGCAAGCCACACCACAGGAGACCCCAGCAGGGCAACACTTGTTTTTTGTTTTTTTTTGACTGTATCACTGGCATAAGGGATCTTAGTTCCCCACCTGGGGACTGAACCCATGCCCCATGTAGTAGAAGCATAGAGTCTTAACCGCTGGACTGCCAGGGAAGTCCCTACACTTGGCTTTTAATTATGTCAGCAAACACAAACATGCAGCCTCCCAGGAGCCAGGCACTCCTCTGTGTGCCTTCCACGGTGACATTATTTAATTCTTTCCGCATTCTGTGAGGTTTGTGTGTACATCCCCATTTTATAGATGGGAAAAACTGAGGCAGAGAGGTTGAGACAATTGGTAACATGGCCAGTAAGTGGCAAAGCTGGGATTTGAGGATGAAGGTTTTAATTATGCAATAACGCCTCGTTCTTTACTTTTCCTGGTCTCTCTCACCTGGCCCCTGAACTCTGGATTATAATGTCTAAAAATATACTTCTGAAAACAGGGAAAGAATTATTTTAAGTGAATATGCCCACAAACACTAATCCACAATTCTGAAATCTGAAAGCTCTGAAACTGAAAGTATATTTATGTGTGTTTGGTGCCAACATATTTCCCAGCAAAAACAGTCCCGAATTTACTGTTATAAAACTTTTATATATAATTATATCTATACTTCTATATATGTATGTAAACTAAACCATGCATTTATTAAACATATGTAACTATAGTATGCCATACAGTCTTATATCTATAGCTATAGTTTCATTTGTTCTACTTGATGAATATTCATATGATACACTGCAGAAAATATTGATGCATTTAAGCAGTCCAAGCAGGCAGTACCTTGAGAGGAGTGATCTGTGCTCTGCAGTATATGCCCTGGGTGGCTTCCTGATACTTGAAGAACTCTGAATTCTGCAGCACGTCCCACCCCAGGGTTTTGGATGAGAGACTGGGGGCTTGTCACCATTGTAACTCATTTGCTTCACTGAGTGCCCTGGGCTGAGCAGTTTATTATTCATGGTGTCCCCAGAACAACCACTCTGAGTCAGGGTCTGGTAGGCGTTCTGTCTTATAGATGAGGGACGGGAGCTCCGAGATTCCAGATGAAAAGCCCATACCACCCAGGTGGCAGGTGAGGGAGTTTGAGTGACAACTCAGGTTGGTCTATTTAAGAAATCATGATCCCGGTTGCTGTGCACACCAGCGAGTGGGAAGCTTTGGGAAAAGATGTCTGATTGAGGTTGGAGAGGGGATAGAAAAGAAGGGGCAAGCATTTTTGCCCACATTAGTCTCCTCTTTCAAATTTCCCTTTGCTGTTTTCCATACTCCCACAATTCAGAGAAAAAAAAATTCATTCTTGGTGAATAAGAAAAACCTGTTCACCCAAATGCTCTTATTATTATTGCAATAATATTGATGAGATACTTGGTTCTACCCCTTAAGCAAAGAGGACGCAGCAGCTCAAGATCACACAGCTGGGAAGTGGCAAAGCCAAAGACTAGATTCCACGCTTGGGTTATTAAGTGCATGGAATTTTAAGATGGTCAAGAACTTATAAGTCATCTAGTCCAGCGTTTTCCAAACTTTAGTTATTCACCTGCCCCATGATAACTTACTTAATTTATTTAAAAAAATCACCTCCCTATTGTTTAACATAACTGCATTTACTTAAAAGGAAAACTTTATATCACTACTATAAATGGAAAGCCAGGATTCATTTAATATACATAAGAATAAAGATATAAACTTTGAAATAAAAATTAGTCATTCACACATTGCCTAGATCAGAGGGTCTAGGCACAACCTACAGGCACAGTCTAGTCCACCACCTGTTTTTGAATGGCTCACAGGTAAAAATGATTTTACATTTTTAAATGGTTACATATTAAATGGTTATATAATATGTGCATAATGCACTTGATTTTGCCTTTAGGCCTGCAAATCCTAAAATATTTACTATCTGGTGCTTTAAGAAAATGTCTGCTACCCCTGACTGGATTTATATCACGTATCATGAGTGGTCTGGCATGTTGGAAATTACTGTCAGTCCAATCTTTTCCCGCATCCAGACATTTTACAGTTGTGAAAATTAAGGCCCAAGAAATCTGTGTAACTTTGTCAAAGTCAAACACCTTACAGTGTAGGGAATTAAGTTTTTTCCAATTTTCAACCCATCTGCTTTCCTTTCTACAAACACTCACAGCCTCATCTGCTCACAGACACATCCTAGGCTCACTACCAGGGCAATCCGGATCTTGATCCCTAGAGGGTCAGGGACTGTGTGATTCCAGAACCAGAGATCAATTATTTGGGGATGTTTGCAAATCTGTCACGATCATCACTATCAGATATGCATGAGAACTCTGCTACAGACAGAGAAATAACTGAATTCAGATTCTCATGTGTAGGCACCCTCTCTGGGCATCACTGGAAAGTTGCCAGACTTCCCTAGGAAGTCTCCTTCCTGATGCCTGGAGAGGGTTAACGTGCCCAGCAGATTATCATGTTCCTGGATCTCCCCCTGGGAGCCATATCAAACAGAGGTCAAGGCTGCCCGGGTCTGGACTCTGATTTTCCCACAGATTGACTGGTTTTATATCCCTGAGCAGGTGGCTGGATGAGGAGGGATGGGGGTGGGAGGATATGAGGAAGAAAGAGGCTTGGTGGGAGCCCAAAGCCTTTTCTACTTTCTGGACTTGACCCCAGAAAAGTTCTCCTAAGTGACAGTTCAAGGTGAAAATACCCCCTACCCCTCTGGGTCGGAGGCTCAGAAAATGGGACAAGAGGGTGGCAGACCTCTGACATGACCTTCATGGGTGGGCTTGGAGAAAGGAGAGGGGGCTTCCACGTGGAGAACAGTTCCCAGGTCTCCGGTGTTAATTAGAAATCCTCCAGATATAGGATGCAACAGTAGGAATGTGCTTCTTCATCTCTGCCTGACAAAGCTCTCAAAAGTCATTCGGTAAATTGAATTTGATCGCAGAAAAATTAGGAATCTCTGTGACCAGTACAATATTTACCTCTTAGAAGGATTTCTTTTTTTTCTCTTTGCATCACCCTACTGGCTGGCACTGTGATTTCTTCAGGGCTGTACCGGGTGATGTCTGTATCTGATTCCCTTTGGGGGTCCCTTCTATGGCAAATTATATCCATTAAGTTTTCTTAAAGGGCTGTTTCCGGTATACAACATGCTGTTTTTCTTCTGTAATTATTTTTTGCTTTGTGGAAAAGTATGTTTTATAAAAGGCAGCGGCTTTTCTTTTTTCTATTGCAGTGGGAGGAGGGGATATTGTTAACTCTTGGACTCTCCACAAAAGACCTTGGCCACTTAACCAGCAGGCCCTAGATGTGAAAGTTCAGGAATAATGGCTCCTTTGTATTCAGCAGTCCAGCTTCTTAGGCCTTTACAGTCCTTGCAACAACTGAACATTTTAGCTCTTCAGATTTCTTTAATGTAGGCGGAAGAGGGTGGTGGGCAACAATAACTTTTGGGTTCCCTCTTCTCAGGGAGGACATTGAGGCCCAGTGATATATAGTTTTAGGCCTGAAGTTAGAATATGTAATCCAACGAGGGGACAGTGACCAAAGAGGGAAAAAATTGGTAAAAAAATTGGTCTTAAGGGTCAAAAAAATCTTAGCCATCATTATCCTTTATGACTCTTCAAAGCCCACAGTACATAAATGATGAATGGTGAATCTGTGATATTAACATTTCATGGAGGGGGTAAGATTAAGAACAATGATCTAGGGGACTTCCCTGGTGGTTCAGTGGTTAAGACTTTACCTTCCAATGCAGGGGAGAGTGGGTTCAATTCCTGGCTGGGGAGCTAAGACCCCACATGCGGCCGAAAAACCAAAACATTAAACAGAAGCAATATTGCAACCAATTCAATAAAGACTTTTAAAAATTGTCCACCTTAGAAAATTCTTAAAAAAAAAAAAGAACTAAAAAGGGGGTGATAGTGGGAAAAAAAAGGTTGCAAAGCATTGGGTTAGACTTAGAGTCAGCAGCAGGACAAGTAGGGGAAGCCTAGGGAGGGTCCTAGGCCTGCTGTTGTAACCCCGCATTTTTGGTTTTTGAGAGGCTGGCTGACTTGTCCTCATAGAAGGAACATTGTCGTGATTCTGCCTCTCACTTTTCTCGGAGCCTCAATACTTCATCGGCTGCATGAACACAACGAGATGGACTCTAACACATACCCTAGCTGCGTGATTTTCTTCAGGATCCCACCCGATTTGGCTGACACAGCCACACACGTGCACGCATACACATAGGCATATATGATAGCTATAGTTGGATATTGCAGTCAAGTACGCTCACCAAATTGGAGTACAATTCAATCATGCAGAGATGAAAGTTTTAGCTATAAAAAAATTCCCATGATTTTCTCTTCTCCTTTTCCTCCCATACCCACTTTCAGCTGTGACCTCTGGACATTCTTTGCCTGGGTTAGCCAGACCCCTTAAGTATTCTGAACCCTCGCTCACTGCCCTTCTACAGACCCATGGCAGTGGAATTCAGTCTCCCCAAAGTGTAATCAGCACTTTAGCTGCCTAGTAGGTAGGAAAGAATCAAGCACTTTCAGCACAAGAGGGGAGAATCAAGTGGGTTCTCTTCCAGGCACGAGAAAGGCTGGCTAGACCTTTGGGAATGGCATGGACGCTCAGGTCCTTGGTGCTTCCAGGGGCTTCCTAACCCTTCTGAGAGTTTGGTTCACTCACCAAGGGTGCACCAGAAGGGTCCACACAGTCAGAGAGACAGGCCTGTGGGCTTCTTGCCCTCACACGAGTCAGAGGCGGCAGTCACAGGTGTGGTGTCCATGGCACCTCTGTTCAGCCTTCCAGAGAGAGTGGAAGGCGCAAACCACCCAGCCTTGGCCAGTCTGCCAGACAAGGAAAATTCCTTCCTGACCCTGGCAGAGATCATCAACTTCACTCTGGGCATGTGACCAAAAATTCACCCAATTAAGCACCTACACATTGGCTGTTCATGCACCAAAGCATCACTGCGCAGAACGGGCTGTGAAGGTGTAAACCATGGAAAAGGGGGCTCGGGAGGGCCTTCCTTGATCCCACCATCCAGGCCATCTCGCTGGGAAGAATAATGCTTTTCCTCCTCTAAAGTCCCAGTGATACCCCAATGCCCACCAGGTTCCGAGCCCTACGGGCAAGGCAGGGTCCACTTCCTACCTTTTGGACCTCCCTCAGAAGAGACACATGGAGGAAAACCCATTGGTTGAAGTATTTCAATGTTTTCTGCTAAAGGCTTGTGGGTTGGGTGCTTGAGTGTTTGCTCTTCTGGGAAAAACCAGAGCAGCTATGAGACTGCTTTGCTGATGTCTTGCCAAGTGATTCCTCATCTTCCTTTGGCTTGTATCAGAAGTTTGCTAGTTTGTTCGTTTTTTAGTTGTTTTTCTAAAGGTGCCGCAAAGACTCATAGGAGTTGTGCTGAATAGTTTACCATGGGCTCCCATACAAGGCTCACTGGGTTTGGGTTAAACCCATGTGTGTGTGCTCAGTCGCTTCAGTCGTGTCCAAACTCTGCAATGCTGGGGACTGGAGCCTGCCAAGCTTCTCTGTCCATGAGATTCTCCAGGCAAGAATACTGGAGTGGGTTTCCATGCCCTTCTCCAGGGGATCTTCCCAACTTGGGGATGGAACCTGCATCTCCTGCAGCTCCTGCATTGAGCTGAGCTGAGCTACCTGGGAAGCTATATTAAATCCATTGGGATTTAAATCCTACCTCTGCCACCCACAAGGAAAGGGATGTGGGACGCATTTCTTACTACTCAGCCTGCTGAAATTTTATTCTTTTTTTTTTTTGTTTCATATAAGGTGTGTTGTGTCAAAATCCACAACCCTCTTTGAGCTCATCTCTCAAATGGAGATTTTAACATGCAATACTCAGGGTAACCCAAAGATTTAACAAAATTAGGTAATATATGTAGATGAGTGGATATAACATGTATGTCCATTACTGTCCCAGCAGGGGATGGGGGAAACAATCGTCATCAGTATTCTAAACGGTTGCTACTTAGGTGACTTCTGAGAAAAGCAGACAACCAATTTGTGAAAACTCTTACGAAGAATACTTTGAATCACCAGAAAACCCTCTCACAGAGAGCATGAGGACAAAAGAATTAAGCTTTCACTCAGAAGGGCAAACAACCTCTTCCCCTGGGTCTTTAGACTAAAACATGAAACTGTCTCCCTGAATCACTTTACCTTGCTAGGCTTCAGTTTCCTCCTCTGTAAAGACAATTAGGGATCATTGTCCCTAATGATCTCTGACAGCCTTTGCAGTTTGTAAAATTCTCGGCACATCAGAATGAACGTGGGTCCTCAGCTCCCGCGGGAGAAGGGAGCATGTGCTACACCAGTCTGCCAGCAGGGGGCGAACGCTCAAGAACCTCACGTAGTGCAGAGTCTTAGGAAAGGTCTGAGAATACAGTGGAAAAACCCTAACCATTGCTTTTCTGGAAGCATTCTATACTGAGGAGGTGTGAGAGTGCAGAATGGGTTTCCTTTAAGCTATTATGTTCAGACAGTCTCCTGAAAAATTCCCCAAACTGTAATAAGGCAACAATTTGTTTTCTGTTTCAAGGGGGTGCTCCATGAGCAGGCCAATGGAGGTGAGGCGCTTAGGCAGGAGGAGGTGGGCTTTTCTTGAAGCTGAATATTTTTTGGTGTAAAATCCAGCTTCCCTTCCTCAGGTTAGCTTGAAGAAGGTAGAGAATGGCGTGCCCGTACGCATTCTCTCTCAGTGAGTTCCCCTTGGTTTAATCAAGTCACCCAGAGGGGGCAGGGGCTGCCTACACAGCCTGAGGAAGCAAAAACGTCTCTCTCGGCCAGCAGTTAAATCCCAGTCAAACAGCTCCGGGGAGGTACTGTGACTGACGGACGTGGCAGGAGGCCTGGCCATCTGGAGCTGGGGACGGACCCACAGACCCAGGCCCCCCACCAGAGCCACTAAGCCCTGACGCCCCTTACGATTTATCCAAAAGAGCAAAGAAAAGGTGCTTACGTGAGGACGGCGGTGCTGGGTCCAAAGAGGAGGTTTTCAAGACAAGAGAAGGCAGGCACTCCCAGCACCGGCGTACGGTGGAAATAAAGGCACCTGTAGCCTTGTGATATAAGTAACACCTACAGACAGGTCCGTTTGGTTTTTCAGGTTTATGCACAACCCCTTTGATGACGGTGACATACAGTGTGACACGGCTCCTTGGAGGGGGAACAGTTCTCACACACAGAAAGTTTACCTTTATCCTGCTTTTGTGCCCAGCTCACCCCCCACCCCGGCTCCCCTGCTCCCCACCCGGGGAGTCAGTAAACAAGCTGAGAATTCTCGCCTCTGGGAGCTTTGCTGGATCCTGCGTTTGCTGGGAACTCTCTTTTGGGCAAGCTGGAGGGGAAACAGGAATCTAGCCGTGGTGCCCATCTCTGCAGCCCTCCTCCCCTCCCCCACCCCCAGCAGTAAGGTGGAAGGGTAGGATAGGGCAGTGGTTAAGAACAGACTCTGCAGCTAGACGATTTTTTTTTTTTTTTTTGCAGTTAGATGACTGAATTCAAATCTAGGTGCATCATTTTCTAGTCATGTCACCTTGAACCACTTAACTAGTTAGCTAATAACTTAAGTCGCTCTAATGCAAATAACAGGACCTACCCTCATACGAGGTCCTGCGAGTGAAGCACTGTGTGAGCTCTTTGTTTCGTTCTGATTGTAGCGTTTTCTTTGACAGACCACATTAATCAGAAAGCCCTTCTCCACCACTTCCTCTAAACTCATGCCTTCCCAGCAGATTGAAGGGAACGGCCAGTTTGTAGAACCAATGTTGGGGGCCTTGTTTCTACTTTTCACCCAAAACATAACCAGCCATCGGACACATTAACTTACTCAACTTCTAACCTCTTGGGACATAATGTGCCATGGGGTTGTTTTCTCTCTTACCTTCCCCTTTACAGATGGGGAAAAGAAGAGGTTTAGGGGCTCAGTCAGGTGACCACAGCTACGAGGCTGGGGTCTGACTTGGATGCCAGCTGTCAGGTGTCTTTGTGAGAACTACCTGCATCCCTATAAGAGCAGAAACTGGACCCAACTTAGGCTGAAAACAGAAGTCCCCGGTCACCTGCAGGACAGCACTGATGGCCCCCTGCCTTTTTGCCCTGTGCTTCCAGCTCTCCTGGGCAGCCGAGACCTATGTCCAAACTGCAGACTCTAAGCTTTAGAGTGAAAGCAGGCACTGGTTTGTTAGGTTTTCTTGGGAGCACCAGGCATGGGTACAAACACAAATACAAACACACATACACTCTGGGGAAACAAAAGGCAGTTCATTAGAGGACTCAAGTGTCATCATAGAAAAATTGTTGAAGGAAGATAAGAGGATTGCTGAGGATTCTGACTTGCTGTGTAACCTCAGACAAGTCAGGTAGCTTCTCTGGGCTTCATATCCCCTGATGGTGAAAGGAGGAGGCTGGGTTAGAATAGCAACTTTCAAACTGTGCTCTGAGGAACCCTGGGGATCCCTGAAGCCCTCATAGGAGCTGCTGGGGGTGGGTGTGTGAGAGAATGGGATCAGAGTGGGTTAGGCTCCAGGCGGCTCCTCCCTGATTCAGTAAGAGCATCTCGGCTTTTATATCAATCTTCAGGATAAGATTTCTCTTGAACAAAAGAATCCGCACTTGAAAAGAGCTTGCAGAGAATGGGATTAGGTGGTCATTGAGATTCCTTTAAGCTTTAAAATTCTGCAATTTGCCTCTTTCTCCTCTGTGTCTAGGGGATCTGGTTGGTCATACAGACTGTTTCCCACTGTTGGGTACTTTCCCATCTTGTCACTCATCTTGGAAAGTCTTCTTATGTTTATATCTACACACATATGTTCTTCTTAGCAGAGAGAGTTTCATGGAAAATATCGTATTCTGATATTGTTTTTAGAAAAGAGTCTTTGGAGAAATTACATTTCTTTCTGTGCTGTCTTGACTCAGCTATTTCAGAGTGAAAAGTTTCTGGCATAAACGTGTATGACAGTAAACTGTTTGTCTCCTGGTCCTGAGTGTGTAATACAGCATATCTGGGTGCCCATGTGGGAAATTATAGGCTTCTGGGCTAGCGAGTAAAAGGGGGTGATTAAGATAAAACCAAAATAAAAGAGGAATTTGACTCTAATTAAATCTAACTATCACATTGAACCTAAATTTGATTGGAGTGGAGATCTTAAATGATATCAAACACTAAGCTCATAAAACCTGTATTTGAATGTCAGAGGTGGACCAAAGGAATGAGGCACTTTAGACTTTCTAGCCCACCCTCCCTCTGCTGTCTCAACCACATAGCAATACAGGTAGAATGAATTAGGCTTACAAGAGTCACAGAGTGACTCAGCCTAGATTCTATTTTTTTTAAAGATTTTTTTGATGTGGATCATTTTTAAAGTTTTTTTTTTTTTAATTGAAATTGTTACAATATTGCTTCTGTTTTATGTTTTGGATTTTTGGCCATGAGGCATGTGGGATCTTAGTTCCCCAGCCAAGGATCGAACCCATACCCCCTGCATTGGAAGGTGAAGTCTTAACCACTGGACTGCCAATGAAATTTCTAAGCCCGGATTCTGCAGAGAGACTTTATAGGTTTGAGTCCTGACTTTGCCATTTTCTGGCTGAGTGAGTCTGGGAAACTTCCTTAAATTCCTTACATCCTAGTTCCCTCATGTGTAAAGTGGGGGGAAAAGAATGCCTCCCTTGTAGGGTGTTAGGTGAATTAAATGAATTAAAAGCTGAGAAGAGGTGAGAGCCCTAGAATGAACTCTGTTATCTACGTGCTGTGTGTGCATGTGTTCAGTCGTATCTCACTCTTTGCCACCCTAAGGACTGTAGCCCACCAGGCTCCTCTCTGTCCAAGGGATTCTCCAGGCAGGAATACTGGAGTGGGTTGCCATGCTCTCCTCCAGGGGATCTTCACGACCCATGGATAGAGCTCATGTCTCCTGTGTCTCCTGCATTGCTGGCACTCTTGACCTCTGAGCCACCACAGAAGACCCTATCTGCATGCTGGCCTGTTACATTTGTTAAAGTAATGAAACAAGAAGGCTGTTTGACTGTGGTGCCTTTAATGCTCGGCTAGCCAACACAAGCAAACTGACGCCTCAGCCAAAGTTGATTGTAAATCCACTCAGGTCTGAAAACAAGAAATTCAAAACCACCGATCACAGACAGCCAACTAGGATTTCCCAGATAAAGCAACTGGTTAAGCAAAAGCCAATCAAATAATTTCCTTGCTTTCTTCCATGTCTGCACTATAAAAGCCATTCCTGGGACTTCCCTGGTGGTCCAATGGTTAAGACAGGGTGCTTCCTTTGCAAGGGGCACAGGTTGGATTCCTGGTCAGGGAACTAAGATCCCTCATGCCACATGGTGTGACCAGAAAATAGAAGGAAAATAAAGTCACTCCCCTGGCTCTTGTTGGTGGAGTGCTCCTAAACTCCTAATCACTTGCAGTTTGGTGATGCCAGATTGGAACTGATGTTTGCTCAAATAGACATTTAATAACCTTCACGTGCCTTACCTTTTAATACATTCACTACTTTAAATTCTCATAACTCTCTGATGAGGATGCTACTTAGTATCCCCATTTTACAGATAAAGGAACTGAGGCATAGAGAAGTGAAGTAACTTACCCATGGTCACACAGCTAGTAAGTAGCAGAGCAGCATTTTCTGCCTCCAGAGCCCATCCTCTTAACCACCATGCTAACTGGTCCCTGGGTACTCCTGGGGTGGTTGAGGGGGGACAGGAGGAGGGAATCTACCACATGCCAAGAACTGTTCTAGAACCGCTCACCTGTTGTCCCGTGGTTATTTTTCACTGTAATCCTGGGAACTAGCTATGACTACTTTCTTTTAAAGAATGAAGAATCAGAGTTGCCAGGCTTGTTGGGTGTCACCCAGCTGGGCAGTGGCCAAGCCTGGGTTGAACTCGAGGCTGCCCACTGTTAAAACCACAGTGTAGACACGAGAGTTCAAGCTGGTCTCAGAGCGGGGGTCTGGTCTCAGAGGGGGTCCTTCCCTCTCCGTTGGTTTAAGACCCCTGAGTTGCATGACTGTTGCATGCACAGTCTGTCTCTCAGAGTAGAATAGAAATTCTGTTACCTCCTTGATTCTCTGGTGTCTAGTATGGTTCTTGGGACAAAGAAGACGCTCATTACATGCATGTATCATGGGAGTGAATTAACAGGCAAGCCTCCTAACATAAGGCCGGAGGTTCCTACCCAGTTCCTTTCACTAGATGTAATGGGTTCCCTTCTTCTCCTAGACCCTGACTGTGGTTAACCTGAGCCAGAATTTCTTTAGTCATTTTTCTCTCCCTCAATCTATCACCCTCACCACCCAAGGGGCAGCACAGGCTGAACACAAAAGTGAGTTAAAAAATACATTTAGGTAAATTCAGAGATGAGGCCATTAGCAGGAACAGACTTTCAGGGTGAAGATAAAATATATGAGCTATGGATTAGGATCTCTGTCTCCATTATCTTAAAACCATTTTTTTTTTTTTAGAAAAGAGTCTGTTGGAGAAATTACATTTTCTATGCTCTATTGGCTTAAATATTTAAGAATGAAAAGTTTTCTGTCTGTGGATATGTATGATAACAAGCTCCTGGCACCTGCCACCTGGGAGCCATTAGATGAGGTATCAGACTGCAAGGCTTCAGTTCCCTCATCTGGACATACCTACTCTGATTCCTGGTACACATTAAGCTCTCACTGAATGGTGACTCCAATGGTCTATGGAGAGAAATGTAGATGTTGATTGAGATCACCCACCTTTGAAAATTACCACAGCAAGTAGGATAATGTTGCCCTTCTGCAATGAATAATCACAATCGCTACCATTTATCTGGCACTTACTAGTTGCCAGACATTGCCTAGGCATGCTCCATGTATTAAATCATTTAATCTTTGCATCGCTCCTGTGAGGAAGGTACCATTATTATTATCTAAAATTTACTAATGAGGAAACAGGCATAGAAAGTTCAAGGGACTTGCCAAATATCGCGCAGCTGGTAGAACATGAAGCAGGGTTTGAGTCTAGGTATGTGGGAGAATCCCAAGAGGAGCCTGGTGGGCTACAGTCCATGGGGTCACAAAGAGTCGGTCACAACTGAGTGACTTAGCATGCGCACACAGGGCACTGGAGTCACTAGCTTCCCCTTTAGGCTCTCGTTTGGTTCCTCTGGAGGAGGCAGAATCTAAGTGGTGGAGACACAGTTTTTTTTTTTTTGGCTGGGTCTTTGTTGTGCTTTCTCTTGTTGCAGTACGCAGGCTTAGTTTCCCTGCAGCATGTGGGATCTTAGTTCCCCGACCAGTGATCGAACCTGCATCTTCTGCATTGGAAGGAGGATTCTTAACCACTGGACTACCAGGGAAGTCCTGATATCAATTTCTTAGGCATCTCAGGTTGCTGGGATCAAAATCAAGGATAAGGATTATAAACCTATTATCCACAGAAACACCCACGATGGACTTAAGCACAAATAAGTGCTGAAGCAACTTTTGTTGCTGGTTGTGTATTTGCTGTATTTCCTCTTTGGGTGTCTTTCCCCAGTCTCCTATATCCAGCTCATCCCTTAGCTATTCACGCTGTCCATTCTCCTGGCCAAGAACCCCAACTCAGCAGAGAACAGCAGTGAGGTAGCTCCCTTGATAATCCTTCCATGGCTATGAGCTTCATGGAAGAAATGGATCTTTGTGTGATTTCCATCACAGAAGGAATCATGGAGGTTAAACAATAGCAAAGACAATGGCTGGCTGAAGCATAATGAAAATGAGGTTAGGTATACTGATTTTGTCATTTTAAGGTTGAATTATGGTAACGTTTATGAAACAGCAGACACAATTGCATGACTGTAGTTTTGGTCTCCTCTCTCTCTGTAGAGATACTGGAGCATGCTGAGTCACTTTGGAGAAGGCAATGGCACCCCACTCCAGTACTCTTGCCTGGTTCCATGGGCAGAGGAGCCTGGTAGGCTGCTGTCCTTGGGGTCTCAAAGAGTCAGACACGACTGAGTGACTTCACTTTCACTTTTCACTTTTATGCATTGGAGAAGGAAATGGCAACCCACTCCAGTGTTCTTGCCTGGAGAATCCCAGGGATGGGGGAGCCTGGTGGGCTGCCGTCTATGGGGTTGCACAGAGTCGGACACGACTGAAGTGACTTAGCAGTAGCAGCAGCAGCTGAGTCGCTTTATCATGTCTGACTCTGTGCGACCCCATGGACTGTAGCCTGCCAGGCTCCTCTGTCCATGGGCTTCTACAAGCAAGAATACTGGAATGGGTTGCCATGCCCTCCTCCGGGGGATCTTTCTGGCCCAGGGATTGATCCTGCATCTCTTACCTCTCCTGCATTGGCAGGCAAGTTCTTTACTGCTAGTGCCACCTATGGAGAAGTTAATGGCAACCCACTCCAGTACTCTTGCCTGGAAAATCCCATGGACAGAGGAGCCTGGTAGGCTGCAGTCCATAGGGTTGCTAAGAGTTGGACACAACTGAGCGACTTCACTTTCACTTTTTACTTTCATGCATTGGAGAAGGAAATGGCAACCCACTTCAGTGTTCTTGCCTGGAGAATCCCAGGGACGGGGGAGCCTGGTGGGTTGCCATTTATGGGGTCGCACAGAGTCGGACACGACTGAAGCGACTTAGCAGCAGCAGCAGCAGCAGCAGCAGCAGTTGAATCTGAAGTCACAATGGCTATACATTGAATGGACCTGAGAGGCCCAGCTAAGGGAAGCTTTCTCAAAGGAATTCTTAAAGAATATTTTCTTTAGCTGTTTTCCTACCAAACTTCAGTACCCTGGAGGGCATGAGCTTGCTTCCTGAGAGAATTGCTGGGGGCGACAATTCGAAGAATGGATGCCATTGACTTCTGTGGCCAGTTCATGATATTGGTTCGAGGATGGTGTGGTGCTGACGGTGCTGCCATTGACTAGTATTGAATGGACCAGTCCCTTCAGCTATGGCTCATTCACTTCGTTAATTCAGGAACCACATTAATGACAGGCTATCATTAGATGATCCGTCAGTCAATCATTGAAGACTTAATCTTCCTGCAGGTGACTTGACACTTGCTGGCTAAATTTATCTGAACTTCAGTTTCCTCATCTGTCGGTGGGAATGACCACACATGTAGTTTGATATTGCGTGTCTTCACACTGATATCCATGTCTCTGCACTGAACTCTAAAGCATGTCTATGGTCAAGGGACAGGGGGCGATGGTGGCTATGAGGATGGAGGCTGGTGTGAGGAGGGATGCTAGGGGAAATCTGTTGTGGATCCATGTAGATCTACTCTTATTGATCAAGCAAGTCTTATTTCTAAGATGCTGTTGATTATAATAGACAACACTGATTTAGGTAAACTTTGTGGGCAGAAAACATTATATTAAATGTATAGGTAGATGGTAAAGGTAAACTTTGTGGGCAGAAAACATTATATTAAATGTATAGGTAGATGGTAAAGCTTATCCTAATTTCAGAAATGTTAAAATGTGAACTTAGTCAATATAGTAATTAAAAAATATATAATAGGCCAATATTTTCAGGAATATTAAAAAAAAAAAAAGCAAGATCTAGTTGCATCCTTCAAGTAACAAACACTTTAGCAGAGAATTCAAAAAGAGACATTTAAAGTGAGTATAGAAGTCCAAGTCTAATTTTGAGTTAGGGACTGTAGGACTTCAGGGAGCAGGAGGTCAATAAGGGCTGAAACAGTCAGAAATCGCTTCTTGTGGGATATGGCATGTGAGTTGGGTTCTGAAAAATTGGAATGACTTGCTAAAAATGGTTGCTCATTATGTGCCAAGTACAACAACTATAGGAATTGGGCCTGCTATTATCCCCATTTTACAGAAGGGGAAACTGAGGCTCAAAGAACTTCAGGAATTTGCCCAAGGTCATACAGCTAACAAGCAGCAGAGCCAGGGTCCCACTGCCTGATTCAGAGCTCAGGCCGTGGGCTACCATGCTCTGTGGTGTCTGAGACAGCCAGAAGGACAGGCCCTTTCAAACAAGAGGAAAGTTGCAGGTGTGCAGAGACAATGAGCATGGGATGGCCCAGGAGCTGAAGTCTAACACATGCCACCTCGTGGCAGTCCTGGGACATCAACCACTATGAACTAGCAGGGATCTGTGGCTAGTTGATGAGGGGTTTTGAGTTTGAGGAGGTCTCAGATCTTGTCTGCTCTTCAGGGTCAGATTTTTGTGGGTCAGCAATGATGCTTGGTGAACAACTTTGATTTTTCTCTTACTCTGTCCATGAGTTTTTCCAGGATTACACTGTATTTCTTATGGAGGTTACTGCTGGGTTTTCTTCTTCCACTCATTTTTAACTAATATTGCTTTCTTAGGTTGTTTCCTTGCAATCTTCTACTATCTCCCACAATTTGATTTGCCATTAAAAAGTACAAAGGTCTGGACTACACACTGAAATTTCCTGAGTTTGGTTTTGTTGGAGACTCACTTAGAGAAACAGTCTCTGTTGTAAACACAGGATGGTGTAAGAACTCAGGCAGTGTGTTTTACAAAATTTCAGTCTTTCATTGTTATGAACTTTTCTGATTTATCACCTTCTTCTAGAGTGTGTCACCATATGCTAACTGAAATCCAACAATTCTGGTACTTAAAAGTACTTATAAATCTGAGAGGTGAGCCTTCAAATTGGGGAAGCTGCTTGGCCTCACTGAGAGTTTCACATCAATGTTGACTGGTTTGTGCCTTGAACTTGCAAACCCAGGGAGGTTCCAATGAAGCATTTGTCACTCCCCAAGGTGTCTGTCTAGGGTCCACATTTGGGGAAGTTATCACTGAGCTGTTGGAGTTAAAGAGAAGACAAGTGTCGTCTTTGGTCCTGGACATCACTTGCCCCCATCTCTTTTCATGAAATGATGTTTTAATTCCTCTCGAAGTACAAAAGCAGGTAGGTAGGATTCAGCTTCATTCTGAGTCAATGGTTATCCTTTGGTTCCAAAGAACCAATATGAAATATGGGACTTGGCTGAACATTTTATTTCTTTTCCTTTTTCAATTTCTATTTTGTACTGGAGTATAGTTGATTTACAGTGCTATGTTAGTTTCAGGTGAACAGAAAAGTGATTCAGTTATATATACAGATATATCTATTCCTTTTCAATTCTTTCCCCCTTCAGGTCATTGCAGAATATTGAGTAGAGTTCCCTTTGCTATACTATAGTCCTTGTTGGTTATCTGTTCTATATATAGTAGTGTGTATAGTTTAGTCCTAAACTCCTAATTTATCTCCTCCCTTCCCTTTGTTAACCATAAGTTTGTTTTCTAAGTCTGTTTCTGCTTTGCAAATAAGTTCATTTGTATCATTCTTTTTAGATTCCCCATATAAGCAATATCATCTGATATCTGTCATTCTCTGTCTGACTTACTTCACATAGTATGATAATCTCTAGGTCCATTCATGTTGCTGCAAATGGCATTATTTCATTCTTTTTATGGCTGAGTAAAATTCCACTGGGCTTCCCTGGTGGCTCAGCAGTAAAGAATCTGCCTGCCAATGCAGGAGACATGGGTTTGATCCTGGAGTTGGGAAGATCCTTTGGAGAAGAAAATGGCAACCCACTCTAGTATTCTTGCCTGGTAAATCCCACAGACAGAGGAGCCTGGTGGGCTACAGTCAGACACACATCTCAGAGTCAGACAAGACTTAGTGACTAAACAAGAACAATATTCCATTGTATACATGTACCACATCTTCTTTATCCATTCCTCAGTTGATGGACATTTAGATTGCTTCCGTGTCTTGGCTATTGTAAACAGTCCTGCAATAAACATTGAGGTGCATGTATCTTTTTAAATTACGTTTTTCTCTAGATATATGTCCAGGTGTGGAATTGCTGGATCATATCATAGCTCTATTTTTGACTTTTAAAGGAACCTCCATACTGTTCTCCATAGTGACTGTACCATTTACATTCCCACCAAGAGTGTAGGAGTGTTCTCTTTTCTCCACACCCTCTCCAGCATTTATTGTTTGCGGACTTTTTGATGATGGCTATTCTGAGTGAGAGCTTCCCTGGTAGCTCAGCTGATAAAGAATCCACCTGCAATTCTTGAGATCCCAGTTTGATTCCTGGGTTGGGAAGATCCTCTGGAGAAGGGATAGGCTACCCACTCAAGTATTCATGGGCTTCCCTGGTGGTTCAGACGGTAAAGAATTCGCCTGCAATGAGGGAAACCTGGGTTCAGTCCCTGGGTTGGGAAGATCCCCTGGAGGAGGGCATGGCAATCCACTCCATTATTTTTGCCTGGAGAATCCCCATGGACAGAGGAGACAGGCAGGCTATAGTCCATGGGGTCACAAAGAGTTGGACATGACTGAGTGACTAGGAACACACATTCTGACTGGTGTGAGGTGATATCTCATTGCAGTTTTGATTTACTTTTCTCTAATAATTAGTGATGTTGGCAATCTTTTCATGTGCTTCTTGGTCATCTGTATGTCTTCTTTGGAGAAATGTCTATTTAGGTCTTCTTCCCATTATTTGATAGGGTTGCTTGTTTTTTTTTGAATATTGAGCTGCATGAGCTGTTTGTATATTTTGGAAATTAATCCCTCGTTGGCTGCATCATTTGCAAATATTTTCTCCCAATCTGTGGGTTGTCTTTTCATTTTGTTTATGGTTTCCTTTGCTGTGCAAATTGGCTGAACAGTTTTAAATGATACAGTAACTAAACAGACAACCGTGGTGTTGCTAAAAGCAAAAGCCAGATAAGAAGGTAGCAAAGGAAAAACAAGAACAAGAAAGGGCAGTAGGTTTTGAATCTGATAGATGTAGGTTCAAAGCTTGGTGCTGTCCCTCGGTAGCCAGTGACAACTACCTCCCTAAGACACAGTTTCCACATTTAAAAACCTGGAGAAATAAATTGTTACTTCATAGAGTTTTGGTAAGGATTAAATGAAATAATATAAAACAAGAAGTACTTAGCTCAATGCCTGGCATTTATTAAATACTCAATAAATGATGGTTATACTTTATTAAATACTCAATAAATGATGGTTATACTTCTTACTATATTATTATTTTTGCTGCTGCTGCTGTTGTTATTAAACGTATCCACCTCTCAATTTCTTAATCAGCAAAATGAGAATAATGTTAGCTATTCACTAGATTAATTGAAATAAGACAGGTGTGTGCCCCTGGCACTTAGTTGATATTCATCCATCCATTTGTTCATTTTTCAGTCTCTTACCTGGTGTCTATCAAAAGTGTACTAACCTTGGAAGTTACGAGAAGGCCAGCATATCTGGCCAACAGTTATTAATTATCTTAAATAGAGTAATACTTTTATAAGATGTCATAATATATACTTTTATACTTATACTTTTTTATACATCTTATACTTTTATAAGATATTCATTCCCTGATCCAAAATTTTTTGTCCTGACCTCCTATGTGCCCTTCTGGGAACAAAGAAGCTTCAAGAATCCCAACAACTCACTTTACAGAGTAGCCAACAGTTCTGCCACCTGGCCATGGCCCACTCTCCATCTTTCTGCACAAGCCCTGTGGGTGGGCTTTGGCAAGTTCACCTTCTGCTGTACCTAGGGGAGAATGGATGCCACCTGCCTTTATGGGAGGGAAACAGGGGCAGCGTCTCTTTGATTTGGGGTTTGTCTTCACCCCGGGCTGCAGCTGTCACTTTGAGTAGAGTTCAGGTGGCATTAAGGCAAATGGCAGACTTTGCACAAGGCTGTCTGAGGGAGGAAATAACCAAAAGGGGTCAAGTGTTCCAGCCAAAGCAAGCGGTGAGTTGCACGATTGACCAGCAGACCATGGCTGTGCTGAGAGAGGCCGTCCAAGTATTTAAGGCTGTGAGTAGACTCAGGGGAGGGGGGGAAGGGTGGAAATGGCCAGGCCGGCTCTGGATCTGGCCCACATGGGGATAGGTGCTCAGCCCTTGCTGTAGCGGGGGACCTAGGCTTGAAGTGTTACCTTACACCCATCTGACCACGGATGTTTGTTATTGTTGTTTAGTTGCTAAGTCATATCCACCTCTTTGCAACCCCGTGGACTGCAGCATGCCAGGCTCCTCTGTCCTTCACTATCTCCCAGAATTTGCTCAAATTCAAGTCCATTGAGCCAATGGTGCTATCTTACCATCTCATCCTCTACTGCCCCCTTCTCCTTTTGCCTTCAATCTTTCCCAGCATCAGTGTCTTTTCCAGTGAATTGGCTCTTCCATCAGGTGGCCAAAGTATTGGACCTTCAGTTTTAGCAACAGTCCTTCAGTGAATATTCAGGGTTGATTTCCTTTAGGAAGCCACTTATGTTTAACCAAGTTTAAATCAGAATTGGAGACTTTCTGGAGGACCTTTAGTATTGGGCCTTGAGGAGTTCATTTATCCGGCCCAGAGGTGAGTAGAGTTGACTCCAGTCAGGCCACACAATATTTAGAAGGAGCAGTACTCTTTCAGGAGCCCTTGCAACTTACAAACTAGTTTAAGGTGATAGATGTTGAAGACAAGCCAAGATAGGTCTGGACGTAAGATTTGAAACTGTGGCAGACAGTGGCTAAAGAGGGCACTTGCAGGTAGAATTGGCAATCAGGAGCTCCATGAAACTGAGAGTTGCTCAGTCATGTCCGACTCTTTGCAACCCCATGGACTATACAGCCCATGGAATTCTCCAGGTCAGAATACTGGAGTGGGTAGCCCTTCCCTTCTCTAGGGGATCTTCCCAGCCCAGGGATCAAACCCAGGTCCCCCGCATTGCAGATGGATTCTTACCAACTGAGCCACAAAGGAAACCCAAGAATATTGGAGTGGGTAGCCTATCCCTTCTCCAGAGGATCTTCCTGATCCAGGAATCGAACTGGAGTCTCCTGCATTGCAGGCAGATTCTTTACAAACTGAGCTATCAGGGAAACCTGATAGCTATTGGATAGCTATCAGGAGCTCCAGAGGTCTTAGCTAAATGAAATAGAGAAAGGTCTATTTTTGGGGGGGGGAAAGAGTTATGACAGATTCAACATAGAGGGGAGAACAGGCAAAATTCCGTCACTTGTACTCCCATCTGGTCATGTACAGTCTTAGACACAGCTCCCAGCCACACCCCCTCTTATATCTTCCACGCTCTCCCCTAGACACCCTGTCCTCCCCAGCGACCCACCCTGCACAGCACAGATCCTCCCACGCCATGCACAGCCATCAGATAAACACAGTCTCCTTAGGAAGCTGATTAATAAAACTATTTTATCTATAATTACACTTGACTGATAATAATGTCCTCAGAGCCTGCATGGCTAGATTGGCTCAGATGGTAACATCCAGATTAGGACTGAACTCCCTTTGAACTCTGGACACACTGTTGGTCTCTCCAGCTCAGAGACTACAAATGGCTTTAGCTGGATTCGCCCCATGGAACTAGGAGGGTAAGTAGAATTCCAGCTTGCCTTGATTCCTTTTTCTCTCTGAGACTGTACAGATGATATCTCTGAGAACACATGGCCCAAAGTAGGAGGAAGGCCTGAATTCAATTACCTCCTCCAACTCACCACGGCATACTCTGGTGGTTCTACTTCCAAACCAACGTCAGTCTCAGCTTCCTTGGAGGAAGTGACTGTGAATGCTGTCTGGAGGACTGACACTTGAAAATAAACTGTTTAATTCCTGGATCTTAGGCTGTCGGGGATGGGCTCTACTGAGCCATAATTAACTCTTTAAAGTCTTCACGGTGTCCTGAAAATATCTGATTCTTTATGATGTAACGCTGAATGGAGGCAGCGAAGAGGCCTTTTAGGCTAATTACATGTTGGAATGAGGTTAATGACGTGTTGAATATTCTTGGCATGGCTCCTCTGACATTGACAAGTCATTTGGTAACACGCTAGGGCTAAAGACACTGATGGCTTTTAAAGAAGGTAGGGGCTAGAAATTGAGCTAGACAGGCCCCTGATGTCACTCCTTAATTTAGTCCCTCCCCTGGAACTAGACCCCGTGTGCCCCCTACCCCATTTCCAAGAATTAAGAGATCTTGATTTTCAACTGGCATTCGATGCCGTGGGCCTGGAGATGGGGACTGCCATCTGCTTGGGTCTCAGCTCTGTCTTACACATTTTAGAGCAGCTGAATTTAGCTGAGGATGGAAGTAAGAACTTACTATCCGATGGCATGCTTTTCTGCTGAGCAGAAGGCATGTCAGGACGAATAAGCAACATGTGCATCAAAACGAACCACTGGATCACAGGAGAATGCCCAGCACACAGGAATGAGTCCTGATACCAGCCAACTGAAGGGACTTAATATTATTATGATCCCATTCTGCAGATGCACACTGGCATTTCAAAATTACCCAGGGAGATCCAACAACCACTCCTTTTCCGTCCTTCTACTCAGGGCCAGACATTATTTTAGTCACCTGGAGACCTGTTCCAAGTGCCTACAGCCTCGAATTAGGGATGCCACATACTGCTTTTCTGACTCCCCAACATTTCCTATCTAGATGAAATTGGGTAAAAATGAATCTCACGGCTTAGACTAAAGAGGGAAAAGTAACTACAAAAGGCCACCATACTTTATGAGGATGCTTGTCCTACCCCCGAGGCATGGTGATAGAGTCTGGTTTGCAGGCTCAGTGGATGTATAGGAACCTCTGAGTTTTCTCAGCACGCCCTTTTCTCACTCTTGGTGGAAGGATTGGAGCAAGGCTAGCCCTGCCTGCGGGCTGTCTCCTCTCCCATCTGGTGCCCCTTCCTCTCCCTGCACCCTCAGACACACAGCACCCACCTCTGCTCGCTTGTCCTGCCAGGCTGGGCTGGGCTCTGGTCCTCCGACGTGGTCATTGCTTGGCCCTGAGAAGGCCCTAGTTGGCTGGGCTCCTCAGCGACAAGGATACCGCATGGCTGCTTCCAGGCCGGCGACACCCCCTTGGGGTGCCCCAGCCCCGAACAGCCTCCCACGTGCAGCAGGGCCCCAGAATGGCAGCCAGCAGGTGGCCCTCCCACCTCCACAATGCCCAGGTGGGAGCTGGAGGTCAGGCGAGTCTCCTGTTTTGACGGGAGCTATGAAGAAGAGAGACACCTGCCGCCTTGCCCGACGTGGCTGAGGTCTGAGTGAGCAGCAGGGCTGTGTCTGGGGAGGCGAGGCACGGCGTCTGGAGGAGGCACGAAGAAATGTGTCAGACAAAGCTCATCAGCACGTCAGCACCTGGCCAAATAGTAATTACCAGTGCCTCATGCCACCCAGGAGAGGGAGGGCAATATCTTTATCCCCATTTTATAGAACGGTAAGTGGAGGCCCAAGGAGGTTACACAACTGCTTTTAGCCAGTCAGTCAGAGGCTAATCTTGGCCCTGAGCGGGGCTGAGTCAGAGGTTGCCAATGCACCATGGCAAGCGTGGCCCCAACAGATGTGGGGTCTGGTATCCTGAAACACCTTGTGAAGAAAATGTCTCCAGGCAGCTAACTCAGGACGGGTTACTGTTTATATTCCCTGCTTCGGATTTGCGAAGCTCACGAGGGTGTATTAAAATCTCTGAGAATTCGTCTAGTAAAGAAACCTCTTTGATTTTGCTTAATCCAGTCTTTCTCAAACTTGAGCAACTTTTTCTAGTAACACCTATTAGCATACCCAGCTAGTGTTCCTCCAGACAGGTTGGGAAATTCTGAAGGAGACAGTCAACTCCCCAAGAGAAGGGACTGCGCCTCTTTCCCTGGGGGTGTTCCCTGCACCACCTGCTTGCGGCAGGCTCAGGAAACTGGGCAGATTTGAGCGGTGGGAGCGTTTTCCACGGAGAAGGCAATGGCAACTCACTCCAGGATACTTGCCTGGAGAATCCCAGGGACAGAGGAGCCTGGTGGGCTGCCGTCTATGGGGTCGCACAGAATCGGACACGGCTGAAGCGACTTAGCAGCAGCAGCAGCAGCAGCAGGGTTTTCCTAGTTCCTCAGGCGTGGAAGCCTGAAGTCATCTTTAACACTCATTCCTCAAAGTCCTTCCCAAGGCTGGCCACCATGTCACACTGACTCCACACCACTGTGACATTTCTCTCCTGTCTATCCCTCTTCCTTTACAGTCAGTGACAAATGACCCACCGTCTCCACAGAGAGGACTTCCTGACCATCCTTTCTAACAAAGCACCCCATGTCTGGGTGGCTAGGTTGCTCAACCCCAGGGGGCGCCCTCTCCACAGGCTTCAACACCAGTGGTGCCTGATGGAGTATGCACCAGGGCTGCCCTTCACTATTGACCCCCTTGCTTCACGCTAGTTTTCTTCACAGGACTTTCCAATACTTAACGCTGCATTTACTTATATATTTATTTGTTTACTGATTGTCTCCAGGATGCCAACTGTTGGTTGTGCAGGTGGCTCACTTTCCAAGAAGGCAGGGCTAGGCATTATCTTGTGCTTTTTTTTTTTTTAATCATTCTTAAATCCACACCTAGCTTACAAAACGCCCTGCATGCAATAAGCGAGAGGAGATAAACACCCAGCCTGAGCTCTACCTTCTGTGAGTGTCCTGTGAGAGCCTGCATCTTCCCACAAAACTGCCTTTATTCAAGTTGTGTCCACCCAGAAAGGGATTCTGATTTATACAAAGGTGCCATGTGGGCTCACCTCTTGGTCTCTTCCATAACGTGAGCTCCACGAACTGAGTGGCCATTAGTTTATTATCCAAACCATGGCAATTTTGAGAATAAACATGGCAATAATACTGAAGTGGGTTGTCCCTTTCCTTCTGCAGAGGGTCTTCCTTACCCAGGGATCAAACTCCGGTCTCCTACATTGCAGGCAGATTCATTACCTGCAGGGAAGCCACCAGGGAAGCCCTGAATAAACATGGTACTATTTACTAATTGTATGGGGACAACAGACAAAAGTTGGGACTGTCCTGGACAAACCAGAACATATGGGCACCCTGTCCAGGTGGGTAGACTTTGTTTTGTTTATTGCTTTATGCTTGCTGTCTCGTGTCTGGCACATTCTATTCGTGGCATGTTTGAGAGGATAATTCCTGCTATCATCCCCAAGTGAGGCTCCCTGTTTTAAGCCTCTCTCCTCTCCTAATCCATTCTACCACACTGATCCTCCTAAAATATCATTGCATATGCAGAAACTCCCATTCCAGCATCTCTAAAGATTCCACAGCTCCATTTTCCAAATTGTCTTCACGTTAACGTAAACACTAAATTCAGTATGCTGCATTTAATGAAAAAAAATGAAGAAGAGAAAATAAGAGTGCTATGGGATAATACTTGAAGAATATTTGAATATCCACAAAGACACAGTGTGTGCGTGCCAAGTCATTTCAGTCTTGTCTGACTCTATGCAATCCTATGGACTGTAGCTTGCCAGGCTCCTCTGCCCATGGGATTCTCCAACCAAGAACACTGGAGTGGGTTTCCGTATCCTCCTCCAGGGGATCTTCCTGACCCAGGGATTTAATCCACATCTTATCTACTTGTATTGGCAGGCTGGTTCTTTACCACTAGCGCCACCTGGAAAGATACAGTAGATGTGAAAGAAAGAATTGCAGAAAATAAACATGGTCAACTTTGTTTAACTTCAAGAAGTTATCCAGTGATCCAAAAATGCATTCAATCTAGAATTCTCATTTTGGGGACTTCTCTGGTGGGCTGGTGGTTAAGACTTCACCTTTCAATGCAGGGCATGCAGGTTCGATCCCTGTTCAGGGAGCTAAGATCCCACATGTGTTGGGGCCAAAAAGCTAAAGCATAAAACAGAAGAAATACTGTAATAAATTCAACAAAAACTTTAAAAATGGTCCAGGTCAAAAAAATATTAAAATAAAATCCTGTTTTGATCTAATACATTTGATGGGATTAGATGAGAAACACTTTGGAATACTTTGCCATAGGCCCAAGTCCTTAGTTTGATATCCAAATGCAGTAACAATCAAACTCACATATTTCTCCATATGGAGCACCTATAACTTCCCTTAGAGGAACCCGTGGTTTATTCATTTATCCAGTAAATATTTTCTGAGCACCTACTGTGTGCCTGGCTCTCTTCTAGTGACTGGGAACACTGAGGTGAATAAGCAAGATCCCTGACCTATAGAACTCATGGTCTGGAGGTCCATGAAGAAAAACAAATCCCTGTTTTCACCAGTCTGATCCGGAAAGACCTCACCCAGGGAGTGGCATTTGAGTTGAATGTCACCTGAATGACGTGGTATTAGCTAAGTGGGTTTGTTCTCCATTTCCAAAAGTACCCCTTGTATACTTGTCTGTCCCTGAGCCCTTGATCACTTTCTTCCTGAAGCTGGAATTTTTCTCTCCGTGTTTTTTCACTTACCTAAATTCCATTTTTCCTTCGATGATTCCTTACAGTCTAATTTTCTACAGTAAACTTCTTGAAGCTCTCATGCATCTCCAGCAACATCTAAGTTCCTCCAGCAAGTCAATCCATCATGTGTTTGGCCTTTAGCATGGGCTACCTGGCATTGTCTTGTATCTATTTTTCTTTGAGGCTTTCCTGAATTCATATCTAGATTGTAAGCCTTTGTGCACATTAGAAAGTCAATAAATGTTTGTTGATGATAAAGATATATTCTCCAGCATGGACTAGATGAGGGATGAAAAATGGCTTTTATCTTGCATGCCAAATTGGACTGATGGTTATGACTGCCTGGGGAGTTGTATTTAGAAGGATCCCGATGCAGTGTGTAAAGAGTGCCACAACCTATCAGCAATGTTTTCTGTGTGTGTAGGGGGTGGGGGGGTCGGTGGGAGGGTGCTTGGGGTGGTGGGGCAGAGCATAGGCACAACTATTTACTATTCTTGAGCTAGACTCTGCAGAGGTTGAATGTTATTAGCTCAAATGGGATTAAGTGGTGCATAGCACTAAAGGAGTTCTCAGGTAGAAGTCTAAGTAATATATCCACTCTCAGGTGCCCAGTCTCTAGATGTGGATCTCATCAGGGTTCCTTGTACCAGGAGGGAGAAGGACAAAATGATAGGAGAGAGCCTTTCTGAACATGTTAGTCTCTGGCTCCATGTTGCTTTTGGTGGCTGCAGAAAAGAAACTGTTATAAGAGGGTTAGGATGGAAAGGGTGCAAGCTCTTCACTTGTTCAGCCTCTTAAGATGGAGCTCAAGCCAAGGAAACTTGACTCCTCTCCTTCTGTACTATAATATGAGGCTTTAGGAAGGTCTTAGCATCCTAGATTTAGAGGTACAACTATTTGAATATGGGTAATTTTTTGGGCTCCAGAATCCCTGCAGATGGTGACTGCAGCCATGAAATTAAAAGACACTTACTCCTTGGAAGGAAAGTTAGGACCAACCTAGATAGCATATTCAAAAGCAGAGACATTACTTTGCCAACAAAGGTCTGTCTAGTTAAGGCTATGATTTATCCAGTGGTCATGTATGGATGTGAGAGTTGGACTGTGAAGAAAGCTGAGCGCCGAAGAATTGATGCTTTTGAACTGTGGTGTTGGAGAAGACTCTTGAGAGTCCCTTGGACTGCAAGGAGATCCAACCAGTCCATCCTAAAGGAGATCCGTCCTGGGTGTTCATTGGAAGGACTGATGCTGAAGCTGAAACTCCAGTACTTTGGCCACCTCATGCGAAGAGTTGACTTATTGGAAAAGACCCTGATGCTGGGAGGGATTGGGGGCAGGAGGAGAAGGGGACGACAGAGGATGAGATGGCTGGATGGCATCACCGACTTGATGGACATGAGTTTGGGTAAACTCCGGGAGTTGGTGATGGACAGGTGGTGTGTTGTGATTCATGGGGTCACAAAGAGTCGAACACGACTGAGCGACTGAAAAAAAAAAAAAAAAAGAAAGAAGGAAATAGCTTTGAATGGCATCTGAAAATTATAGTAAGAAAAAATAGCAAAGGAACAAATAAAAGGAAAGAAATCATCTATGATTTCTCATCCTGAATGTAGTTCCAACTCTGGACTGTTTATTCATTCCTCCAGCAATATTTACTTTGTGTCCATCATGAATCAGCACCGGGTTCTGGGCTAGAGCAATGCAGAAAGTAGTGAGTGTGTTCAGTTCAGTTTAGTCGCTGAGTTGTGTCCGACTCTCTTTCTGCCCCCATGGACTGCAGCGTGCCAGATGTTCCTGTCTATCGCCAGCTCCTGGAGCTTGATGAAACTCATGTCCATTGAGTCGGTGATGCCATCCAACCATCTCATTCTCTGTTGTCCCTTTCTCCTCCTGCCTTCAATTTTTCCCAGCATCAGGGTCTTTTCTAATGAGTGGGCTGTTCGCATTAGGTGGCCAGAGTATTAAGAGCTTCAGCTTCAGCATCAGTCCTTCCAATGAATATTCAGAATTGATTTCCTTTTGGATTCACTGGTTTGACCTCTTTGCTGTCTGAGGAACTCTCAAGAGTCTTTTCTTCAGCACCAGTGTTTGAAAGCATCAATTCTTGGGTACTCAGCCTTTATGGTTTAACGGTTCATCTCTCATATCCGTACATGTTTATTGGAAAAACCATAGGTTTCACTATATGAAACTTTGATGGCCCTTCTATTAATATTTCCTACTATTTAGGAGATGGAGATTCCTAGAGAGCCCCAAAGATGTAAGAGATATAGGGGAGTCATCTACCCCACCACCTTTCCTTCTGAAGACAGAGTTCTCACAAGATGGAGTGCATGGACCAGTGGGGCCTACAGGTATGTTTTTGTTTGGTTTGCGTACAAACACACATTTTTATGGTTTGTGTATGAGGTGGTGTTTTGTTCTTTCCTGTGAATTAGTTGCCTTATTTGAAAATCAGGAGATGTATAGGCAAATCCAGATCACCAATTTCTTTTTAAAGTCTCATCTGACATCACTAATTTCTCAGTGCTGTGGCAGGAATTTCCTGGATGTGTGTGGAGAAGCGTTTGGTCACTGCTTCATGCTGCCTCATACCATGAACTTTGTTTGTACCCTGTTGTGTTTAGTTTGAGGTTTTTTAAAATTTTTTTAATTGCATTTAAAAAATTGACTGGTTTTGATCTCCTTGCAGTCCAAGGGACTCTCAAGAGTCTTCTCCAACACCACGTATCTAAAAGGAAAACATAAGATTTCTTTTTGTTGATTGTAAAGTGTAGTGGACTGGAAGGTAGCTCTTCCCAAATATGTCCACATTGTAATTCCCAGAATCTGTGACTATTACGTTATATGGTTAAGAGTGAATAAAACATGATTCCATTCAGGATCTTGACAGTAAGCATTTATCCTGGATTGTCCGAGTGTGATCACGTGTATCCTTACAACAGAGAAGGCTTTGAGGGCCAGACACACAGAAGAGGTGAAGGCGAGGAGGTGGAGGCAGAGAGTGGGTAGATGCGGACTCAAGATGAGAAACATCAACAACCACTTGAAGCTGGAAGAAGCCTACTTTCTAGGGAGCCTTTGGAAGGAACGTGGTTCTGCCGACAGCTGATTTCAGACTTCTGACCCCTGGAACTGTGAGAAAATAGATTTCTGTTGTGGTAAGCCAGGAAGCTTGTGGTCATTTGTCATGACAGGTCTAGGAACTAAATAAAGAAAGTAATATGTATGCTTTGCAGAAACTGCAGGCAAATCCATAAAAAGTAAATGTTATGGTGATTCTACAGTTAAGTTATTCTGTAGTTAACGGACACACACACACATGCATGAGGATTTTCTGAACCTTTTTCCATGTTTTATTGTTCTTTTTAAGTTGAAGTATCATTTATAATATGTCAGTTTCAGGTGTACAACATAGTGATTCAATAGTTTTATAGACTATACTCCATTTAAAGTTATTGCAAAATATTGGGTAGGTCAAAATGTTCGTTTGAGTTTTCTGTAAGATGATGGAAAAATCCAAATGAACTTTTGGGCCAACCCATCAATAAGCTATTTCTCTGTACTGTTCAATGTACCCTTATTGATTCTTTATTTTATACATAGTAGTTTCTGTCTCTTACTCCCATATCCCTAACTTGCCCCTCTGCTGTCTCTCTCCCACGAATAACCACTAGTTTGTTCTCTATGTGAGTCTGTCTTGTTGCATACAATCATTTTATTGTTTAGATTCTACATATAAATGATAGCAGATTATTCATCTTTCTCGGTCTGACATAATACTAAGTCCATCTACATTGTTGCAAATGGCAGAATTTCATTTTTTAATGACTAATATTCCATTGTGTGTACACATCACATCTTATTATCCATCCATCTGTTGATGAAAACGTAAGTTGCTTCCATATCTTGGCTATTATAAATGATGCTGCTATGAATATTAGAGTGAACATACCTTTATGAATTAGTGTTTTCACTTTCTTCAGAAATACTTCTGGAAGTGGGATTGCTGCCTCATACGGTAGTTCTAGTTTTTGTTTGCTGAGACATCTCCATACTGTTTTCCGTAGTGACTGTACCAATTCACATTGCCACCAACAGTGTATAAGATTACTATATAAATATCTGTTGCTTTTCTATGCACTAATGATGAATTATCAGAAAGAGAAAGCAAGAAGACAATTCTATTTAAAATCACATTAGAAAGAATAAACTACCTAAGAATAAACTTAACCAAGGAAATGAAAGACCTATACTCTGAAAAGTACAAAAGATTGGTAAAGGAAATTGACAACGATCCAAAGAAATGGAAAAATATTTGTGTTCATGGATTAGAAGAACTAATACTATTAAAATATCCATACTACCTAAAGCAATCTACAGATTTAATGTAATTCCTATCAAAATGCTCATGACAGTTTTCACAGAATTAGAACAAGCAGTCCCCAAATGTATATGGAACCACAAAAGATCTAGAATTGCCAAAGCAATCTTGAGATAAAAGAATAAACCTGGAAGAATCACACTTTCTGACTTCAGACTATACTACAAAGTACAGTAATTAAAACAGCATAGCTCTGGCACAAAAACAGACACACGAGTCAATGGAACAGAGAGTCCAGAAATAAACCCACCCATTTATGGTCAATTAGTCTATGAGAAGGAAATGGCAACCCACTCCAGTATTCTTGCCTGGAGAATCCCAGGGACGGCGGAGTCTGGTGGGCTGTCGTCTATGGGGTCGCACAGAGTCGGACACGACTGAAGCGACTTAGCAGCAGCAGTCTATGACAAAGGAGGAAAAAATATGCAATGGAGAAAATACAGTCTTTCAACAAGTGGTTCTTAGAAAAATGCACAGCTACATGTAAAGGAATGAACTCAGAACATCTTCTCATACTGTATATAAAAATAAACTCAAAATAAGACCTGAAGCCATAAAACTCCCAAAAGAGAAGATATGCAGAACACTCTTTGATATATATTGTAGCAATGATTTTTTTTTTTAGATCTGTCTCCTAAAGCCAAAGAAACAAAAGCAGAAATAAACAGATGGGATCTAATTAAACTTAAAAGCTTTTGCATATCTTTTTTTTTTCTTTTAGCAGTATATTACTTCCACCCTAGTCTGTCTAATGTGTGTGCTATAATTTATTTAACCAATATCCTCGTTCGTGTTCAATGTTTTGGTTATTTCTAGTTTTCCACTGCTACAAATGCCACTGCAGATCTTTTTGATGGTAGCAACTTGGATAGGGCACCTCTCCACTGCCTAAGTGAGCGTCCCAGAGCCGAGCCTGGGAACTGGTGACTGAGAGGTCATTGGTTGGGCTTGGGGTTGGGGCTGGGGATTTGGTGGAGGGTGGTGGTGGGGCAGAACAGGCCAAACTTATTAGCACAAAGGAGTGACTTCAAAACCTGTAACACTTTTCTTCTGAATGACTAGGATTAAGGAAAAATTTATGACCCAGCTGAGAAGAGCACGAGAGTGTTTTCAACTTTGGATTCAGAGAAAGACATGTGACCGGGTGAATGTAGATTTTCAGCTATGCAATAGTGTCGATTGGAGTAAACATTGTTTAGAGGCTGCCTGTTGCTTCAGCCCTGCCCCACCCAATGGGATGCAAAGCTAGACAAAACCATTTTCTGCGGGAAACACACCCCTTCTCAAAAGGGCAATGGGTGATGATGAAGACTTCAGAAATTGGAGCCATCACCAAATGTGGCATAAGAAAGAATACATTTGTAATCAGGAGAAAAACGTGTGTGTGTGTGTGTGTGTGTATTTTAATGTAGTCACTGTCTTGTACATTATTGTGTCTCCATGTTTCTATTTTGAGGAGAGGGTGACAGGAATTGAAGGAAGGAACAAGAGATGGACTTGAAATTGAAAAAAAAAAAAATGGCCAGGGAATGAAATTCAGACACACGCTACAACCATGGAACATGAAGATGAACCTTGAGGATATCATGCTAAGTGATATCAACTAGTCACAAAAGGACAAATACAGTAGGATTCTACTCATATGAGGTACCTAACCTTGTCAAATTCATAGAAACAGAAAGTAGAACAGTGGTGGCCAGGGGTGGTAAAGAGAGGTGTGAAGGAGGAATTCTTATTTAATGGGTGCTGAGTTTCAGATTGTGAAGATGAAACAGTTCTGGAGATGGATGGTGATAATCGTTGCACGACAATGTGAACAGGCTCAGTGCCACTGAGCTGTACACCTAAAATGGTCAAAATGGGAAATTTTATGTTATGTATATTTAAAAGAGCAGGCCCTGATGCTGGGAAAGATTGAAGGCAAAAGGAGAAGGGGGTGGCAGAGGATGAGATGGTGAGATAGCATCACGGGCTCAATGGATACGAGTCCATGGAGTCTCAGAGTCGGACACAACTTAGTGACCAAACAACAACAGATGTAGCAGAGCCTGGATTTAAACCCAGGTCTACCTAGATTTGGAACCCATGTGAGGTTTTTCTCTGGTTTACTGGCTTAGACTAAAGCTGGCTTCTGGGAAGTTTCTTATACACTGTTCGTTCAGTGTGGCCGTCTGCAGCAACAGAAAGGCGGAGATTATTTGTTGGTTTTCTCTTATACTAAAATTCAGTGTTTTAAGATGGTCTCTGACTTGTAGGGTCTCTTTTCCAACTTCCTAGAAGTTGTACAAGTCCAAGCCTGCCTAACTGCATTGCTTTTCTAAGAACTCCTGACATCAAGACAACTTGTATTTTGAGACATTGTGTTACAAAGATTTATTGACTTATCTGTCTTGTCTACCAGGTTCTAAACTCTCAGAGGGTGTGGACTTAGTCTGATTTATCTGTTTCCTCAGTGCCTAGCACTGTGCCTGACTCATAGGAGGGGGCTTATTAAAAATTTGCTGAAAGAATGAAGTCAGACAGACCAATGAAAAAGCTTTAAAAAATGAACTTGTCAAGACTTATCTGGTTCATCAATGACATGATCTATGAAGGACAGTGCTCAGATTAGATTCTCACCTTGATGTCCATCTCTATTTATCTGAGTGATAAAGATTAAGTCTTGGTAGGTTGGCTGGGCAAACAGAAATAAATATGATAAACTCTTATTGTTAAGGAGCTTAGAGTCTGGAAGGGTGGTGCAAAATTACACACAAATCCAGGGAATAGTGGTTACAGGGTAAACAGTGTTGAAGAGGGAAGAGATTTCTGGAGAAGGATGAGAAAAAAGACAGAGTGGAGTTGTTCAGATCCCAAACCTTTGCACAGGGGCTGCCTTCACAGGTATATAACTCTGGCACATAATCCTCTAAGACTCAGTTTCCTTATGTAAAAAAAGGGGAGCTATTTTATGGGTTGAATTATGTCTGCAAGGATGTTGAAGTCCTAGTCACCAGTACCTGTGAATGTGACCTTATTTGAAAAAAAAAAAAAGCAAAAAACAAACCTTTTCTGATGATCAAGTTAAGATGAGGTTATAATAGTGAGTCCTAAGCCAGTATGACTGATATTCTTATATAAAGGAGAAATTGGGGCACAAAGACAGACACGTCAGGGGGAAGACGATGCGGAGACACAAGAGAGTGCTACCTACATGCCAAGGAATACTGGGGCTACCACAGCCTAGGGGAGAGACATGGGTCAGGTTCTTCCTCGTAGCCCTCAGAAGAAACCAACTTAACATCTTGATTTTAGACCTCTAGTCTCCAAAACTGTGAGATAATACATTTCTGTTGTTTAAGCTGCACAGTTTGGGGTAGTTTGTTGTGGCAGCCCTAGAAAACTAATATAGGGGCAATAATAGTGTTTGTCTCATGGAGATATGAGGATTAGGGGAGATAAAATAAGCAAAGTGATTAGCATAGTGCTTGGTATGTAGTGTGGTGTGGGAGAAGGCTCTTGAGAGTCCCTTGGACTGCAAGGAGATCAAACCAGTTAATCATAAAGGAAGTTAGTACTGAATATTCATTGGAAGGATTGATGTTGAAGCTGAAGCTCTAATACTTTGGCCACCTGATGCGAAGAACTGACTCCTTAGAAAAGATCCTGATGTTGGAAAAGATTGAAGGCAGGAGGAAAAGGGGATAACAGAGGATGAGATGATTGGATGGCATCACCGACTTGATGGACATGAGTTTGAGCAAGCTCTGGGAGCTGGTGATGGACAGGGAAGCTTGGTGTGCTGCAGTCCATGGGGTTGCAAAGAGTCAGACACGACTGAGCGACTAAACTGAACTGAACTGAAATGCTTGATAACTGTGGGTGGGGTGATCTCTCTTGATCTGGTGAAATGACGTGAGGCCTCGCAGAGGTGGTGGCATTTGGATTAAGGCAGGCAAGCTGGGTAGGATGTGCACATTGGGAAGAGGTATAGGAGGAGGGGTCCGTGAAACTGCCATTTGCAATGAAATCTTGGTCCCAGGAGGACATACACTCAGCCCTTACAGTCCTGCCTTTGGCCCAGGTGCAAGTGGTTGTTGGGTAATGTGGGGATTCTTGTTATTTTTGCCTGGCCAGCCTTTCTTTTCTCTTCCTTGGATAACAGCTACTCAGTTTTCCTTTGGTAAAGTCACCCCTCCCTTGCTCCAATCATGGCTCTGCCCTTCCCCAGGCTGGGGGAGTTGGGGGGGATGCAGCGGGCATATGCCCCAATTAGGGCCAATCAGAGTTCTCATTAGGCATAGGTATGGATCCTGAGAAAGGGAGGGTCTCTGTTCCTCTGGGATAAGGAACAGTAAAGACAATACACTTTCTCCTTCTTGGGGCCACTTTTCCTGACTACATGGAAGAAGCCACATTTGGGATGGGGAAGAAGGCTAAGGTGTGAACAGGAATAAACCTGAGAGTTGGAAAGTGATGGAGCTGGATGGATGGATGGAGAGAGAGAGAGAGAGTGATCTGAAGGTAGGGAGACAGTGTTTGAACTCCAGGATCTAGTGTTCCTGAATAATCCAGGTGCCCTTGGACTTTAAGTTATGAAAACTGATGTTTTGTTTCTTACAGATTTTGCATTTGGGTGGATTATATGCATCTAGATGAGTCCTGACCTAGTCGTTATTTTCAGGAGCCTGCCTTTGCCCAAGGGCAGAGAATACTTAGGAGGGTGGAGATGCAGTGGTTGTGGGGAGGTGGTGTCTGTCACAGCTTCTGTCCTCTCAGAGGACAGGAAAGACTCCAGGGTAACCTTGCATCAGGATTGGCTTCTGCTGGCCACTTTCTCTCAGATGTCTACACCGTGTGTTGATTTGGGTCCTTTTTTGACCAAAATCCTCTTTGGGGACTAAGGCTAGCCCAGCAAAGAATTTCAAAGGTTTTAGGAAGGCAGAACCCTTCTCAAATTTATTGAAGAATTCCAAGGGGCTGATCTGGGAGACCCCTAGGACCCTTTGGAACTCCCATGAAGACGTTCTGGATCCTTGACACCTTAAAGAGTGGAGGATGCCTTACTGGGGTCCGTCTTATCCTGTTTATCACTCTATTCCTAGCATCTGTGACCATGCCTTGACCATAATAGAGACTCTTTGACTCTATTACAACCATAATAGTTTGTTGTAAATAGGATATTACTTAGAAAATATTCTATATTTTTTATTATTTAGCTGGTTTTAGAAAAGGCAGAGGAACCAGAGATCAAATTGCCAACATCCGCTGGATCATGGAAAAAGCAAGAGAGTTCCAGAAAAACATCTATTTCTGCTTTATTGACTATGCCAAAGCCTTTGACTGTGTCGATCACAATAAACTGTGGAAAATTCTGAAAGAGATGGGAATACCAGATCACCTGACCTGCCTCTTGAGAAATCTGTATGCAGGTCAGGAAGCAACAGTTAGAACCGGACATGGAATAGAACATGGAACAACAGACTGGTTCCAAATAGGAAAAGGAGTACGTCAAGGCTGTATATTGTCACCCTGCTTATTTAACTTATATGCAGAGTACATCATGAGAAATGCTGGACTGGAAGAAACACAAGCTGGAATCAAGATTGCCGGGAGAAATATCAATAACCTCAGATATGCAGATGATACCACCCTTATGGCAGAAAGTGAAGAGGAACTAAAAAGCCTCTTGATGAAAGTGAAAGTGGAGAGTGAAAAAGTTGGCTTAAAGCTCAACATTCAGAAAATGAAGATCATGGCATCCGGTCCCATCACTTCATGGGAAATAGATGGGGAAACAGTGGAAATAGTGTCAGACTTTATTTTTCTGGGCTCCAAAATCACTGCAGATGGTGATTGCAGCCATGAAATTAAAAGACGCTTACTCCTTGGAAGGAAAGTTATGACCAACCTAGATAGCATATTCAAAAGCAGAGACATTACTTTGCCAACAAAGGTCTGTCTAGTCAAGGCTATGGTTTTTCCTGTGGTCATGTATGGATGTGAGAGTTGGACTGTGAAGAAAGCTGAGTGCCGAAGAATTGATGCTTTTGAACTGTGGTGTTGGAGAAGACTCTTGAGAGTCCCTTGGACTGCAAGGAGATCCAACCAGTCCATCCTAAAGGAGATCCGTCCTGGGTGTTCATTGGAAGGACTGATGCTGAAGCTGAAACTTCAATACTTTGGTCACCTTATGTGAAGAGTTGACTCATTGGAAAAGACTCTGATGCTGGGAGGGATTGGGGGCAAGAGGAGAAGGGGATGACAGAGGATGAGATGGCTGGATGGCATCACTGACTCAATGGATGTGAGTCTGAGTGAACTCTGGGAGTTGGTGATGGACAGGGAGGCCTGGCGTGCTGTAATTCATGGGGTCGCAAAGAGTCGGACACGACTGAGTGACTGAACTAAACTGAATGACGTATTATTTCTTTGATTGAGGTATACACTTGGAACTTTGGAAAACAAAGTATCAAATAAGTAGTGAGCCTAACATTGGTGTTGTGCCGGGCTTCTCAAATTTTGATGTGCATACCAGTTCCCTGCCTGCAGACTGTACTTTTTTCAGATGGCTCAACATGAAATCTCAGTGCACATTCTCTTTTTATAATACAACACTGACATTCTCCCATAGAGATGTGAGTTCTATTTCTCTCCTGTTGAGTCTAGGTGGGACCATTACTATAGTGGAAGCAATTTTTTAAAAAATATTTGCTTTTGGAGCTTGGCCAATAGGCTGAAATGAGACTTAACATCAGGATCTTTCTTGAAGATATTGAAAATAATTTCTTTCTCCTAGATTTGAAGCAAGAAAGGCATAAACCTGGAGCTGCTAAGGGTCCCTCATGTGATAGGAGACTGCTCAAGAGTGAAATCCTCACACAAGAAAGCAGAGCTGACCCAGCGAGAAATCAAATCCTGATGACTGTTTGAGCCTCTGGATCCAGCCATGCCTGAACTCCCTTTAGAGATTTCAGTTAGACAGGCCAATAATTTCTTTGGTTTAAAAGCTAGTTCATTTTGGATTTCTGTTGTCTGTATCAGAGACTGATATCAGACAATATGCATGACAGCACAGAGTTTACAGACCTAGTCTTTGAAAATTTGTCATTACTATCAAAAACCAAGGATATTTGTTATCCTACTTCCCTAAGAATATCCTTGGTGGGAGGTGGGGGGGCGGATCTTATCCATGCTGCTGCTGCTGCTAAGTCGCTTCAGTCATGTCCGACTCTGTGCGACCCCATAGATGGCAGCCCACCAGGCTCCTCTGTCCCTGGGATTCTCCAGGCAAGAAGAATTCTGGAGTGTGTTGCCATTTCCTTCTCCAATGCATGAAGGTGAAAAGTGAAAGTGAAGTTGCTCAGTCGTGCCCGACTCTTAGCGACCCCATGGACTGCAGCCTACCAGGCTCCTCTGTCCATGGGATTTTCCAGGCAAGAGTACTGGAGTGGGTTGCCATTGCCTTCTCCGGATCTTATCCATACATTAGTATTAATGGAGCACATCCAAAATGCCAATGCTTTGATGATCTAGGCACCTTCATCAGGTATTTATGCCCCCTTCCCTTCATGACCCCTAAAGTTTCCCAGGCTATCCTGACTCAAGGATAAACACCCTACAGCTAGTTGTTCTCAGCATCCCTCGCTGAGCGCAGGACTGACTCAGTCCTGCCCTTCAGGAAAACCCCTTGGAGCTCCTGAGTGACTCATCTTGAACAGAGCCCCAGGTTTGCCTGGGAACTTCAGGGGAGTTGTTATGTGAGAAACTCTAGAACACACATGAATAACTAAGATGGGACTCAGTGCCAATTTGGAACGATTAAAGGATCCTGTGAAAGCTGACCCTCTGGAGAGATGTATACGCTTCTATTGTATAATCCTCTAAATTCAAAAGGGCAGAGGAGTAGCCTCTTTTGATCCAAGCACCTGTGCACCCTCACTCTTGCCCCTTGGGTTCTTGGCATGAGTGAAACTCCTCTTATCACGGTGACCAGCCCCAGGCTTTTTCCTATCACCCTGGGAGTGCCTTCTTAAGAATTCCTTCCAAAATCTTGTTCTGGGCTGTGTTGATTACTTTTAGTATGTTTAGACCTGGCGCCCGGGTCTGAACAGCAGGAATGAGTTGCCAGAAGGATAAAATTCTTACTTCAAGACAGATGACTCTTCTTTCTTTTAGTAGGAAGTGATTATTGTGGTCTTCCCTCCACACCTCTCGTCGTCGTCCAAATCCCCATCTCCTCCCAAGGCTGTCAAACGCTACCTCATCAGTGAATCCATCTCTGACCCTGCTTCCTCACTCAGGCTAGTGTGATTTCTACAGGTTTAAAGCTTTCAGAACACTCTTCATACACATTTAAGTTCATGAGTTTTCAGCACAGTGCTTGGCACTGGGGTCCTTAAGTATTTGGTGGGGATGCTCCAAGTTTCAGAAGCAGCTTCTTCAACCCCTATTTCTCGAAGATACCCTCTCAAGACTGCTCAGTTGGACATGTTAGAATCCAGTGTGAGTCTGATGTATGAAGCAGGGCACCCAAAGCCAGTGCTCTGTGATCCCTGGAGGGATCTGGTGGGGAGGAAAGAGGGAGGCAAGTTCAGGATGGAAGGGGCACATGTATACCTATGGCTGATTCATATGTATTGCAGAAACCATCACAGTATTGTAATTACCCTCCAATTAAAATAAATTAATTAATTAGAAAAAGAAAAAAGTGTTAAAAAAAATCCTATGGGCTCCAACAAATGGGAAGTTAGTGACTCACCTTCCTCCCCTCTGGAGAGCTGTGCGGCTAAACTCAGGAGACAAGAGACCAAGACTGGTAACCTGCTCTTTTCCTATCTAGCTGCGTGATCTTGGGCATGTAGCTGAACTTCTTATGACCTGACTCTCCTTATTTGGGCAATAATGACTAGTCTTACTAGTCAGCATTTATGTGAAGATTAAATAAAATGAGCCAGGTACAGCGTTGAGTACAGTACCTGCCACATGTTAGCTGTTATTACTATTATTATTCAATAAAGTTCTGTTGAATATCTAATAGGAGACAGGTCAGACTTTTAGATTCCAGCCTCTGAACCTCACATGGAATTGACTTCTTGGTGACCTAAAGCAGTGTCAGGGTCTTACTGTGACCCATTGTACTTTATTTTGGTCATTTTATTCATTCACTCAGCAGATATTTCTCATCCATCTCTTACGTGTCTACTCTCTTTAAGGTACAGCCCCCACAGTTGCGTTGCGGGAATCAGGAGTAAGGTCAGGAACATACTTTGCAGTTTTGACTGAACGATGGACTAGCCTTCTAGACTATTGATTTCTTCACTACCTTTTTTTTTCTTTTTCTGTCAGCTCCCAGCCCTGTGATGGAGGATAAGAGATCTTTGCTTTACTTTAAGGGAATGCCAAGGGTGAAAATAATACCTCTGTTTCTGCAACAGAGGGGCTGTAAAGAAAGCTTTAGAGAGAAGTGTGTGGGTTCAGACAATGCTTTCTGGCTGGTAAGGAATGAAACCACAAGGATTAGGGGGCTACACTGCCCTCTTCCCCCCACCTTTTTTTTAAAGGAACAAGCAAGGGACTTAACTCTTTATGTTCTGGCTGAAGTTCAGTATTTAAAACAGTCTTTGGCAAGCGGTAACATAGTTTCCAGTAAACACTTTTCTGCTTTTGTGCTCCTTCAGGTACTGTGTTCAGAATACAGAGCTCGGTGGCTGGCTCTGGGTGAAGGGTCACTGGCTGGCTATATGCCACACTTTGCCCCACCATAGAGCAGGATTCTGTAACCAGAACTTTGCTCCTGAAATTCTTTTTGGCCCCAGTGATAAGCATCGTGTAAAACTCTAGTAGGCTGGGGTTCAACATGCAGACGATTCTGTCTGAAACTGGTTCAAGGTTGATTGCATGTAATTTTTTCTCTTTCAAATCTCAGGGCTTTGGGGGGGGTGGGTAGAAAAGCCATTCTTTTTTGCAGGGTTGTCCATTGCATTCCCAGTAAAAGCCAGTCACAACTTCCAGTTATTGCAACTATGGAAAATACCTATCCCAGTTTCCAAAACCTCCTAGGCGTGCTGCACCATCTTCTGTTGTGAACCACAGGATCAGAGAGCATGTAGGTCATCTTATTTGATGATGGTGTGAAGTTGAGCATAGAACTTTCCCTACTAGGCTAAAAGCTCCATGAAACCTAAACAAACCCGTGGTAGGTTTTAGTCTTTATTGTTTTCTGGTGCCTATGACAGGGTTTGACCCTTACTGGATTCTCAAGAGTTATATGCACCCAGCTGATGGAAAGACTGCATAGTATAGCATTCATTTTGCGTAACTTAGTCAAACTGTAAGTGCAGAGTTTTTTTTTTTTTTTTCCTTTTTATAAGCGAGGGGGATATTTAATTATTTAACAAAGAGTACTCACACAAGTTCTGACCAGTCAGAACTTACCCTGGAGAGTCTGGGGCCCCCTTGTTAGGACAGCACCCTTTAGTTGCTGGTTGATGGGGCAGTCCAGGGGCTGCCAGGAATATGACTCAGGGAAGTAGGAACAGTCGAGGACAGTGTCTCTTTGTCAAACAAATTTTAACAGCTAGCGAGGCAATACTAGAATATACGTTAGAAAAGCATCAGAGTGGCTATTGTGTAGAGTGGAGTATAAAGAACATTTTCAGGATTCCCTGGTAGCTATTCATTCATTGACCAAATATTGTGAAATTTCTTTACAAAAGGTTCTTTTCTGACTTCCAGCCTTTCACCACTTACTTTTTCCCCCTGAAGTCTCCCTTGCCTTTGCTCAGGGAACGTTTATATTGTTCAAGAAAAGAATGAGAAAGAACACTGGGATTCACCTCGCATGGCATGGGCGTAACTGAGACAGACGCCTGTTTCTCAGGAAGCTGGCCAAGGTTTACTACGCTCATTAACAATGTCTTCTAAGCCCCTTTGCTCTTCCCATTGAAGCTCTAGCCTTTTCTTCAGGTGAGCCCACTTGATTTCTAGTTTCCAGATGTTGGCTGAGCAAGTGACCCAGTGGGAAGGAAGGGATGGTGAATAGCTGTTTGGATTCCAGGAGATCAGGAGACCCGGATTTGAGTCCCGTCTCTTTCCTTACCAAATGGGAAGCAAAGAAAGAAAAGGCATGTACACGAGCATTGGGTATCTATGGACATATCACTTAGCCTCCCTCAGTTTCATCAACTATCAAATGAGGGCTCTGCCTTGGCTGCTCTCCTCCCAGCCCAGAATCCTTGAGTCCCATCTGCTCTGACATCTCCAGGCATGGGTGGAAGGTTTGTTCCAGCCCACCGCTGTGGCTGCTGGTCACCTCTTTCCTCGCCTGTGTAACTGGACCCCACCCACAGCAATCCTGGGATCCATCTCCTCTGCTGTGCTTGGGCCACCAGCCCTGGACCTTAGCTCAGAGGGTCTCCTACATGCAACTACAACCATAAGGCCCTTCCTCCTCCAGGTCCACCCCTGCCCTCCTCCCCCACTCTCAGTCCCTCAATCTTTCTCTCTCTCCTCCCATCTGCTTCCCTTCTTCAGACTCTCAGCCTTGCTTCCCCCTCAGCTCACCTGCTTCAACTCCAAGGAAACCAGAATGCTAAGGCTTCCATGGGTACAGTAGACTGCTGCTTTCTTATGCTGGGTCCTTGGGAAGTTACTTAACCTCTCCTTGACTTGTTTCTTCATGTGTATATGTAATATTTGCTCCCACCTCATAGGATTGTTGGGATAATTCGATGAGATTATACGTGTGAAACACTACAGCAGTGTCTGACCAGTGGGAGTTGCCCCGTGTTAGCATTCCTTTTTTTCGCCTGCAGCAAATTGACTTGGCTCATTGAATACATATGGGTGTGATAAAGTCAATTATTAATCTGCCTTGAGAAGTTCGCATTATCTTTCCTTCAAGCATTTAAAATATATGAGCAATTTACTCACCAAGTTTTTTTCCCTATTCAGCTGCTATTTTCATTGCTTCCTACAAACATATGCAGGCTTCAGCCTACTGAACTCTTTGGAGCTCCAAGACTCGCTGGGTTTTCTCCTCCTTCCTTGTCTTTGTATTTGTTTACCATGCCCTCTCCTCAATCTATTTTCTTTGTCTTTGCTGCTGGTTGACCTCTTAATAATAAACGTTTCAGGAATTGGTTCACATGCCACCTCCTCCGGAAAGACTTCCCTGATGGCTGCCACTCCCCAAGGCAGACTGAAGTACTTTTATGAGTTTTGTAGACATCATTGTCACAGGGCTTATACCATGCCAATATCATTATTCCTATTTACTTGTCTCTCTTTCTAAACGGGCAAGTCCTTGATGTCAGGGATGTGCTTCATCCATTTTTTGTCCTCAGCATCCAGCGCAGTTTTTCGGTACCTAACACAGACTTAGTGCATGTTAAATGAATGAAAAGGATGAGAAAAGATCTCACAAAAGCTCACTAGAAAAGTAGCAAAGTTACTGTACTAAAGATCATTTTACTACAAGGAAAACTTCTCTGTTCTTATTTCTTTCCAGATGTATGTTCCTACTTTGGGCATGATTATAACAAGTTTGAGTTTTAGAAAATCCATAGCTGTTAGAACACATTATTAGGAGGGGTGAGGAAGAAGCTGTTGGAGATAAATACGTGAAAGGAGAAATGACACTTGACCCTCTTATGGTGATAGGAACAGAAGAAGTATAGAACACACAACAGGGTGCTCATAGATGCACTTGTTCAGAATGTGGGAAAGCAGTTAGACACAGAATGTGTCACACGGGATATATACACTGTCCGACATTCAAAGGGAATGCCCTAAGTCACTGAAAGTTATAAGTTATATATAACTTATAAATAAGTTATATTATACTTTGCATATTCTACCTCAAAATATAAAGTTGGAAGCTATTGATTGGGTTTTTAATGGTATAAGCTTTAGCTACCTGGAAGTGGTCTGGGACTGTTCATTAAGCTGCTCCTCAAATATTTTATCACAGAAACTTCATTGCTCATCTGGAGACAGTCCCGCAACCTCATAACTACTTTTGGATATGGAGGGCATCTTGCCAATAAACCACAGAACGGTAAATAAAAGATATCTTAGGATACTGCTTTTCAGACGCTTCTCTTTGGAGCTCTGAGGGTTCTTCAGTGTTCTCTCAGATATTGATGCTAGGATGGGGAAGTCAGAGCTACATTATCCTCACTGACCACCCTCAGCCCCTATTTTCTATGCAACAGGTTAGCTGTCAGGGTGGAATTTTGTTTGAAGAAAAGAGCCCTCTGAAAAATGTGAGGGTTTTCTTATGGCAAGTAGAATGGGTATCTGGATATAGATTCTTAGGAGGCAGTGACTGAGAGCCTCATCCAAGGGAGTTCAAGTCCCGGCTCCTGGACTTCATCTCTCTGTACCTCAGTTTACTCATTGGCAAAATGGGGATAATTGTAGGCGTGTGTCAGTGGCCATTGTGAGAATGAAATTAGTTTAAAATATGTAAGGTGCTTAGAAAACTGCTTAGCATATAGCAAATCTATCCAAGTATTTTCTGTCTTCTATACAGGAAGCCCCTTGATCAGGCATGCCTTATGAGGGATGAGGCAAAGCTTTGAAAGCCAGTTCTAGCTAAGCCTTGAAGAATGAGTTGGTGTTTGAGAGGGCCAGGGCATTTCAGTGGGGAGAGTAAGGCAAGGAGGGAGAGATATTATACATTCAGGCCCCTGGTCTGGACCTAACATAAAGGAGAGGCACCATAAGTGGCAAATGTGTTATTATTCTTTCTTTCTTTCTTTTTGACTATGCTGTGCAGCAGGTGGGATCTTAGCCCCCTGACCAGGGACTGAGCTTGCATCGCTGGCTTTGGAAGCATGAAGTCTTAACCACTGGGCCACCAGGGAAGTCCCAGCAAATGTGTTATTATTAATTAGTGTCTCAGGTCAGCCAACGTGGTCAGGATGTATGTGTGAGAGGGAGATGATGGGGAAAAACTGGAATGTGACCGTCTCCATGGTGTAGACTTCCCAGCTTGTCCTCCTTGCTAACCAGAACTTTATTCCTGGTGACATTTTTGGATCTGGATTTTAGAAAGATACTCTGGAAGTGCTGTGGAAGATAAAGAAATTAGAAGGATTTCCAATTTACGAAAGGTAAAGTTAATGGCTATTTTAGAGATAAAATTCCCGGAGTGGGGCGTGATCCTGGCAAGAGAGGGAGAGGTCAAAGATGATTCCAGTTTCCTGGTTTGGGTAACCGGGTGGAGGTGATGCTGTTCATCAAGATAGGGGAGGCAGGAGGAGGAGCAGGTTTGGGTGGGGAAGGTAATGAGTTCACTTCTGGGACAGCTTGAAATTGAAGTGCCTAAGGGAATCGAGGTGGTGATACTCAGTAGCCACTTGGATGGCTGAGTCTGGAGCTCAGAATGACAGGGCAGGGCTCGAGGTACTGATTTGGAGTCACCAATTTATAAATGAGAGTTAAAGCTTTGGGAGTGGCTGAGCTCACTCAGAGAAGGAACTTAAAATGAGAGAAGAATAAGAATGGAATGCCGGGGCACATGGACCCTTGGGGGCCCACTGAGGAAGGGGTCAGCATGGGAGACAAAAGTCTTTGGCTTCAGCAGACCAGCCTTCAGAAGGACCCTGCCCAGGACTTGCTTGCCCCGATAATTTATCTGAAAAACATGACTGCTCTCAAAGGGCAAGAAGGGATTTATGGTCTTGGAATCGGTGTGCTTTGGAGTTGGAAAGAATCTCAGCGATTTTATGGTTCAGTGGGCTTCTTTTTTTTCAGCAAACTTTTTCTTTTTTTGTTAAAGAAAACTTGTGCCAAATCCCAGTAGATGATAGAGTGATAAACACTGAGCTACCATCACTGAAGCTGGGCCTGGATGGCTTCTTCAAGTGTCTTGGAGCAGTCCACGCGCTCATTCATCCCACAAATATTTATTGGGCACCAAGTGTACAGCAGGCCCTGTGCTCAGCTCCAGATACAACTGTGGACAAAACAGTTTCTGCCCCTGGGGCTCACTGGTTCTCAATTTTGGCTGTACTTTAAAACCACCCTGGGGAGCTTTGAAAAATTCCCAGTACCTGGGCAATGCCCCATACTAATACAATCAGAACTCTTGGCAGCAGGACCAAGTATCAGCAGTTTTAAAACCTCTCCAGGTGATTTCACCGTGCAGTCACATTTCAGAACCAGCGACTTATAGACCGTCCAGGGCACTCCGATCTTACCACTGGACCATTATGGCAGAGCGTGGGGCCAGCACTTTCCCCACGAATCATCTAGGAGGGGCCAGGAGTTAAGCTGGCCAAGGTGCACGGTGCGGGAGCCGGGCCTGGGCCTCTGTGTTCGTTCTTCTCGACCACTGATCTTTGTCCTCGTACACCGAGGTGGCCTCAGTGGGCTCCATGCTGTGCGGCCCTGGGTGGCCTTTCACCTGGTTGGTCACCCGGCTTTGATGTGAAGTAAAAATCTGGTGAATGATGGACATTGTTCTCTCTGGTCACCAGGCCTGTCTGTCTGCTTTCTCTGTGAAAAACCAGTTGAATTCTTTCTCTAAATGGGGTATTCTTCATTCAGAGGACACACAATGGGCTTCTTTCACCGGCAATTCAGTCTCTAGTAACAGAGACCGCGGGGCCTGCCAGCAATCTCCTTGTGAAACTGGCAGGCACCTGGCTTCTGAACATGAGCCATGTTCACTGACTGCTGGAGAAACAGGGACCCCTCCTTGTGTGGGGCTCCCTGAGACCAAGGGATCGCCCTCTCAATGGCAGGGAGAGAGCTGTGAGCAAGCTTCCCAGCCTGCATTGGCGTCTCCTGGAGTTGCTCTCCACAGGGGACAGCCAAGCCCTTCCCTCTATGTGGCTGACTAAAAGCCTGAGTCTGAAGACAACCACCATTTAAAGGTAGCTAGCTGTGTGACTTTGGGTTAGTGGCATAACCTCTCTGAGCCTTAGTTTCAGGCTGAAATACTAGGGATATAGGATTATTTTGAGGATGAAATGACATAACGGGTGTAAAATGTGGGGTACCTGCACGGATGTGCCAAGTGCTGGACTTCACCTCTCTGTGCAAAAGTTAAGGCCCTTTTATACATGATATGTAATTGAACCCAAATAGAATTAAATCAGCAAACTAGCTGTTGTAGATTTTTATCTCTAGTTTATAATGAGGATAGCAAAGCCCAGAGAAATGAAAAAAACGTGTCCCATGTCACACAGCTATCAAAGAAGCTAGACAGTAAGCCATCAATAGTGGGTTAGCTGTTTTACCAGATGTTGCTTAGTAATTCAGATGAGAGGAGAGAAAAGATGACCTGGAGATAGGGAAGGCTTTTTTAGAAAAATTACTTTGGGGGTTGTATTCATAGCCATGCCATTTAAGCCAGAAGCTGTAGTTTTCTACAGGGAACAAGGGAAAAGGAAACAATTTTTGCTGGCACCAGCTATGTGTTAGGCACTGTGCAAACTCTCTTTGGGTACATTTGTGCATTATTTAGTTCCCAGGAATAATTTGCAAGGGAGGTCTTACGGATTTTCATACCTACTTTGGAAGCGAGGATTCAGAAGCTCAGAGAAGTTAAGCAACATTCCCAATGTCACGGAGTTAAGTGTTGAAGCTGGACTTTGAACCAAGGTCTGTCGGGCTCGAGTGTGGAAGTGTTAGTCGCTCAGTTAAGTCCAACTCTTTGTGAGCCCGCCAGACTCCTCTGTCTATGGAATTCTCCAGGCACTAATACTGGAGTGGGTCGCCATTTCCTTCTCCAGGGGATTCTTCCCAACCCAGGGATCGAACCTGGGTCTCCTGTGTTTCAGGCAGATTCTTTACCAGCTGAGCCACCAGGGAAGCCCAGCTTCAGAGGCAACTACTGTTTTGCTTTTCCTTGAACCTTCCCGAATGTGTCCTGGTGACTCTGAGAAATGAGGTCATCCGTGTGTTTTCAGTTCATTCTTTCACTTCCTTGTGGATTTCATCCTTATTTCCTAGGTCCTGCAATAATCAGAAAGGGTGGTTTCCTAGGCACCGTGTTGGGAGGAGAGCGGCACTGACACAATATTAACAATAATTACAACTAACATTATGTTCCAAGGGTTTAATAAGTTCCGGACACTGTTGTAAGAACTCACCAGACCTTATCTCATTTGATCCTCACAACACTCCTATATGGTTGACTTATTACGCTCCCTGTTTTTGCAGATGGAAAACTGGCTCAGATCAGTTCAGCAACTTGCCTAGGGTCACACAGCTAGTCACTGTGGAGCTGGGATTTGAACCGTGCACTTGGGCCCAGATACCACTTGGCAGAACTTTCTGGAAGCAGATGCTGTGGTCTTTGTTCCTCATGACCTGACTTCTGATTGGCAGCCGCCACGGGAAGTGTTCCAATGAGGGGACGTTCTCTGGGAAATGCTTTCTCTTTACTTCATTTTGAGGAAACAGTCATTCCTGGTGGGTGGAGTTTCAGAGCGAATTTGAAACAGCTCTTACTTTTTGCTGCGTGTAGTCTTCCATGGACTTGATGTTTATTTAACTTGGCCCTGACTTGCTTACTCAGTTGGGCTCTCAGGTCTACCAAGCCCTGTCCTGCCCTCCTTCAATGAGGGGGGAGCTCTGTTTACAGGAAGTGGGTCTCCTGTGCTTTCTTGCCTTGTTTCATGCGACACCCTTCTTTGCAGGTCACCCCTGTGTCCCCAGACCTTGGATCCAGGTCCAAATCCTGTCTTAGGTGGCTGGTGAACCCTTGGGTGTCTCTGGCTCACCAAGACCACCAGCCCACTCTGGCCTTGGAGAGATTGGCCACAGGAAGTCAGCATTCTGGCACAGGGCTCCACACTGTGTCATAGTACAACGACGCACCTGGGGTTTCTATTTCAGGGAAGGGATACTCTGGATTTTTCTTTAATTCAATCTTTTCACGTAAAAACTATTTTTTTTATTAAAAATTTTTTTTATTGAAGTATAGTTGATTTTCAATTTTGTGTTAGTTTCAGTTGTATAGCAAAGTATGCATATACACATATCTGTTTTTTTGTTTTTTTTTGTTTTTTTTAAGATTCATTACCCTTATCCCTGGAAAGGAAATGGCAACCCACTCCAGTACTCTTGCCTAGAAAATCCCATGGACGGAGGAGCCTGGTGTCCATGGGGTCTCAAAGAGTCGGACACAACTGAGCGACTTCACTTCACCCTTATAGGTTATTACAAAATAATGAGAATAGTTCCCTGTGCTATCCAGTAAGCCCTTGTTTGCCTATCTTATACTACATAGGGCGTATATGTTGAGTCTAAGCTCCTAATCTGTCCCCACCCCACCTCCTGCCATCCTTGTTGGCAGCCTTAAGTGTGTTTTCTATGTCCGTGAGTCTATTTCTGTCCTGCAAATAAGCTCATCTGTATCATTTTTTAGAGTCCATATATCATACATCATATATTTGTTTTTCTCTGTTTGGCTTACATCACTTAGTATGATAACCTCTAGGTCCATCCACTTTTACAAAGGTGCAAATATAGTAGCATTCTTTCTGTGTTCAGTAGTTTCTGCTTAAAAAATGACTACAACAAAAACTCTGCCTTAATAATAATATGAGCAGCAGTGATTTATTGAGCACATACTGTGTGCCAAATACTTTACAAAAAGCATCTCATTTTAATCCTCTTAACAATTTTGAGAGGAAGGCGTGATTATCCTGTTTTTACGGCTGAACAATCTGAGTGTGCAGAGATTAATCTGCTCAAAGGCACACAGTCAGAAGTGGCCAAGCTCGGATTTGAGCCCAGGTCACCCTGACACTGAAATTCTTAGACACTATCCATGTAACCTCCCACTTCTCTCCTTCCCCACCTTTCCCTTTGTTCTTCCTGAAGCCTGAAAACTTCAGGAGGGGTGAGAACTTGGACGATTTGTGTGACGAGGGGAGTGAGGCTAATTGCTGCTTTCTCTGTGCCCACTGAGTGCCTGTGATCTCTTCAGTCTGAGGCCGGGGGTCTGGTTCAGCGTGTCTGGGGCAGAGTGTAAGCCGTGTCAGTGAGTCACTGGTCTCTTGAAGCTTGACAGGAACAGCTCCGTCATGAGTGATGTGTGTGTATACGCATGTGTTCCACCCTTACCTGCTCCTCCTGACAGATAGCTGGTTCTGCGCCTGAATTTGGTTCATTTCTAGTGAAAAACAACCCCGACCTGAAGATAAGAATTCACTCAAGCAAGATTGGAGAGTGAGATAATGTGAAGTTTGCAATGAGTTCATTTTAACTGGTGACTTATTCCACCCAAGAGTTCTCATGTGTGAGAAATGGAGTCCGGATCTAGGGGTGTGTATGAGGGAGGCTGGAAAAGCAGCTAAGTTCTCCAGGACAGCCCAGGCCTTCCCATCACTAGGAGCCCAGACTTTGGGCCAGGAGCAGAGGGTGGGGTGCGGCTGCTAGGAGAGGGCTCTGGGTGCCATCCATTCTGTGGGGGACATATCCCTTGTTTGGCATCTAGCTTTCTTTGGCTTCCTTTCTTAGCCTGGCTCATCGTTCTGAGTCTCAATTCCCCAGTGCAGGGCTAGATGCCTGCTTTCTTAATCTGCCCGTGCTCCCCCTTTGCAACTGGATGGGTTGTCATGACTTAGGCGCCTTCAGTAAGACACCCCCACAGCAGACGTTGATCTTGAAGGGGATCATATGAAAAGATGGCAGTGCCAGGGATCTATTTTCAGGGGCAGCAGTGGTTGGGGTCCTGGCAGAGTCACCTGTGGCCTGGTGTGTGGCCCAAGTGGTGGCGGTGGAGGTATCTCTGCAGAGGCAGGCTACGGAGGGCCTGGAGTGGTGTTCTTGTTGTTCTTGGTGGCAGAGCTTCTATGTCTGATTCTCTGAGCCTCCCTCCAGGAGATTTGTGAGCTCCTCAACGTCCTTTTCATTTGCTAATGACCCAGAACTTGATCTCTCTTAGTATTTGTTGTTACTGCTTGAATATGCATTCTGCTGTTGCTGGGTGTAGTGTTCTCTAAATGTTGGTTAGATTTCCTTGGTTAATAGTGTTGTTGGGTTTGTCTATATTTTTGATATTCTGTCCACTTGTTCTATTAATTGTTGAGGTGGGTGGTGCTAATGTCTCCAACTACAATTGTTGGATTTGTCTAGTTCTCCTTTCAAGTTTTATCGGTAATTTGCTTCACATATTTTGCATCTCTGTTGATTGGTACATACCCTTTCTTGTGAATTGACACTTTTAAAATCATTGTGTAATGTTCTTCACTGCCTCTGGTAATTTTCTTTGCTGAAATTTACTTTATCAGATTTGAATATAGCCACCTGCTTTCTTTTGATTAAAGTTTGCCTGACATATCATCTCCCATCTTTTTTGACTTTCAACCTACCTATATGATTGTATTTGAAGTAAAATACCATATAGTCGAGCCATGTTTTAAAATCCACTCTGATGATTTTTCTTGCTTAACCTCTATATTTAGATCATTTGTACTTAGTGTAGTTTTGGGTATCATAATCTTTAAGTATACCAAATTGTTTCTTCTTTTCTGTTCTCTGTTTTTTATTTATTTATCTGTTTTTTTTGCCTTCCAGGGGGGTTATCTGAATATTTTTTTTTTAGAATTGCATTTTGACTTGCCTGTCATGTTTTCGACTATGTCTCTTTGATAGCTTATTTAGTGGCTGCTCTAGATATTATATTATATGTACATAACATCACAGCCTACTGGTATTGACATTCATCAGTTCATATGAAGCACAGCAACTTATCTCCCTGTAGGTCCCTTTACCCTCCCCTACTTATAATAAAATTGCCTTGTATATTTCCTCCAGATACATTTAGGACCACATCAGATAATGTTATAATTTTTGCTTCCACCAGCAAACATAATTTTAAAAACCGGAAGGGCAGAAGGACTGTTGTATTTAGCCCCCAATTTTGTTCTCCCTATGTTCTTCCTTCCTAATGTCTCAGGATTCCTTCTTCTGTCATTTTCTTTCTGTTTAGAGAACTTCTTTCAGCCATTAGTTTTGGATAGGTCTGCCAGTGACAGATTCTCTCAATGTCCTTCATCTGAGAATGTCTTGATTTCTCATTCAGTCCTGAAAGATATTTCTGCTGGATTCTGACTGGACAGATCTTTCCTTTCCACACTTGAATAATAGGGTGCCACTCCCTTCCGGTGTCTACAGTTTCTGATGAGAAATCCACTGTGATATAAACTGTTTTTCCTTTTATTGGCAGAGTGTTGTTTCTCTTTAGCTGCTTTCAATATTTTTAAATTTGCCTTTAGTTTTCAGAAGTTGAACTAGGCTATGCCTGGAATGTCATTTTGGGGGTTTATTCTGGTTGGGGCTTGCTGCTCAGCTTCTTGAATCTGAGATTTATGTCTTTTGCAAATTTGGGAGATTTTCAGCCATTATCTCTTTGAATGCTTTTCCAATCCTGCCCTTTTCTCCTCTGCTTCTGGGACTCTGAAGACAGGAATGTTAGATTTTTGTTCCACAGGCCCCTGCGGCTCTACTTATTTTCTTATTCTCATCTATTTCTTTCTGTTTTTCATGCTGGGTTATTTCTATCATTCTATCTTCAAGTTTACTGGTTCTTTTCTTTGTTCCCTCCATTCCACTGTTGAGCTTATCCACCGAGTTTTTAACTTCAGTTACTATATTTTTCAGTTCTGAAATTCCATTTGGTTCTTTTTAATATCTTCTATTTATTTGTTGAAACTTCCCAATTCTTTGAGGAAACTTCATTTTTTCCCCACTGATTTCAGGCATGTCCACAATTTTACACTGAATTGTGTATATGATATCTGCTTCAAGACCCTTGTCAGCTAATTCTAATGTCTCTATCATTTTGGTGCTGGCCTTTATTGATTGTACATTCAAGTTGAAATTTTCTTGGTTCTTCGGATGAAGAGTTACAGTCTTTTGAAACTGGACATTTTTGTTATAATGTTATGATACTCTGGATCCTATTCACATCTTCTGTTGTACTGACATGTTTGGACTCTTCTCTGTTAGAGGAAGAGGGAGGCGCTGCCCTGCTCCTGCCAGGGGGGGAGTAGAAATCCAAGCCCCCGCTTGGCCTGTGTTGACACCTGAGTGGGGCAGGGATTTCTCATTATTAGGGTGGAGGTGGGAGTTCTGTTTTCCCACTAGGCCTTTGCTGATACCACCCTGGCTGGGAGGGGTAGGAATGCCTTGTTACTTCTTACCACCCATCCTCCACTGATGTCACAGTGAAGGGAGGTGACCTGATTATCTCTGGGTAGTGACAAAGTCCTGACTCTTCCCTAGGCCTCCTCTAATACCACCCCGGCGGGGAGGGGAGAGGGTGGATTGCTAACTGGGGGTGGAGGTGGAGGTTCATGCTCACCGCGATGGCTCCATTGACACCTACGTGGTGAGTCAGGTGCCTGTTACCCTCTGGTGGCATCAAGACCCCAAGTTCTTACTTGGGCTTCTCTGACACCATGTGGGCGGAAGTGTTGGGGACCCTCATTACAGCCTGGTGAAGGTGTAAGTGTAGGTTCCTCATTTTTGCCTTTGCTGGTCTGGGTGTGAGTAGGCACCATTTTTCTTCTTTTTTTGGTTATGTTTGGCTGGAATAGAGCAGTTATTGTCTAGAAGTTTTCTATCTTGCCATCCTTTCCTGGTTCTTGGCTACAAAGAATAGGTTTTTATTATGGCTTATTTATGTCCCTGCTTATTTACATTTCTTGGTTACAAGTTTCTTCAGCTCCCATTCTCGGATATATGAGACAAAAAGAAAACTCAATAAACTTACCGCCATGTCATTCCTTAGTTCCCAGCCGGTCTGCCTTCCTTTCCCCAACTTTCAGAATTTTCTTATGATTATTATTTACATAATGTCTATGATTTTTATTTGTACTTAGTGGGAGGAATAAGAAGAAGTACATCAACTCTACCTTCCTAAAAGTGGAAGTCCCAATATCATTTAACAAATGCTCTTTTTGCTGAAACCGGCTCCAATGGGCTCTGTTGTTTGCCGTGAAGAACCAGATTGGTGCCTTTTGAGAAGGGCGGGACCACAGAAGATCTGTCCTCCAAAGGCAGCACACTGAATTTGTCAACAGTTTTTCAGAATTGGCAACTCTTTGTTTTGCCTGCAAGTAATTTTCCCCGTTTCCTTTAAACACACAGCGTATCTTCTGAATACAACCATTTTTTCCCCATTACTTTCTTTTATTAAGTCAGTAATACTTGTTCTTCGTAGAAAATAAAGATAAGTAAAACAGAACATCTCCCACCAGAATATATATAATGTATTAAAAATGAGATTATGCTGTCAGTTTTGCTAGGTAATCTGTTTTTTTTTTTTTTCCTTCATTTAACCAGGTATCCTAATATCTTTCTACTCCAAAAAATATAGTTTAGATCATCATACTTTGCATCCATGGTGTCACAAAGAGTCAGACATGACTTAGCAACTGAACAACAACATCAATTTTTGGTGGTTATGTAATATTTCTTTGCAAGAACATAGTTATTTACATATCTATTGCCTATTGCTGAACATGTAGATGATTTCCAATTTCTTTTCAGTGTAAACAGTTCTGCATGGAACATCTTTGTAGATAATCATTGTGTACTTGCCTAGTTACCTGAAGATAACCCCTGAGAAATGAAATTACTGGGCTGTAAGGGACACATTTTTTTTCTTAAAAGAACTTTTGATAAATATCTTTACATTGCCTTCCCATCCTGCTTGTTGTCCCAGTGCCATTGCTTGGCTCTCATTCTGCTCTAGAATTTTCTCATTCACAGAGCACTAGTGGCGTCCTAGCTTCAGCTCCCCCCTGGCGCCCCACCTAGCTTGTGGCTGGATAACATCTGACACATTCATGGATGTGCTGTGACGCCTTCCATACTCAACTTGTTCACATCCTGAAGGCTATCTTACATTCAAGCCACGGTGGAACTTCTAAACTAAGGTGGTGCTACTTAGTTTTAAGTTCACGTGCTGAGGGTTCAGATGGAAGATTTCGGAAGTGGATGTAATCAGTCAGTTCCTTCCCTCACCACTGACCTCTGATATTTGGAGAATAAGAGAGGTAGAGGTGAAGTCAGAGGGATGGACATGAGTGTGAGTGGCCTGTGCCTCTCTCCACTCTGAGAGGTGAATCTCGGCCAGGGGACATAATAGGATCTGCCTTGAAGTGAAGATGGCCTGTGAAGATGGCCTTTACTTCTGTGTCTCAACGAGCAGTGTAAGGAGTCATCAGGCTTCAGATAAGTTTTCTGTTCATCACAGAAAGATGGCCATAGAATAGAAATGGTGGTATATCTGTGGGGAGAAAAAAGTGTAGACGTAACCTTCCGATTTTCGCAAAGCCTTGGAGTCCTGAGGGTTGGGCATATGAATGTCTCAATGGGATCAGATTGGTGTACAGAGGAGGAGGAAGAGAGAGAGGTGGAAAGGGAGGGAAAGGAAGCATACAGAGGGAAGGGGAGGGAAGGGGAGGAGAAAGAAAGAGAGGGGAGAGGAAGACAGAGAAAATAAGAAATGAGATATGGGAGGCCTATAAGAGCTCCTTGCATGAATATGTGTGGACCCCACGGCTGAGGATGGAGGCTAATCTGATACTTCAGATATCTGAAGAGGAGAAAGTTGCATTTCAGAGAATTTGCAAGCCTTGGCTGTAAGGACCAGATGACATGAGTTACATTTGAAACCAGAAGCCAGCATGAGACCAAGCAGAAGCAGACCTAACTAAGCAGAGGCCACTGCCTTCTTCCACTGCACATTGGGTGACATTCCTATCACATGCACACCCACACTCTGAGCTGAAAGGGTGGCCAAAAACCCTGATTTTGACTTACTTTACTTTAAAGTAACTAGACTAATAATTTTACATTGATCAGAATATGGATCCCAGGCAGAAAGCACATTCAATTAGAGAAAGGGGGGAAGAAAGAAATTTCTGCAGTTTCATGTTGACTGAAAATTTCTTACCAACTATACATACTTCCTAAACTACCATGGCATAATAAAATATGTTTTCCAGATTTGAGCCTTTGCATATCTCCAAAAGTGAAGAGGAACTGCAGAGCCTCTTGATGAAAGTAAAAGAGGAGAGTGAAAAGGCTGGCTTAAAACTCAACATTCAAAAAATGAAGATCATGGCATCTGGTCCCATGACTTCAGGCAAATAAATGGGGAAACAATGGAAACAGTGACAGACTATTTTCTTAGGCTCCAAAATCACTGCAGATGGTGACTGTAGGCAAGAAATTAAAAGATGCTCGTTCCATGGAAGAAAAGCTATGACCAAGCTAGACAGCACATTAAAAAGCCGAGACATTACTTTGCCGACAAAGGTCTGTCTAGTCAAAGCTATGGTTTTTCCAGTAGTCATATATGGATATGAGATTTGGACCATAAAGAAAGCTGAGCACCAAAGAATTGATGCTTTTGAACTGTGGTGTTGGAGAAGACTCTTGAGAGCCCCTTGGACTGCAAGGAGATCCAAGCAGTCAATCCTAAAGGAAATCAGTCCTGAATATTCATTGGAAGGACTGATGCTAAAGCTGAAACGCCAATACTTTGGCCACCTGATGCAAAGAACTGACTCATTGGAAAAGACCCTGATGCTGGGAAATATTGAAGGCAAGAGGAGAAAGGGATGATAGAGGATGAGATGGTTGGATGGCATCACCAACTCAATGGACTTAAATTTGAGCAAGCTCTAGGAGTTGGTGATGAACAGGGAAGCCTGGCGGGCTGTAGTCCACGGGGTTGCAAAGAGTCGGACATGACTGAGCGACTGAACTGAACTGACTGATATCTCCAAAAAATATCTCCCTTGTTACATATACACAGTGATTATCAAACTTTTTAATGTACCGTTTTGTTAACATGAAAAGTTTCAAGGATAGCCAATATATAAAGGAAGTATCAGTTGGTGGGGTGGGGAGGATGCTTTCCATTAACTCTCTGCAGTTAGTGAAAGGCCTCAATGGTTGAGGAGTCAACAGATCCAGGATTGCCATGTACAGTTGTGTAGTGTGCACAAAAGTGTTGGCCAAGGCACTTGGGAGTTGACCTTCAGCCCAAGTTCCACTTATCATGGGATCTGGCATAGGGCTCCTTCGCTGACTGTGTGATGACAGGACCATATAACTGAAGAAATGATGGGGTCATCCTTCCTTGTTTCCTTCTCCAAAGCAAGTATTTACCTCTGGGAAATGCTGTAGGTATGGTCCTACTTTGAGGGGCCACATGGGGTTACTGTTTGGGGAGCCTTCAGTTCAGTTCAGTTCAGTCACTCAGTCGTGTCCGACTCTTTGCGACCCCATGAATTGCAGCATGCCAGGCCTCCCTGTCCATCACCAACTCCGGAATGTGCTATCATGAGTTGTCAATGAAATGGGCTGTTCTGTCAATGGCTTCTGCAAAACTAAAATGCATCCTCATTCTGCCCTTGTGCTGCATCAGCCTGAGAGTCATGACTGCTTCCTGGGCTGCAACATGGCCACTCCAAACAATAATAATAACAACACTAATGATAGCAAGCACTGTCATCAGCTTGTTTGGTCCAGGCAGAGACCCTTTGATCTGGAGATCTCCAAGCATGTTGCCAACATGATCCAGCAGCTAGTGTCATTATCTCCCTTTTACAGAGAGAAAATGAGGCACAAGATGTTTAAGCTTAGAGGCCCGAGGTCACGCGGGGTGTTGTTACTAGAGACATGTGAGGAACTCTGGTTGTTACATCTGAAATAAAATCTGTAGGCACTTAACAAGCTGTTGGTTGGCAATGGCTGCTCTTTATGAGGACTGTATATCTTTATAAATCCTGCCATAAAAGTGAATACCACTCATTAGATTTCATTTCCAGCATGCCTTTCACAATCTTAAATGCTCTCAGCATGTGGCAGAACTTCCTCTGCTCTGAGCAGCTGTTAGTTGCATACCTGTCCTCTGGAACACTCTGGTGGGTCCCCAGTGGTTCAACTCAAAGGTGGCCTTATGTGATGAAAGGAACTACGGTCAGAGTCTCAGAGGACCTCAAATTTTTTCAGCTTTATTGAGGTATAATTGACAAATAAAATTGTATGTATTTAAAGTGTACAATGCGATAATTTGACATATGTATGTATACTTTGTGAAATAGTTATCATAATATTATTAAGTAATAGATCCATCATCTCATATGGTAATTTTTTTTGTGGTGATCTACAAGATCTTAAGATCTACTTTCTTAGCCACTTATCATAATATTGTTAGGTAATACATCCATCATCTCATAGGTAATTTTTTTGTGGTGAGCCACAAGATCTTAGGATTTCAAATACACAGCACAGTCTTACTAACTCTGCTATAGTTATTAGAGTCGTAGTATATTAGATCCCCAGGGCTTATTATACAACTGAAGGCTTGTAACCTTTGATCAACCTCTTCCTATCCCTGCCACATCCCCCGCACCCTGCAACCAGGCCCCTGGTAACCTCCATTCTTCTAAGTTTCTATGTCTGATTTCTCTTTTTTTTTAAAGCAAGATCATACATTATTTTTCTCTGTATGACTAATTTCACTTAACATAATGTTCTCTAGGTAAATCCATGTTGCTGCAAATGGGTAGGATTTCCTTCTTTCTCGTGGCTGAATAATATTCCATTGTATATGCATATTGTATCTTTTTAATCCATTCATCCATTGATTAAATGCTTAACATTGTTTCCTTATCTTGGCTATTGTGAGTAATGCTGCAATTAATAGGGGAGAGCAGATATTTTTTGAGATTCTGATTTCATTTCCTTTAGATATATCCCCAGAAGTAGGAATGCTGGATCATATGATAGTCCTATTTTTAATTTTTTGAGGAATCTTTATATTTTTTCATAATTGCTATAGCAATTAACATCTTCACCCACAGTGCACAAGGGTTTCCTTTTCCTCACATCCTTTCCAACACATCTTTTGTCTTCTTGATAAAAGCCATTCTAACTGTTGTGAGGTGATATATATCATTGTGGTTTTGATTTGCATTCTCCTGATAATTAGCAATGTCATGCACTGGTTTATATACCTGTTGGCCATGTCTTCTTTGGAAAAATGTCTATTTAGGTCCTTTGTGCATTTTTAAAATCAGTGTATTCTGTGTATATGTGTGTGTGCATGTATGTGTGTGTGTGTGTATGCATCTGGTTTGTTGTTTTGTTCTGTTCTTATTTCCCTTATTAAGTGATAGGAGTTTATTATGTATTTTGGATATCAATCCTATTAGATATATGATTTGCAAGTATTTCCTCCAATTCCATATGTTGCCATTTCATTTTGCTGATTGTTTTCTTTCCTGTGCAGAAGCTTTTCAGTTTGTTGTAATCTCACTTGTTTATTTTTGCTTTTGTTGCCTGAACATTTGGTATCCTATCCAGGAAATCATTGCCAATGCCAATGTTAAGGAGTTTTCCTCTATGATTTCATCTAGGGGTTTTATGGTTTCAGGTCTTACATTCAAGCTTTTAATCTATTTTGAATTAATTTTTGTGAGTGGTATATAATAGGAGTTCATTTACATTCTTCTTCATGTGGATATATAGTTTTCTCAATACCATTTATTGAAGAGTCCATCCTATTCCAACTGTGTATCATTTACATTCTTCTTCATGTGGATATATAGTTTTCTCAATACCATTTATTGAAGAGTCCATCCTATTCCAACTGTGTATTTTTGGTGCCCCGGTCAAAGAGTAGTTGACTATCTATGTGTGGGTATCTATCTGGACTCTCTATTGTGTTCTGCTGGTGTATGTATCTGTTTTTATGCCAGTACCATACTGTTTTGATTGCTACAGCTTATAATATAATTTGAAATCAGAAAGTGTGATGCTTTAAGCCTTGTTCTTTCTCAAGACTGCATTGGCTCTTTTTGGTCTTTGGTAGTTCCATGAAAATTTTAGCATTGGTCCTTCTCTTTCTGTGGAAAATATCAGTGGAATTTTCATAAGGATTGCATTGACTCTGTATATTGCTTTGCGTAGTATGGACTTATCAGCACTATCAATTCTTCCAATCCATGAACATGAAAGATATTTCCACTTGTGTCTTTCTCAGTTTCTTTCATCAGTGTCTTGTGGTTTCCAGTGTACAGGTATTTTACCTCCTTGGTTAAATTTATTCCTATTCCTTGGTTAAATTCATTGCTTTTGATGTTATTGTAAATGGGATTCTTTCCTTAATTTCTCTTTCTGATAGTTCATTATTGGTGTACAGAAATGCAATTGATTTTGTAAAATTGCTTTTTCTGGGATAGATGTGCCATGTAGCTTGTGGAATCTCTGTTCCCTGACCAGGAACTGAACCTGGACTTTGAACTGAACTATGGCAGTGGAAGTGCCAAATGCTAACCACTAGGCAACCAGGCAACTCCCTGTATATTGCTTTTGTATGCTGTAATTTTCCTGAATCTATTAGTTCTAATGGGTTTTTTTCTTTTTTTTGGTGGAGTCTTTTTTAAGGGTTTTCATTTTTAAAAATTTATTTATTTTTTAATTGAAGGATAATTGCTTTATAGAATTTTGTTGTTTTCTGTCAAACCTCAACATGAATCAGCCATAGGTATACATATATTGTATGTATAATATCATGGCATCTACAGAGACAATTTTACTTCTTCCTTTCTGATTTGGATATATTTTATTTCTTTTTCTTGCCTAATTGCTCCAGTTAGGACTTCCAGGGCTATGTTGAATGGAAGTGGCAAGAGTGGGCACCTGTAATTTGTTCCAGATCTTAGGGAAAAAGCTTTCAGCTTTTCACTGTTTAGTATGATGTTAACTGTGGGCTTGCTACATATGGCCTATATTATGTTGGAGGTACATTTCTTCTATATCTAATTTGTTAGGAATTTTTTTAATCATGAGGTTTTGAATTTTGTCAAATGCTTTTTCTGCATCTATTGAGATGATTATTTTATTCTTCATTCTTTTAATGTGAGGTATCATATTTATTGATTTGCATTTGTTGAATCATTCTTGCATCCCAGGGATAAATCCTACTCTATCACGGTGCTGTTTGACTTCTGTGTGCTGGTATTTTGTTGATAATTTTTGCATTTATATTCATCAGTGATATTACACTCTTAATTTTCATTTCTTACAAAGTCTGTGTCTGGCTTTGGCATCAGGACAATCTGGTCCTGTAAAACAAATCAAAAAATGAAAGTGTTTCCTCCTCTTTACTTTTCTGGAATGGTTTGAGAAAGACTAGTATTAATTCTTTAAATGTTTGGTAGAATTCACCAGTAAATTCATCAGGTTCTGGCTTTCATTTGATGGGACTTTTTGATAACTAATATAATCTTCTTATTCACTATTGGTTTACTCAGATTTTCTATTTCTTCATCATTCAGTTTTGGTAGATTGTATCCTTTGCATTTTCAATTACAATGTGAAGGATTTGCATTAAGTCATGTTTTTAAAATGAAGTCATGGTTTTGTGAAAATTCATCCTACCACAAACTCCAAACTTCTGAGATCTTGGAGAATCTACTTTTTCCCTGGTCTGAGCCTTTGGGATGCTCTGCATTTTCCTTGCTGCTCTGTTATCTTTTTTTTTTTTTTTTTTGATGGGATTCAAACTGTTTAAAGCAATATACATTCAGTCAGAGTTCAGTGAAGAAAATAGACTGAGAATTTTAAGTAGAAATGGATTCAATTCAGGGGATTAAGAGCTTATAGAACTGTTGTAAAGGCTAGAGGAGTGGATGTCTGGTGGGTACCACTAAATTATTTCAAAGTCATCCTACAATAGCTATGATCCAGAGGTTAGAAAGCTGATGCCCCAGCTACTTTTACCATAAGTGGTTCTGGCATCCATGCAGCTGGTGATTGGACACTGGAATGAGGAGTCCAGTGGCTGAAATGCCTCTAATCACTCATGTTTCAGTCATATTGTTGCTTCACACAAAGGCATTATTGGGGGAACCTAATTTGCTTCTAGAACTATACCTTCAAGAGTGTCTGGGAAATGCTGATTTCTCTTTTCTAGCTCCTGAGTTACAGGGAATGGGGAGTTAGCGCCAACAATTCTATTCAGCACATATAGTATTCAAATGTCATTTTACTTGATGTGTTAGTCAAAATAGGCTTTGCTGTGCTGTAATAATAAATAATGATAACTTTTTTTTAAGAAAAATTTTAATTTTTAATTTATTTATTAACACCAAAAATATTTTGTATTGGGGTATAGCTGAGTGCTGTGGTTAACTCTCACATTCTGATGATTTAATGTAATAAACATTAATTTCTCACTCACTAAGTATCTGATGCAGGCTGGTTAGCCCTCCTTTTTCTTCTAGATATACTATCTAGAACAAATGACCTTTAAGACATTGAGATAGGGGAACAGAGAAATGGAGGACACATATCATCCAGTATCTGCTTCAGCTCAGGAGTGGCACATGTCAATTAGGCCCATGATCAATGGCCAGAGCTAGTCACATGGCCCCAACCTAGCTGCAAAGCAGGCTAAGAAATGTAGAGTAGGAGGACATGGAAATTTGATGAATGCTTGCTATCACTCGTGGTAAAAAGAGGAAGTGCTTGGCTTCAAAATCAGGGTGAGCCTGACTTTCAATCTCCCTTTCCCTCTGTGAAAGACCTTGAAGACAAAGATTCCAGGGTTCCTTAAATACCAAGATAAATACATTGCATATGAAAGGATTTAGAACTATACTCTAGTTATCTGTGTGACATTCTTGGGGAATCAGAAGAAGATTTCCTTCTCCATAAGTATCTCTCTCACTGACCTAACCATGCACCTAAAATTTCCACCATTAATATTATTTTTGTGTGTGCTCCCTCAAGGATATGCATGTTTTAAATAAGTTAAGTCAATAAGTAATCTTGGATTACACTAGAGTTCTTTCAGGGAGCAGGGATCAAGGTGTAGGAGAATTGGACTGATGCCATGCACAGGAGAAAGAGAGAGGAAAACTGGCATCAGTGAATCCTACAGATCAGCAAGAGGGTCTTGGGTATATAGGGCAGGAGGCTGGGAAGAAGTGGACTGGGCTCCCCAAGGAAGGGTAGAAGGGGGTTTTAGGCAGATTATTCATATCACACCTTTTCCAAGGGCTTGGCCTATTTTGGCCTTCAGGGTGGTCACATCTTCACCCAGCTGCATCCAATAAGGTCACAAAGATGTCTTTGGACCAAGCCTACTTTTGCAAGATAAACTCAGGAGGATCTGCCCAGCTAGACTGTAGTGAAGACAAGTGAGGCTGCAATGGGGTGTTTGCCTCTAAATCTAGAGCTGTTGGGCTTGGCATCCCAAGATTGACTTTAAATCTAAACTCTCTTAACTTATTGTCACTCTTGTGGACTTTTAAAATGCACTTTAAAAAAATGCAAGTAGTTATGTTGCAATGGGCTAGTTATGTTTTTGCATCTCTGCTGGCAGGATTAAATGAGGAATGCATGTTAGGCATATAGCAGAGAACCAGTGGATGCAAGCTGTGTTCCCCCTTGTGGGTCATGTTGGTCTCTCCATCTGTGAAATAAAGTATGTATATAATACCTCTCTCTGGAGCTCTAGGTCTCCACAGTCATCTCAAGGATCAGAGGAGGTGAGGAGAAGGCTGAGTTGGGGGAAATCTTCTGGACTTTCCACCCTCATTTTATTTGTTTATTAAAAAAATGCAGAGTACATCATGAGAAATGCTGGGCTGGAGGAAGCATAAGCTGGAATCAAGATTGCCGGGAGAAATATCAATCACCTCAGATATGCAGATGACACCACCCTTATGGCAGAAAGTGATGAAGAACTAAAGAGCCTCTTGATGAAAGTGAAAGAGGAGAGTGAAAAAGTTGGCTTAAAGCTCAACATTCAGAAAACGAAGACCATGGCATCCTGTCCTATCACTTCATGGCAAATAGATGGGGAAACAGTGGCTGACTTTATTTTTCTGGGCTCCAAAATCACTGCAGATGGTGACCGCAGCCATGAACTTAAAAGACGCTTACTGCTTGGAAGGAAAGTTATGACCAACCTAGACAGCATATTCAAAAGCAGAGACATTACTTTGCCAACAAAGGTCTGTCTAGTCAAGGCTATGGTTTTTCCAGTGGTCATGTATGGATGTGAGAGTTGGACCATAAAGAAAGCTGAATGCTGAAGAACTGATGCTTTTGAACTGTGGTGTTGGAGAAGACTCTTGAGAGTCCCTTGGACTGCAAGGAGATCCAACCAGTCCACCCTTAAGGAGATCAGTCCTGGGTGTTCTTTGGAAGGACTGATGCTGAAGCTGAAACTCCAATACTTTGGCCACCTGATGTAGAGAGCTGACTCATTTGAAAAGACCCTGATGCTGGGAAAGATTGAGGGCAGGAGGAGAAGGGGATGACAGAGGATGAGATGGTTGGATGGCATAACTGACTGGATAGACATGGGTTTTGGTGGACTCCGGGAGTTGGTGATGGACAGGGAGGCCTGGCATGCTGCAGTTCATGGGGTCGTGAAGAGTCGGACATGACTGAGTGAACTGAACTGATTCTTGATGTGGGCCATTTTTAAAGTCTGTATTGATTTGTTGCAATGTTGCTTCTGTTTTATGTTTTGGTTTTGCCCTGAGGCATGTGGAATCTTAGCTGCCTGATTGCACCTATCCCCTGCATCAGAAGGCAAAAAGTCTTAACCACTGAACCACCAGGAAAGTTCATCCACTCTTATTTTAAGCTAGAGCTGTTCTAGGTAAGATTTAGTTTGGAAAAAATGTATTCTATTGGTAAAATGAACTCTGAAACTCTGTGGACTGGGGATTCCTGCAATCTCTTCCTTCTAACATGTTATAGTCGTGAGAGTAATGTTTCTGAAAATACCTTAAAAATGACAACACACTATACAAACATAATGCTGTATTATTATCAGTGTCTCTTTCCGATTTGATCTTAGTTTGGAATTTGGTTAGAATAGATTGCAGTATCAGCTTCCATAACCCCCGTCAGTTCAGTCATTCAGTTGTGTCCGACTCTGCAATCCCATGGACTGCAATGAGGCAGGCTTCCCTGTCCATCACCAACTCCTGGAGCTTACTCAAACTCATGTCCATTGAATCGGTGATGCCATCCAACCATCTCGTCTTCTGTCGTCCCCTTCTCCTCCTGCATTCAATCTTTCCCAGCATCAGGGTCTTTTCCAATGAGTCAGTTCTTCGCATCAGGTGGCCAAAGTATTGGAGTTTCAGCTTTAGCATCAGTCCTTCCGATGAATATCCAGGACTGATTTCCTTTAGGATGGGCTGGTTGGATCTCCTTGCAGTCCAAGGGACTCTCAAGAATCTTCTCCAACACCATAGTTCAAAAGCATCAATTCTTTGATGTTCTGCTTTCTTTATAGTCCAACTCTCATATCCATACGTGACTACTGGAAAAACCATAGCTTTGATTAGATGGACCTTTGTTGGCAAAGTAATGTATCTTCTTTTTAATGTGCTGTCTAGGTTGGTCATAACTTTTCTTCCAAGGAGCAAGCATCCTTTAATTTCATGGCTGCAGTCACCATCTGCAGTGATTTTGGAGCCCAAAAAAATAAAGTCTGACACTGTTTCCACTGTTTCCCCATCTATTTGCCATAAAGTGATGGGACTTTATGCCAGCAAATTTGGAAAACTCAGCAGTGGCCACAGGACTGGAAAAGGTCAGTTTTCATTCCAATCCCAAAGAAAGGCAATGCCAAAGAATGCTCAAACTACTGCAAATTGCACTCATCTCACACTCTAATAAAGTAATGCTCAAAATTCTCCAAACCAGGCTTCAGCAATACATGAACCACGAACTTCCAGATGTTCAAGTTGGATTTAGAAAAGGCAGAGGAATCAGAGATCAAGTTGCCAACATCCATTGGATCATTGAAAAAGCAACTGAGTTCCAGAAAAACATCTAATTCTACTTTATTGACCACACCAAAGACTTTGACTGTGTGGATCACAACAAACTATGGAAAATTCTTAAAGAGATGAGAATACCAGACCATCTGACCTGCCTCCTGAGAAATCTGTATGCAGGTCAAGAAGCAACAGTTAGAACTGGACATGGAACAGATTGGTTCCAAATCGGGGAAGAGGTACATCAAGGCTGTACGTCAAGGCTTTGATCTCTGGTTCCTCTGCCTTTTCTAAATCCAGCTTGAACATCTGGAAGTTCATGGTTCACATACTGTTATAGCCTGGCTTGGAGGATCTTGAGCATTACTTTGCTAGCATGTGAGATGAGTGCAGTTGTGTGGTAGTTTGAGCATTCTTTGGCATTGCCTTTCTTTGGGATTGGAATGAAAACTGACCTTTTCCAATCCTGTGTCCTCTGCTGAGTTTTCCAAATTTGCTGGCATATTGAGTGCAGCACTTTCACAGCATCATCTTTTAGGATTTGAAATAGCTCAACTGGGATGCCATCACCTCCACTAGCTTTGTTCATAGTGATGCTTCCTAAGGCCCACTCGACTTCGCATTCCAGGATGTCTGCCTCTAGGTGAGTGATGACACCATTGTGGTTATCTGGGTCATGAAGATCTTTTTTGTATAGTTCTTCTGTGTATTATTGCCGTCTCTTCTTAATATCTTCTGCCTCTGTTAGTTCCATATGATTTCTGTCCTTTATTGTGCCCATCTTTGCATGAATTTTTCTCTTGGTATCTCTGATTTTCTTGAAGAGAACTCTAGTCTTTCCCATTCTATTATTTTCCTCTATTTCTTTGCATTGATCACTGAGGAAGACTTTCTTATCTCTCCTTGCTATTCTTTGGAACTCTGCATTCAAATGGTATATCTTTCCTTTTCTCTTTTGCCTTTAGCTTCTCTTCTTTTCTCAGCTATTTGTAAGGCCTCCTCAGACAGCCATTTTGCCTTTTTGCATTTCTTTTTCTTGGAAATGGTCTTGAGTCATTTGAAGTGAGACTGCTCAAGATAAAGTGAGATGCTCCTATTTTTTTTCTTAAGAAGGAGTTTATTTTTTCAGTTCAACTTAATGTATTTATTGTTACTGCTATGATATATATGATTAATATATTGGCTGCTCCCTCTCTGTTTCTGTCTCTTTCTTTTATCTCAAAAGGTTGGATGGCATCACCGACTCAATGGACGTGAGTTTGAATAAACTCCGGGAGTTAGTGATGGACAGGGAGGCCTGGCATGCTGCGGTCCATGGGGTTGCAAAGAGTTGGACACGACTGAGTGACTGAACTGAATTGATATTTCTGAACGATTTAGAAATGCTTTAATATTTATACAAAGTTTCAAACCATGAAACAAATATCAAATATTGCTAATGGATAAGTGAATTGAGCTTCCCAGGTAGCTCAAACAGTAAAGAATCTGTCTGCTATGCAGGAGACCTGGGTTCGATCCCGGTTTGGGAAGATCCCCTGGAGAAGGGCATGCCAACCCACTCCAGTATTCTTGCCTGGAAAATTCCATGGCCAGAAGAGCCTGGCAGGCTACAGTCCATGGGGTTGCAAAGAGTCAGACACGACTGAGTGACTAACACACACACACACACACACACGTATACCTGAATTATGGTAAAAGTATAGAACAGGGATGGAAATGATGAATTCTTAATTCAGGGAAATGCTGAAAACAAATCAACAGCTAGAAGCCAGTCATGGCATGGAGCAAGTAGTTAACAAACAATGCTGGATGAATGAATGATTCATTCTCTCTGGGGAGGGTGAGGAGTAAAGGATTAGGGATGGGTGCAGAGACTTCGGTTTTAACATCTTATGTCTTAGCCTGAGTTTTTGCTACCCAAGCATTTGTAATATTACACTCTTCTCTCTGTTGGAAATATTTCATAGTTAAAAAAACTAAATCCAGGTTCTGATGTCTGCTTTCAAAGCACTCATAGGTTAGAATTAGAATTGTTGCAACTAGCTCACATTCATCACCCCAGCCCCAGCACTTTTTGGCTATGTGTCTTGGGCAAATTACTCACCTTCTCTGAGACACTGTCCTTATCATAAAATAGCGATAGAAGAGTTTCCACCTCACAGAGCCCTTCAGACGAAAGGTGCAATCAATAGCTGGTACTGAGTGCCTGGAATATAGTAAGTGCTCAGAGCTATGTCCACATAGCATCTCAGGTCTGCCCAGCAACCCTATGAAGATGTGGAAACAGACTCAGGTAAGAACTGGAAAATGATGTTGCTGGAGTTTGAACCCAAACACCACCCTTCATATTAACTAGTCTGAGTGCTAAAGGCATTGTAAAGTGGAATTTACCTGTCGCCTCTATTTCCCTATCTTTTTTCTCCCTGTGTCCTCTGGACATATAGCACAAATGGGATTCTACAGTATTGGTCACCACACTGTAAGCTCCTTGAGTTAGCATAGTTGCTCCAACTCTGTCCTGTGGCCAGTCTGTGTGCCTCGCAGCTTTCTGTTGTCAGAAGGGAGCCCTGCTCTCCTCCCAGACCCTGCCACCAAAGCCTGCCTTCCATTTCCAGGATGCCCCTGGGCACCAGAGGCAGAGAACAACCTGCTGTGTCTTGAGCTTGGCAGCCATCTTGGCTGGTGTTAAAGAGTAATTAAGTCATCCACGGAATGACTTAATTCCTCTATCCAGTGGTGGAGGCTGAGGTTGTGGTTTGGAGCAGGCTGGGTCAATGCCAAGGCTACTTTGGCTTTATCTAATTCACATCCATCACATTCCTCTCTACAAGGATAGGGGCAGGGAGAGGTGAACCGATCCTGGTATGAGAAGGCTTGGCCTGGAGCTTGTCTCCTGCTCTTACTAGCTGTGGGAATTCGCACAAGTAACAACCTCCCTGAGCTGATATTTCCTCATCTTAAAATGATGATAGTAATCTTTTCTTACCTCAGGGTTGTTGAGCAGTGCAAATGATATAATGAATTGAAAACCTCTAATGTGCTTTGCTCTGATGAGTCCGATAGTATTCTATAGTGGGAGGTGGAAGTGGGAAAAGGAGCATACTAGGGGCTAGACTTTGCTAACAGCCCCCCTGGACACCAGCTCCTCAGTTGGCTCAAAGCCATCTCTCAGAGCAAACCAGATGGATTGTCTTGAACCCTCCACTTTGTCAATATCCTCACCTGTCCCCTGGAGGAGAAAATGGCAACCAATTCCAATATTCTTGCTCAAAAAATCCCATGGACAGAGGAGCCTGTCGGGCTATAGTTCAAACAGTCACAGAGTCAGATGCGACTAAGCATGTATGCATAACACCTTTCCCTGAATTTAAATTTTGGAACTGGATTGTAATGAACAGGGGAAGGGGTAGTCAGGTGATGTTATGAACTGGTGTTTTAAGAAAATCCAGGGTTCTCTTGGAAGAAGAATCATAGTCAAGAGGGATGGATATAGACATGGAAGTGATGTGATTTTTGGTAAGTGGCTTAACCTCTATGAATCTGATTTCCTCAGCTAAAAACCAAGGAACATAATACTTTACTTGTAGGACAGTTATAAGGATCAATTGAGAGCATGTATGGAGATGCAAAATGGCAACCCCCTCCAGTATTCTTGCCTGGAGAATCCCATGGACAGCGGAACATGGTGGGCTACAGTCCATGGGGTCACAAAGAGTCAGACATGACTGAGCAACTGAGCATGTGTACACACACATACACGTGGAGATGCAAATTGGGTCTGGTAGGTATTAAACAAAAATAGGAGCTGCTAATAGCTAGTAGTCACTGAACAGTGGGCTGCCTTCCGTGAAAACAGACCCACCATGCTCTGAAGCCATCTCTTTCCATTTCTTTCTTTCTAAGGCTTTTCTGGATGTTCATTTGACCTAGATTTCTGCTGTGCACAAATATTGAGAGTGAGGGCCCCAGTCATGGAATTTGCACGAGATGGCCTTGAGGGGCTGCTGTAAGGGGCTGGTGACTCTCAATGATCTCTTCATCAGTGCTCACTCATGAGGGCTCGGGGGAGTGAGTATGTCCAAGAACATCTGATGCCTGGAAGTGCAGAGATCTGCACACAGAATGTCATGCATTCAAGTTGGAATTAATGTTCTAGACACAGAGGTAGGGACTGCAGGTAAGATAGTGAACATGGCTTGGCTCCCTCCTTATTGAGCTTTCAGTCTTTTAAGTGGAACAGATATGTAAATTCAGTTGGGTGAGGGCTCTGAGCTCACAGTCTTGTAGGGGAAACAATTAAGTCAATTCAATAGTCTAAGAGCTCTGATTCAGTAGGTGGGCTGCCCACATATGTGGACTAGGAGGAAGTCTACTGATCCTGGGCATCAGGAATCTTAGGGTTTTGGCCCAGGCTCTGCCACTGATGTACCCTTGGGCAGATCCCTTCCAGCTTTTGGAAATGAGGTGAACTTTATGAGCCCTTATAACACGTACAAAACTTTTTTTTTTGGTCATGTGGAGATTTTAGAACTGGGGAATAACCAACATTCTGGTTTAAAGTATGAATTGGACAATTTCAATAAAGAAAGAGGTTAAAGAGGACAAACCTGCATCTGTGTAATGTTTTGTTTTTCTTCGAGAAAGTGTAACATCTTTGATTGACAACTCCTTGGCTCAGCCAACGTGGAGACTTTTAGGAAAAATCGCCACTAACTAAAGAAGTGATGAAAATGACTGTGAGAAACCAAAAGGAAAAGAAATCTTCCTTAAAATCCCTGCCCCAAATGGAGAAAGTGTTTCTGCTGATGGAGAAAGTGAATCTGGGCATCCAGGGTGAGCCCAGGGGTCTTAGGAATGGACTGGCTGAGCAATAGGTTGGTTTTTATCTTAATCTACATGTCTACATGGCTTCTCCCAAAGGGGAGCTTCTTCTCTTGGGCATGTCATCTTTCAGCAAGTACTGGTGAAGAAACTGCATTTGAAATCCCATGTGGTCCTTCCAGCAATCCTGGTGGATGGGAAATAAAGGGATGATGGCCAGTAAGAGATGGCAGTGCACCCAGAGACCAAGAAAGGCAAGCGATCTTTTCCACTCTTGGGTAGATTTCCCCGTGGGCACTGCAACCACGTGAGAGGGGCTGCCTCATGGAATCTGTGACCATAGCTTGGGGGTTCAGCTATTGCCCCTCCCTGGCCAGCAGGGAGGGAGTGGAGGAAATTAATTGCTTGTGTTTCTCTCCTCATGCTTCCCAGTCTCCTCTGGGACCTCCCATTGGCCAACTGTAACTTGAAGGCAGAGGACAAAGGAGGCTGGCAATGCAGTCCGTGGAGCTCAGCTTCTTGAGGCCCAGCAGGGCCTGGTCTACAGGAGAGAATTCACAGAGCTGGGAAGGACAGCAGAATCTATACCAAGCAAGAGGCTCTTCCAACTCTCACAGCCTTGGGACCAAGAAACCAGGTCCCCATTGAGCAGTTCACTGACTCAAGGGACATGAGTCTAAGTAAGCTCCGGGAGTTCATGGTGGACAGGGAGGCCTGGCATGCTGCAGTCCATGGGGTTGCAGAGAATTGGACACGACTCAGCGACTGAACTGAACTGAACAAACACTTATATTCAACCCCCTCTTTCTCCCACAACAGCAGTGAAAACTCCATGGGTCAGGTGGGTTGGTGTTACAGAGGAAGGCCCTTGCTCGAATAAGGAGTAGAGGAGAAACCTGATTTCTTTGACCTGTCTTTCCCAAAAGATGAGGGGCAGACATGGACCAACCCTCTCCTCTCAAGGCAAATACATCTTTCCATCCATGGTAGGGACAGGATAGATCCACATGTGTTGAATACCAATTACATGTAGGGGTACAGAGTTAGTCTTTTGTATATGTTGTCTCTTTGAATCCTTTGTTGAGCAACTCATGAAAATCAACAGCTCCAGAGCCAGCTGCCTTGGTGGAGAAGGCAGGCCTGCTCCAGGACATCTGGTGATGAGAACAAAGTTTGACTGCAATACCTTCCCTCTTCTCTGATTCTTACAAGACCCAGCCCAGCCCCATGGACCCCGCACCTCCCTATCTCTCCTATCAGGAGGATATTAGTCCTGATAGGAGCGTGATGAAGTTATTCACTCCAGCTGTTAGGAACTTAATGTGTTACCTCTCCCAGGAGAATTTGTGTTTTCCAGCACAGCCAGACAGTGGGTGTGCTCACCCCAAAGGAGTGAATCATTAATGGTGGAATTCCAGTCATCCAGGGAGATCATATTTCTGGGGTGGATTCCTTCCTGACATTGTTCATATTATACAAAGGTGGCAGTCACCTATTGTCCCTTGAAAAAAGATTATCCCCGTGGGTGTGGTGATAGTGAATATGGAGAGACACATCTAGGGTGAAGCCAGAGTCATTTGACTTACAAACCAAAATGGCCCTTTGAATGAAAGGCACTTAAACATCCATCACCACCCCCCACCCCTCCACCTCCATCAAGATTAGGGGAGAATGCATGCCCTCCTCTCTAAACCTGGGTTCCCCTCACCCAGAACATGGCACTAGTGTTGTGCAATGTCCCTCTTGGCAGAGATGTGTGGGCCCCTTGTTTTCAGCTCTGCGCTGTTTCCAAGAAGGAGTCGTGGCTTTTGAGTAGGACTGGCTACTGAATAGTGGTCCTGATGCCAAATGAAGAAGCCAAGAAGAGCCAAAGGAGAGGAAAGTCCTGACATTTACCCGAAGGTGAGATAGCAATCCTTGTGGCAGCCAGATGGCAGCTGTGCTGTCCTGAAGTGGTTTAGGGGTCAGGCTTGGGCCAGAGCTGGGCTGGGGGTAGGAAGAGGACAGACCAGGCCAAGCAGGAGAGCAGGGCAAAGTCTCCAGCAACCATTCAGAAGGATGTAAGAAAAGCGACTTTCATCAGGAGCTGAGGGCTTGATGGAGAATGGCCCTCCACATTTACACCCAGCACCCCATGAATTTGTCAAAGCCAGGCCTGGAAGCTTTTACTTTTTTTTATACTGAGTAACATCATCAAGAACAGTAATCACTACTTCCATTTACTGAGCATCTATTCCAAACTAGGCTCTTCACACAAATCATTTATGGGAGCCCTTTGTTGTTGTTCAGTCGCCCAGTCATGTCCGACTCTTTGAGACCCCATGGACTACAGAACGCCAGGCTTCCCTGTCCTTCACAATCTCCCAGAGTCTGCTCAAACACATGTCCATTGAATCAGTGATGGAGTCCTTACAAAAGTCCTATTCATTCACTTACTGAGTTCCTACTTTGAGTCAGGTGCTATTCTGGGCACTTATGGCAGATCAAGGGACGGGACAGACGAGACCGCTGTCTCTGCTGCAGGGCTGCTACATGCGGTTAACCAAGCACAACTCCAGGGGGTAGGCCATTTTGCCAACAGAGTGCCCTGCATTGAGCATCCTGGCAGTCCTGCCATTAGTGGAGGTAATAGAATACCAGTGAAGTGTTATTATCCTTCTATTTCAGTTGGTTAAGTAACCTGCTGAGTTTTTCAGCCAAAAATGACTGAGCTATGATTTATACCAGAGTCGACCTGACCTAAAGTCCTTACAATTCACCCATGCTGGGTATGTGCCAGGGGGTATAGGGATGAAGGGGTAACCAGGCTGGGAAGGGCAGGGCTAGGTTGGACGGCCCAGTAGAGGAAACTTGTCCTGACTGGGTGGACTAGGATTGGCTCAGGGGTTACAGAGTGTCCCTAGGTGAGGCTTATTTAGCTATAAGGCTTGATAAGATCAGCTGCCTCCACGGAATGGTTGAGAGGGATAGCCTTTATCCTCACCAGCTAGAGACTTACTCAGAAAGATCTAACCCTGGGTGGACCACGCAGCCTGAAAGACCCAGAGTCAACTATTGATTCATCCATTTATTCATCACTTACTAGATGTTTTAGCTTATCTTGGAGAGCAGAGAGGTATGTCCAGGGACCTAGAGGTTTGTAAGGGCAGCCTCTAAACTCCTTTGGTTCAGAATGGGGAGGGTAAAGTACCATCCAGGACCCTTGGCTCAGTTTCCTGAGTAAAGAGAGCATGCGTGGCAAGACCAGAGATGGTGCTCTCCCTACATGAGTTCACTCTGCTACCTGGATCTAGTTTTCATAGCTATGAGCTTGAGTCTCACCTTGGGACCTGACTTGGTGCTACCCCAGACATGAAAAGGAGAAAGCCTTGTCTAAGTTCTGCTGCCTTTTGTCCAAGCTTTTACCCTGATGAAGGAAGAAAGATGGCCCCCACCTATCCTGCTGTGTCTCCCTTCTCCCATCCCCAGTGGCTTCTGAGGCCTGAACAGGGCTGCCAGAGACCCAGTGCCAGCTGCTCTGAAATAACAATATTGGCACTTTGAGGAAGAAGAGAGATTTTGAGGGGTATCTCTCTATGTGGGATGAAGTCAACTGAAACACAAGTTTGACTTGTGTTTGGATGGCTGCTATCTTTGTTTTGGCTACAGAGTTTATTCTTGTTCCATTCTTTGAGTCTCTTCTGTCCTTCCATCTTTATTGACACCAGGAACCCAGGTCTGGTGGAGGGGAGAGAAAGGACTATTTAGATGAATTAGCTGTAACTTCTAGGAGAAAGGCAATAAACCCAGGGAAAAAAGACCACTTGTGAGAGTTGGACTTTAAAGAAAGCTGAGCACCAAAGAATTGATGCTTTTGAACTGTGGTGTTGGAGAAGGCTCTTGAGAGTTCCTTGGACAGCAGGAAGATCCAACCAGCCCATCCTAAAGGAAATCAGTCCTGAATATTCATTGGAAGGAGTGATGCTGAAGCTGAAACTCCAATACTCTGGCCACCTGATGCGAAGAGCTGACTCATTTGAAAAGACCCTGAAGCTGGGAAAGATTGAAGGCGGGAGAAGGGAACAACAGAGGATGAGATGGTTGGATGGCATCACCTGACTCAATGGACATGAGTTTGAGTAAACTCCCGAAGTTGGTGATGGACAGGGAGGCCTGGCGAGCTGCAGTCCATGGGGTTGCAAAGGGTTGGACATGACTGAGCAACTGAACTGAACTGAATTGACGTCTATCTAATTTCCCAGGTGGCGCTAGTGGTAAAGAACCCTCCTGCTAATGCAGGATACATAAGAGATGTGGGTTTGATCTGTGGTTGGGAAGATCCCCTGGAGGAGGGCATGGCAAGGCAACCACTATTCTTTCCTGGAGAATCCCATGGACAGAGGAGCCTGATGGGCTACAGCCCATAGGATTGCAAAGAGTCAGACACGACTGCCTTCTCTCTGGGTCCAATGTGATGCTTCTACTCAGGCTTCTCTGGATCATGGGATTCTCCACTCAGTGCCTCCAGATTTTGTGAGAGAGATCTTTGTGTTTTTGGTTGTAACAGAGGAAGAAAGTCAGAGTTAGGGCTGGTAGGATCAGGCAGTGGAAACATGAATTCCTCCTTTCTTCAGATTCAGGGATATCCTTCTAATGGAGCCATTACCACCGACAGGAGTAAGCAGAATTCTTCTTCCCAGCTCCTCCTGCTGACTAGTGGTCCCAGTTCCCTCTCATCAGCTCCTTTGAAGGACATTTTGATTTCTTTTGAAATGTGAATCCTTTTAATTGTTTGTCATGAGCTCCCTGAAGAAAATGGAGGGTCTGACATATTAGTGAAAGAACAGAAAGTTATCTGGGTGGTTGGAGACTGGGAGAAGGGAAATGTCAGAGGGAAGCTTGGTTTGTTAAAAGCAAATTTCATCTTCCTCTTGATTTCGCCTGTGGCTGGTATTGCCTGGGCAACTTCTTCTCCTTTTTTTTTTTTTTTTCCAGAAAAGTAATTCTCATGAGAGTTGGGGCTACAGCTGGCAAATGCCTGGCACAGTCACTGATGTTGCCTCCTCCCCACACGTTAGCACAGACACCATTTGACTGGCTCACTGGAACAGGAGCTCCAGATCCTTCTTGGTGCAGTGTTCTATGCAGTCTCTGTCAATCAAAGCTGACATCTGAGATGAAGCCCGCTCCCTATGCCTGTTCCAAACTTTGCTGTGGATTCTTTATCGTGACTTGTCTTCTAGGCATCCTATTATATTGTTGTGACTTCCACAGCACTTGGAGATTCAGAGGACAATTTGGTGTTGATTCACAGAATACCCTCTAGATCAATGGTGTTCAGTGTACGCTAAACTTGACTGACTCACTGGTATCTGTTTGTCTCCTCCACCGACCAAGCTGGTTCTCTAGGCTCGGCAGGAGTTCTGGCTGAGACCTCTCATTGCCCCATATTCTCGCTATTACTAATGAGGCGTTGTTCCTTAATTACTGGTTGCTGGATACCAGAATTGCTTTCCTTTGTTTCTGTGGATTTAGCAAAGGGCTCATGAATATTTCTTGTGCTTGAGACAAACTGCCAGATTTTTCATTTCCAGGATTGCAAAGGTCATGGAGCTGGCTATCGGGAAATTAAAGTTAGCTGCGAATTGGAGTGAATGGGAATCAACGTGGAGTGAGACTAAGAGATGCCTAGAACATAGAATGAAGTTCACCTTCTTTGTTGAAGCTTTTCAGACCCTTTGATGTAAGTCCACTGGATAGTCTATTACCTTTTTTAAAACAAAAAACAACCAGAATGTGGGAGGAATAGCCACTCCAGGTAACTCAATATTCTAAGTGATGAAAATGATTGAAATTATAATATTAAACAGCTAATAGCCCTTGTTGTAAAAAACGGTTCCAACACAGATGAGTCTAAATTTCCTACCTCAGGGTGTCCTTCCTCCTGAGCATAACTAAGTCCTTAATGATTCAGTTTCAAGGCCTCAGGGTCCTAATCCTGAGAAGCAGAGGGTGGAGGAAGTTTACTGAAATTTGTTGGCTAGCTATGGGATCCATCAAGAGGTTGTCTTTTTTGGATTAAATCCAGGAGGATTTTTTTCAAACCAATTGTTTCTTTCTCATGGAAGCTGAAAAGTTAAGGTAGGTGGAGGCTAGCTGGAATTCCAAAACAATGGATGGGTTTTTTCTCTATGGCTTAGAGGAGCTTAGATCTGAGGACAAAATGAGTGTCTAGACCTAGTGACCTTGTGTTGGTCACATTCTCTGTCAATGGCTTGAGGTTGCAAAGGTCATTACCATCAAAACCATTTCCGCCAACACACTCTGTGATCTGAGAAGTTACCCACCTAGAATGCAAACTAGTACAGCCACTATGGAGAACAGTGTGGAGATTCCTTAAAAAACTGGAAATAGAACTACCTTATGATCCAGCAATCCCACTGCTGGGCATACACACTGAGGAAACCAGAAGGGAAAGAGACACGTGTACCCCAATGTTCATCGCAGCACTGTTTATAATAGCCAGGACATGGAAGCAACCTAGATGTCCATCAGCAGATGAATGGATAAGAAAGCTGTGGTACATATACACAATGGAGTATTAGCCATTAAAAAGAATACATTTGAATCAGTTCTAATGAGGTGGATGAAACTGGAGCCTATTATACAGAGTGAAGTAAGCCAGAAAGAAAAACACCAATACAGTATACTAACACATATATATGGAATTTAGAAAGATGGTAGCAATAACCCTGTGTACGAGACAGCAAAAGAGACACTGATGTATAGAACAGTCTTATGGGCTCTGTGGGAGAGGGAGAGGGTGGGAAGATTTGGGAGAATGGCATTGAAACATGTAAAATATCATGTATGAAACGAGTTGCCAGTCCAGGTCAATGCATGATGATGAATGCTTGGGGCTGGTGCACTGGGACGACCCAGAGGGATGGTGTGGGGAGGGAGGAGGGAGGGCGGTTCAGGATGGGGAGCACATGTATACCTGTGGCGGATTCATTTTAATATTTGGCAAAACTAATACAATTATGTAAGGTTTAAAAATTTAAAAAAAAAAAAAAAGAAGTTACCCACCTGGACAAGCCTCAGATTCCTCCTCTGTAAAATGGGCACTCAGTCAAGGCAAGACATTTAACCTGAGGAAAGTGTATTATTATTATTGCCTTGAAAAGCTCTGTAGAAAGATATTAAGTACAATTTATGCAATCTCATGTTGAAATTTATTTTTTTTAAATAAGGTATATTGGATTTTTCCATGGTCAACTAGATATATTCCTCATATGCATTTAAAGAATACAAAAAATCCTAAATGAGGAAAACAAAAAAACCATGTAAAATTGTCCCACTCAAATACAGCTTCTCTTAATTTTTTGTTTATTTCCTTTTAGGCATATTTTTGTGTCTTTAAAAATTGTGGTAAAGTACACATATCAAATTTACTTTCTAACCATTTTTAAGTGTACAGTTCAGTGGCATTAAGTATATTCACATTATTATGCAACTATCACCACCCTCCATCTTCAGAACTTTTCTTTAACCCAAATTGAAACTTTGTACCCTCTAACCCACAACTCCTCATTATCCCCTTCCTCAGCCCCTGATAACCACTAGCTCTGTATCTATGAATTGGACTCTTCCAGGTACCTCATATAAGTGGGATCATTTCTAGTCATTTTTGTGAATAAGTCTTCTTAAAAATAAATAGATTGACCCTAATGAATATGGAATTCAGCATCCTGATTTCTTAACACTTGTACCTTGTAAGCATCTTTTCATATTGCTCCATTAGACGTCTATATGAACATATTTTAATGGCTGAATATTATCCAACTGAGTGGATGTAGTGTCTATTATTATCCCCCCAGAGTTTCCAGTCATTTGTTCTCTTAAAGAATGTTATGCAGAACTTTCATCATATTGAAGGTAGCTTCCTTTGTGCAGATCCAAGAAATTAATAACTGGGTTAAGAGGAATGAGAACAGTTTTACGTTCATGGTATCTTTTACTGAATGGCCAGGAAATCTTTCCAGATGGTCCCATTTAGACCCAAGGCAGGCTTTCTCTGGGGACTGTGAGGGCCTGTTCTCTAAGGATGTTGACCATTTGTAGGGTCTGTTCAAGTAGTAACTGTCTGGGAGGGTGGGATGGGCAAGGGTGCTTTCAAAATTCCTCAACAGGAGGTGCTTCGGGATGTGGATCTCTTCAGAAGGGGTGACAGGTGTTCCCTGGAGCAGCACGTGCAGAGCAAGCCCTGTTTTCTCTTTGGATTGTGTATTTACTTCCGGGCAACCTGAAGGCTTGTTGATGGGGATTATGGAGCATCTAAAGCTCCCCTCCACCCCATATCATCCCTTGGCTCCTTCACCTGGATGGAGGTACACTAGTTACATTTTCATCCTCTCCCATCTCTGAATTTTTGTGACTCCGGAGCTTGGCTACTGTAGAGTCCACCATTTGGGCCCAACAACCTCACGTTTCTCACGTCATCCTGGCTCCTCCATAGCCTCTGGTTCTGTCTCAAATGTCCTGGGGAGGTGGACTGGATGGGTCCATGCTCTCTCTTCCCAGGAAAGCCTGTGTCACAACAAGCATGTCTGTGCTTCTCCCCCACAGCTTTCTCGGTAGCACAATCTGATGACAGGGCCCCAGATGCCCTCAGCGGCTCTCCAACAAGACGTCACAGCCGAGAGAGATCCCAATCAGCCCATTCTCTCCCTGCAGCACTGTGTGCTTTGGCTGCCGGGCCAGAAAGCCAAGCCTATTTTTACCTATCATTTTGATACTTATCTTGGGGTGTAATTGGAATGAGCCCTCAGTGTGGAAACTCTTACTCAGAACACAAAGGATCGAAGAGGGCTTGGAGCCTGAACTCTGGAAGGACTCTTGCCTGAGGCCTCTTGGCAGGGATGGCTCTGGTTTCTTGGAGCACTGGTGAGGCCAGCAGGTGGGTGTTCCCTTCCGGAGTGACTTCCCGCTCTTTCAGGAGCTATGCGCCATGGTGAACAGTGCCATTTCCTGCCTTCTCTGCATTATTTGATGAACACGTGGGCGAGCTGCTCTGTGGCTTAATACCAATGGCAGAGTGGTCACCATTTGTTGGTTCTTCTTGTCCCTCTGGGAACTGCGGCTTGCATCTCACTGTATGTCCCTTGAGATATCACCTGGGATCCTTCAAACTATCTGCTCTGCCTCTGAGTGACGATTTCCAGATTCCAACCAGATTCTGTGTCAACCGTCTATGTGTGAAATGTCCTAACATTGTCACCCACACCAACAGAGTCAGCTGAAAAGTGTTTTGCAAGGACTCATTTCTTTCTTTTTTTTTTTTTCCAAACCTCAAACTTCTTATGTTGTATTGGGATATAGCTGATTAACAATATTGTGGTAGTTTCAGGTGAACAGTGAAGGGACTCAGCCATACATATGTGGATGGTGTTAGTCACTCAGTTGTGTCCGACTTTTTGCGACCCCATGGACTGTAGCCTGCCAGGCTTCTCTGCCCATGGAATTAATATGCATGTATCCATTCTCCCCCAAACTCCCCTCCCATCCAGGCTGGCACATAACATTGAGTAGAGTTCCATGTGCTATACAGTATGCCCTTGTTGGTTATCCATTTTGAATATAACAGTATGTATATGACCTTCCCAGACTCCCTAACTATCCCATGCCCCTGGCAATCATAAATTCATTATACTAAGTCTGTGAGTCTCTTTCTGTTTCCGAGGACTCCTTTCAATGATAATGAAGTTTGTTTCTTTTCTGACTTTTTCCCCATACAGCTAATGCAGTGTTTTTTTTTTTTAAGCCTCTTTTTCCCCCTCTTAATTGTATCCTCATGTGAAGTTGATTCTAGCACAATAGCAAACAATGAATGCATATTTACTAGAAAAAAATCATGACTTTATGAAGATATGAAAGGGTGTATAATAATTTCTGTGAAATCCAACACTTGATCATTCTTCTCCTTTCTCAACTGAGATGTTGAATCTGACAGTGCTCAATAGAAAAAATCAAGTTGTAAGTCTTTTTAAAGTGGGCCTCCCTGATAGCTCAGTTGGTAAAGAATCTACTTGCAATGCGGGAGACCTGGGTTCCATCCCTGGGTTGGGAAGATTCCCCTGGAGAAGAGAAAGGCTACCCACGCCAGTATTCTGGCCTGGAGAATTTCAGGGACTGTATAAAGATGTTAAATTTGACAGTGCTCAATAGAAAAAAAAAATCAAGTTGTAACTTAAAAAAAAAAACATTTAAACTATTTATTATGAAACTAAAACTAAAACAGAAGTTGGCAGATCTCATATACTCTAGATATCTATCTCCAAGCTTCAACAGTGATCAGCTTTTGGCCAATTCTGTCTCTTCTGATCCCCATTCATTCCCTGACTCCAGATTATTTTGAAGCATGTGTCATTTTACACCCAAGAATTGTATCATCTATCTCTGAAAGGTAAACATTCCTTTTAAAAGTATACATCTACTTTTTAAGTGAAGAAAAATTTGGGACATTTTCAAAGAAGACTTAGAAAGGTATGAAATGATAGCTCTTTAATTAAAATATTTATTAGACAACTAATCCTATATCTCTTTAATTAAAGCATTTATTAGACAACTAATCCATGTTTATTGTTTCTAAAACAGGTACATTAGTAATAGAAGCTCAGTTTGTACGATAAACAAAGAGGTGCCATTAAAGAGGGTATGTCCTCGTTTTTAGTCACTTGTTGAAATAAAACTTTAATTCTGCAGGATGCAACTATTATCATGATTCAAAATTGTACACACTGGATGCATTTCCTCAGAGGTACGCTCAGGTCCAGTTGATTTAGTTTTCTATTTACCTAGCTATGTGCTAATTAGCCCATGTCAGTTTTGTTCAAATGGGTGATCTCTAAGCTTTTTGGACTACATACTTCTATCAGTAAAAAATTCAGCATGTATCCAGAGATGAATTATTTATTTATAAATTGTACACATACTCTATTATGGTGGTAAATTAAGTATGTTATGGAACACATATAAAATAGAAACTAAATGATGAAATGACAACTAAAAATGAATAGCAGGTCTAACGTTTTTCTGCTGCTCTCGGCGGGTATTTTTTGTAGGTACCCCAATGTGAAGACCGCTGGGAAGGCTGTGGGAGGCAATATACAGCATAGGGTGGTAAAGCTGGAAACCCTGGGTTCATATTCAGGGCCAAATCCAGTGGCTCCACCACTCCTTAGACATGGGATCTTGGACACTTCACTTAATCTCTCTAAATCTGTCTTCTCAGTAAGATGAGGCATTAATACCTCGTAGGGTTTTGTAAGGTTTAATCCTTACACAGTGTCTGGGACATGGTAAACATCAGATTCATTTTAGCTAATAGTAACAAAGTGATAGTGCAGTCCTAGAGGACTGGCCTGGGTCTAGTTCTTTCTTGCTCTTTTTTCAGAGTACCACAGCACAATGGGTACATTGACATTTTTTATCCAAGGGTAGCGGTGCTGATTATGGTGCCAGTGGGGATGCTGTGATAATCCTGACACGGATGATCATGTCGGGTGTGATCAGCAGTGTACAGGCCGCCACTCATTCAGTTATTTTTTATTTATTTGTTTTTGGCTGTGCTGGGTTTTCATTGTTCAGATTTTTCTGTAGTTGTGGCGAGTGGGGGCTACTCTTTAGTTGCAGCATGCTCACTGTGATGGCTTCTCTTGTTGTGGAGTACGGGCTCCAGGGCATGTGGGCTTCAGCAGTTGTGGTATCGTAGACTTAGTAGCTGTGGTCCATGGGCTTAGTTTCCCCACAACATGTGGGATCTTCCCAGAGTTGGAGATCGAACCCATGTCTCCTGCATTGGCAGGTGAGTTCTTTATCACTAAGCCACCAGGGAAGCCCCATTCATTGTTTATTTGTATTAAAGATGATGGTGATGACGGGATAATGGTGATGAGATGATGATGGTTACAGGGATAGTCACTGGGGGTGATGAATTGGACCAGAGAGGAAGCCTTTTTTGCAGTCTCTTCTGGAATAACATCATCAATACTTGCATTTGTCTTTCCTAAGAGCCCTTCCCTTATCCACCTGACAAATATGCTGATTAACTTGTTTCGCTGTGTCTCCCTTCCCAGCCTCCCTGCCTTGTTGATGTTTTGCTGCTGTGTCCTACTCTTGTGTACCTGTCGATGTTTCTGTCAAGCCTTGCTGTGCTTCCCTGCATGGGAGATGGGCCAGAGCTCTGCCACACCTCCTCCAGTGGCTACTTGGTACTCATCTCATGAAATCTGCCTCTCAACCTGTGAAGAGGGTGATCAGAGAACTGGAAACCTCCAGTGTGGCGCTTTCTGGACTTGATTAAGATGTGCCCATGACTTTCCCGTCCTGAGAGAGGGCAGATGTGATAGGAAGCAAACTCGTGTACTGGTGCAAATCTGGGTCCAGTGACCTCACCTGGTCGGGCAGGGGTGCGGGGAATCCGCCTGCCCAGGGAATCTGCCTCCAGCCCTGCGGCCTCTGCTTCTCATGTGATCTGAGAGGTCTCCCAGGAAGGGCTGAAACCCCCCTGGCTCAGAATCCTGAGAAAGCTGGCAGAGGAAATCAGAACAAAGGAAGGTCAGTATTATGTCCAGTGGTGCCAAAGTATAAGGCCAAGTTGAAATAAGAATTTGCCTTGAACTCTTTTTTTATGGGTGCTTGTGTTTTTTTTTTTTTTTTTAATTGCCTGATCGACTGGGCATTAGGGAAGTATGCCCCACCTTTTCCAGGAGTGGTTCTGACTTTATAGTTTTAAGAAATTCAAGACTCTGAGGTTGACACTTCAATATAAGCACAACTGAATGCTATTGTTCTAGATATTGACTTAGGAATTAATCTCTTTGGCAAATTACATTGCAGTAGCACCACATAACCTTTTATTTTAATTTTCTTTCTCTATAGGCTATTGTATATACACCTAAGATATTCTGAAAATGAGCCATGACACCTAAGAATATACATTTATTACTTTGCATTAATTCTCCAACTGGGGTGTTGCCCATGTTTTAGAATTACCTGGCTTCAGTTCTAGGGAATAGAATATATGATTCGGTAGAATGAGAGTATATGTTCTTATGTGATCCCCTGGAGAAAGAGATGCAACCCACTCCTGTATTCTTGCCTGGGAAATCCCATGGACAGAGGAGATTGGTGGGCTACAGTCCATGGAGTCTCAACAGAGTCAGACATGACTTAGTGACTAAACAACAAACAAAATGGTAACTATCTATGCATTCTTGTATGCAGAAATATTATTCTATGTATTTGTAATACTTTATCAGTTTTATACTTACTTCTAAAAATTCTTGGAATTAAGACACACTTATCTAATCATCAAAGAGTCACGCAACCCCAAACAATTTGGGACTGCCTTCCCAAACACCTTTTTGGGAATTTCCTCAGCTGGCTGAGAGATCCTAGGCCAGGGAAGAGGAAAGCATTTCTACCTGTGACTCTGATGGGGTGGACTACAACCTTTTAATGGTTGTTCTAACAAGGACTGGTCACAGAGCTTAGTTTTTAAACAAGAGGTGAAAATGAAAGCCAAGCTTATGTCTGGTTGATGGAATGAACTTGCATCATGCTTAGGACCATTCTTTTGTCTAAACACGGCACCGCTCACATTTATCATCTGCCTTTCTCAATTCTCATCCCCCTCTGATGAATAAATAAAACAGCAGATATCCGTCAATTGTTGAATATGTACAATGGGATATTATTAAAAGAAATATAAAAAGGACTAAAGGAATGAAGGGATAAAAAGGAATACAATGCTCTTGTAAGCTACAACATAGAGCCTTGAAAATGTGGTGCTAAATGAAAAAGACCAGTCACAAAACGCCACATACTGTTTGATTCTGTTTGTTTAAAGAAATTCCAAACAAGTGAATCCATAGAGAGGAAAGCAGGTTGGTCGTGGCTAGGAGGAAGGAGGAGTAGGGAGTGACTACTTAATGGGCACAGGCTTTCCTCTAAGAGTGATGAAATGTTTTGGAACTAGAGAGAGCTGATGGCCGCACACCATTGTGAATGTACTAGTCGCCGTTGGACTATACACTTTACAGTGGTTTAAATGAATTTTTTATTATAAGAATTTTACTTCAACTTAAAAAAAGGGATAGTGTAAAACAAAGAGAAAGGGGGAAGAGGAGATATCATTGGACAAGACGATTCAACAAATTTTAGAAAATGGAAAACATTTGGAGAAATGGAAATTGACTTACCAGAGCAGAGGAAGCGAAAACCTGAGTGGTTTCGAGGGAATGAGGAATGCGGATGGGGTAACCAATGGAGAAAGAAGCTACTTTACTGGTCAGACACTATAGAAAGGCTGAGGCTTAGAGATAACAGGTGCTATGATAAGTAGTAATAAATAAATAAATTCTGGTTGAAATTCAGAATATAGAGAATTTGGATGTCAAGGTCTTTTTTTTCTCTCCATGCCAAACAGTCAGGAGACTTTACAGCCTGTCCCCTTGCTCTGCCCTGGGAGACCTAGAGATGGTGGAGTTCAGGGTGAAATCCCATCCTGAAAATGAGGAAGAAAGGAAAGACTATTCCTGAGATCTTAGCTTCTTCTAGGATGCTTGCAGCCAGGCTTAGATCAGCACTTGCAGCCTGCCCCCAGGTAGAAGACTGGGAGATTTCTTTCTGGAGAAACTGAGTCATCCAAGAGAACACCCAGATCCTTATTTCTGAGAGCGCCCCAGTAAAAGAGCAGCTCACTATTGGATCAGTTGCCAGGGTAGCCACCAGTTAGGCCTGACCTTTAATACAGAACTTCTAATCAATTGTCACAGTATCTTGGTTTTAATTATGGAAAGAGAGGATTACTTTTGATGAAACTTTCAACATCAGTGACAGCATAAAATAACTAAAAGAAAAAAAATAACCTGGTAATGTAAAGAGCAGAGAAACACCAAGGAAAAGAAAATAAGTTTTAAAATAAAAGCCTTCATATAATTATTGTCCTTTGGAAAGATATATTGGGTTGGCCAAAAAGTTAGTTTGGGTTTTTCTGTACCATCATCACACAGAAAAACTCAAATGAACTTTTTGGCCAACCCAAATATCTCTGAAAGAAGTACAGGTTGCCATGGAAACATTAACCAGAGAAGAGGAAAGAATTCCTAGAAATCTAAAACATAAATGACAAAATAAAAACAAAAACTTAAACAGAAGGTTAGAAGATCATGTTTAACCAATAAAACTTTAGATTTCAAAAACAACAATGGAGAATCAACCCGGAAGATTGTGAATGACCAAAAGAAGTTTCAGAAGGAGAAGAGAGAAAAAGAAAGGCGAAACATTTTAAGAAAAGAGTCTAGAACAAAAGGCTGTGGGTTTCCAGATTGAAAAGACTCACCCTGTACCCAGGAAAATGGATAAAATTTTTGGGAAAAACCACATTGAAACCCATCCTTAGGACATTTTAGGGCAAGAGGGTCCTAAAGACTTCCAGAGTGAGAAATGGATCACATTCAATAGACTTGGAATGGCATCAGCTTTTTCTATAGAAATCTGACACTGGGAGGGAGCAATTCCTTAAATTTCTAAGAGAAAAATTATTTTTACCTGGAATTCTATATCCAGTTCAACCAACAGCCTGATGTGAGGGAGGAATTAGAATACTATCAGACAAATAAAGATGAAAATTTTGCCTCCTATGCACACAGTCTCACAAAGTATTAGAAGTCATACTCCATCAGAACAAGGACATGAATCAAAAAAGAGGAGGAAATGGATTCTGAGAAACAGGACTTCCCTGTATTCACAGCACACGGTACAGGGAACAGCCAAAGGGTCCTGATTACACGTGAGGCTGGCAAGGATGGACGGCTCCAGAAGGACAGCACCAAGGGAGGGAATGAAAGGAATATCTGATCAGCTTATGCATTCAGAAGTAGTATTTAAAATGTGTGTAACAAAGATGTTGGAACATTTGTGAAAAGAATGAAAAGTACAAAGAAAATAAAGCAAATGAAGAGTAAAGAAGGCAATGCTTAATTCCTGGAAAGCAACAACAAAAAACCTTTCAAGATAGGAAATGCAATCATGATGTATTACTTGACTAATGGGTGAAAAATGAATACATGTGTAGTCATTAAAATGCAGATGATGGTTGTTGGTCTAACCTGAAGTTTGGAGGAAGGGGGAGGGACAATAAGGTATAAGAGAGCTAACTGTTTATTGACCATTATATTAAAATTGACATGTCAAAGAATACTGGCATAAGGACATTATTTAGGAAAATGGACACAAATATCAAAAGAAAAACTAATAGAGGAAAAAGTGTTTGCTTCTGGGCATAGGACTTGGGAGATGAACAGGAAGGAGCTTGCTGTTTTTCGTTGTTGCTGTTTTTGTAAGCCTGTTATGATAGTATCATTAACTAAAATGCTGAAAATAAAAAATAATTATTAGTTAAAAATATTCGCCAACGTGGAGTGTATCAATGGCATGCATGACAAGACTGATCGGTTGTAGGGACTTCCCTATATTCATACCACAAATAGTGCAGATAGTTAAAATTGTTGGCATTTATTGGACATTTACAACATCAGTCACTCAGCATCATCTCAATTAATCTACACAACATCCCTGTGATGGAGGCTCTTTTGCTCTCCTCTTTATAGATAAGTTAACCCAGAGGAGGCAGTCCTTGCCCAGGGTCCTGCAGCTCGTAGGTGTGGAACTAGAATTCAACCCAGGTCTGGGAGACTCGGCAACTCACGGATTTAACTTTGCAGGTTTATTACCTTTCCTCTGCATCTTCATTAGGTATTTTTAGCATCTAATTCCCCATGCCCTGTACCGGGTACTGTAAAGGAGAATTACACGGGCACCAAGTGCTTTGTGACTCCTACTGATGGCAACATGTCAGAAATGAAGCACACACACACACATTACCCACCGACTCAGTGCTAGGATGGTGAGGGGGTGCCATGGAGAGGACTCTAGGCCCTGTAATTTGGGGGACCTGAATGCTAGAAGGATACCAGGTTGGGATGTTGGTGGATGGGAATGTGGGAGAAAGGAAGAGGCTGTTCTGGACCAAACATATCCTCATGCACTAACCCATCACCATGTGGAAATTCATCACCAAAGGGCAATTTCCTTTCCCTTCTATAGATTCTCTCCAGGCCATGCTTTCCAATTCCTCTTCCTGTTCAAGTCTGATACTCTGTTTTAGGTTTTGGAAAGTTGATTTGAATCATGAGATTGGGACTAACATATACACACTACTATATATAAAATAAATAACTAATAACCTGCTGTATACCCCAGGGAACTCTACTCAATGCTCTGTAAGGGACTATCTAGGAAAAGAGTCTAAAAAAGAATGGGTATATGTCTATGTGTAACTGATCCACTTTGTTGTACAGCAGAAACTAAGACAACATTGTAAATCAACTCTACTCCAATAAAAAATTTTAAAAAGTTGATTTTATTTTCCTGCAATATAAAATGCAAAGATGGACAAGTTTTTTTTTTTTGGTTTTTTTTTTTAAGTTGGGAAAGACAGAAAAATAGAAATAAATCCATCAAGCACTGCTTTCCACATTGCCTCCTTTTTCCCACAGTTGAGCTACATTATGTGTTAGGAGCATATATTCTTTCTTTTACTAGACCTCATCCACCTCCCTCACCCTGGAGTTCACAATTACCTCATTTTCCCTTTGATTGCCTTTCTAACCACCAACTTTCCCCCCAATTCTTTTCTCCTACTCGTCTCTCAACAAGATCCTCCCACCAGAGAGTCTGTCAGCTCTACCTTTTCATCTGCAAGACCCTTCTCGCAATCCCCTCCACCCAGCTCAGGAGGCCTTTCCTGCTGGTTCTCCCAGCCTCCCCTCCTTCCATCTTCCCAGGTACAACAATCTTTCATTTCCAGAGTAGGATCACCTGTGTCCTGAACTTCCTGTCTTTTTGTTTCTTGGGTTTACTCATTTGCTTTGTTTGAACTCACAACCTATGAATTTCCCAAGAAAGATACCTTTTTTTGAGTTCTGGGCTGAATTTTAACAAATTAACTTTTTTTTTTTTTTTTTTTTTTTAGTATTTGTTGCTGTTTAATTGCTAAGTCATGTCCGACTGTTTGCGATCCCATGGACTGTAGCCCACCAGGCTCCTCCGTCCATGGGATTTTCTAGGCAAGAATACTGGAGTGGGTTGCCAAGTCCTGGGCTGAATTTTGAAGTCACCAGCCTGGAAGCATCCTTGTGCCTCTATGTGTACACCAGGATTCTCCTTGCACTTCCCAACCATTAAACAGCCCCCTTTATGTCTATATCTCTTAGATCTTGGTGAACCCATCACCCAGGTCAATAGTACAAGTGTCCTGGTCTGGCACGGAGCCACAGCCCATGCCCAGCAAGTGCCAATCAACAGCACTTGCCTTAATAATAGCTTAGCCTCAATAACCAAAGTTTAAGTTGTATTAATCACCTAATAAATAAATCTTCACAAGTGCTAATTACTAGCCTAGTCTGCTTCCTGGGCCCACTTAAAGAGTGCTATTTTAGAAGCTGTAGTTCTTATAGTCACTCAACAAACATTTATTAAGTGTCTCCTATATACAGGACACCATGGGAGAGCTTTATCGTGAGTTATCTAACTTCATGCTCGTGACAGTCCTATGAAGTGGGCATTATTGCCATTTGTAAATGAAGAAACAATTTCAAAGAATAAAGCTCCTCCAGCTGTTCGTTCAAGACATTTACTGAGAACTTACCGTTCGCTAGCTGATGAGGATACTGGGGAGTGGTGGTGGGGGAGGATACACACAAGTCCTGACTGCTTCAAGCTTCTAGTCTGTCTGAGGAAGACAGACAACAAACAAATACTTTTACAAGTAGTTCATTCAATGCATTTGAGATAAGGGCCATGAAGAAGACACGTGAGACGGTGCATCCGGAGAACCAGAGCTGGTTTTCCAGAGGCAGTGCATGAGTTCTATAAGCTGGTAAGAGTGAACTGGATGAAATGAGCTGTGAGGATGGGAGACGGGGAGGGAAAAGCCCAGGCAAGACTTGGAGACTAGAATGGGCTTGAGTAAGTGAGGAGCGGAGGCTTCCCTGGCAGCTCAGCTGGTAAAGAATCCATCTGCAATGCAGGAGACCCCAGTTCGATTCCTGGGTTGAGAAGATCCACTGGAGAAGGGATAGGCTACTGAGATGCCAGTGTGCCCAGAGCAAAGAATGGAATGGTGTGAATGGTGTGGCCAAAAGTACCCCGAGGACCAGTGCAGGGAACAGATGGTGAAGGGTGCATGTGTTCTGTAAAGGAATCTACACATTATCTTTGAGGACACAGGGAGACAATGAAGAGCCATGGAATGAAATGAGATTTGTTGTGTCAAAACTTCTGGTTATTGTGAGAACACTGCATTAGAGGGGATGGGAGTGGACTTGGGGAGAGCCAAGAGAAGGCTGAATTAGACATCACAGCCTAGGGGACGGTTGCTTGTATTAAAGGGTGCTAGTGGAGAGGTGGAAGTATTTGGGAAGAAGTTTTTCCACGGTCACACAGAGCAGAGCCAGGCTCTGAATCCAGCTCTTCTGTGGACAAGGCCTGTGTTCTTTCTGATGCATGAAAGCTATTTTTCCCTCCGTGCAAGTGTGAGCAGGGACCCCGCACCCTCCCTGTCCCAGTGCAGTGGTTGAGGATGCTAAGTTATCACCAGTAGTTACAAGGAGTCCCTTTCTCCCTCGTGTAGTGTTAGAGCTCCTACACTATGCTGTGCAATCTGTCATTTGAGGGGTTAAGAGGAAAACATAGTCACTGCCTCTAAGAGCACACACATCCTGAGACAGGCCATAGGAATGTAAACAGAGTCCCCAAACAAAATTATAAGGCGGTTATAGAAGCTCTAGAATCTCCCACAGTTCTTAGGGTCATAATTCCAGAGCTACAACTCTTGACTGTTTGACTACACTATACCCAGAAATAGCTTTAGTGATCCTGGAACTGGGGTGCACTTTTTCTAAATAGACTTACCACTTCTCTTAGACTGGCTTGTTTCTCTGTCCTGGCCAGAAATTGTCTTCCTCAGGAACAACAGTAATACATTCGAAATTATTTAATTTTTTTTGAAGTCCAAGTATTCTCTTAAATAATTGATCTGCATGGATTGATTGGTCAATGTTTTAAAACTGTCTCAAGAGTGAACTCCTTTGTCATAGGGCTAGAAGCTATGCAGTCCAAGAATATGACCATAAGACCTAACTTTCCTATAATATTCTTAATTTTCATGTGTAACTGACATTTTCAGAACACGTATTCAATTTTGGTTTGAAAATAGGGTTTTCCCAGGAGTATGTAGGAACTTGAGAATGTAAGTTTCCATTGGAATGTTTGGGGTTCAACTAAGAGAGTACAGGACCCTGCGGAGCTCATGGCTTCTAGATTAGCCAGTTCCTTATGGATGCCTTGGGCAGATGGGCTGTGTACCTCAGGGATCTTCTCTGAGCTGCCGTATGGTACATGACTTATTCTCAAAAGTTGTAAAACTGAGTGTTACCAGGCCCAGGCTTTAACAAAATAGTTTAAAGTACAGGAAGAACTGGTGTTCAGTGGTGTGTTGATAAATGCTTATTGACATAAACAATGAGCAAACATAATTTACAAACTGCAAATGATATAATACTCTTTACTGTAAGTTTCTTATGAGTGTGTGTTAGTCACTCAGTTGGGTCCAACTCTTGTGACCCCATCACCTGTAGCCTCCCAGGCTCCTCTGTACTTGGGATTTTCCAGGCCAGATTACTGGAGCGGGTTGCCATTCCCTTCTCCAGGAGATCTTCCTGACCCAGGGATTGAACCTGGGTCTCCTGCATGGCAGGCAGATTCTTTGCCATCTGAGCCACCAGGGAAGCCAAATTTCTTATAGCCAATGGATTTCCCTAAAATGCCTTTGTTGATTTTTTCTCTGGGCTCTTGTCTCCAGAATGTACCTGATCTATTGTTTCAGTCGATGAACAAATGCAGTTCCTACATGAATGTGGGTTGATTTCTCCTTTATGTAACAAGTAAGTAGAAAGGGAAACAGCATGGCTGTTATGTTGGACCATCAATCATTGGTCAATGACATAGGTAACTGCTGAATTGGATGATAGTTTTTAAATATTACAAGAATATTTTCTCAATTTTTTTATATTTCATAATGTATTGGCGATGCTCACAATTAAAAATTTAATCTGCATGTTTAACATTTCTCTATCCCTTTTTTATGGGTATACTATTTTATTAATATTTAAATTTTGCTAAGAGTTCAAGGATATGCTAGCCTGAGTTCGGATTTTTTTTGAAACAAAGATAAAATGTACAAACAGATTTAAGGGAACAATGTATTGAATGCTGCACAATATATTAACCAAGTAGACAAGCTAGAGTCGGTGTAAGTATGTACTTAGCACATATATGGGGACAAGTTCTGGAACTGGAAGAAAAACCTGCCATTCAGGACTGAACAGAGGTCCTTGGTTGCTGACAGAACCCCTCCTTGACTTCAGACTTGAGACAAACCGAGAGAGTCTGTCAGTGTACAAAACCCACTGAATTCAGGACAAGCAATAACAGGATAGATTGTGCTCTGCGGTGCTTAGCCACTCAGTCATGTCCAGCTCTTTGTGACCCCATCAACTGTAGCCCACCAAGGCTCTTCTGTCCGCTGGGATTCCCCAGACAAGAATACTGGAGTGGGTTGCCATGCCTTCCTCCAGGGGACCTTTCCAACTCAGGGGTCAAACCCAGGTCTCCCGTATTGCAGGTGGATTCTTTACCATCTGAGCCACCAGGGAAGCCCAACAGGATAGATTGGTCAGAGCTGATTCAGATTGTGGGGGACAGTCTGAAGTGAGCAGGGAGGGGGCGACTGGAGACTGGGAAATACTGCAGCTGAAGTCGACAGAATCTGTAGATGTGAGCAGACATCTTCTAAAAATCGCTGATTTCCAAACAAGTTCTTTAGATTCTTTCCCCAAATGAGGTCTCCATCCCTTTTAAAAAAGTCTTTAAAAAATCTTTTTACTTTATAAATAACAGACAATTGACAATATCGTGATAGTTTCAAGAGGACAGCAAAGGGACTCAGCCATACATATACATGTATCCATTTCCTCTCCCATCCAGATTGCCACATAACATTGAGTAGAGTTCCCTATGCTGTCCAGTGGAATCTTATTGGTTGTTCATTTCAAATACAATAGTGTGTATGTGTTGATTCCAAACTCCCTAACTATTCTTTCCCCCCTTTCTTCCCCTCTGTGAATCTGTTTCTGCTTTGTAAGTAAGTTCATTTGTATAATTTCTTTTTAGATTCTGCATATAAGGGATATCATATGGTATTTCTCCTCTGTTTGGCTTAGTTCATTCAGCATGACCATCTCTAGGTTCATCCATGTTGTTTCAAATGGCATTATTTCATTCTTTTTAGGGGCTGAGTAATATTCCATTGTATTTCCTTGATCAGGGATCAGTAAACCATGGTCTGTGGGCCACATCTGGCCCCCTAACCTATTTTTTTAGTTGAAATTTATTTATTTACTTATGGCTGCTCCAGGTCTTTTTTTGCGGCACATAGGCTCTTTTTTTTGCTGTGGGTGGGCTTTCTCTAGCTGCAGTGAGCAGGGGATACTCTTTGCTGTGGTCAGGCTCTGGACTGATGGCGTTAATGAATGAACCAGACAGAGGGAAAAGGCATTTGTGTTTCCAGCTCTATTTACTCAGTATCTTGTATGTTCTAGATTTTGTCTAGGCACTGGGCTCCATGCTTCATGGGATAAAATGAAGCCCCTGTTCCTATTTCCCTACATTTTTAGCAGATGGTGGCAGCAAAGGAGTGATGGTTGGAGGGCAGGTTAGAGAGGTGAGTGGAACAATATTATGTAGCAACCATGAGAGAAAGGTGGAAATACCTTAGAAGGTTTGGAGCAATGATAGTTCTGATGTACATTTTAAAAGGACAACTCTGGTTGCTGTGTATGGAGACCAGGTACAAAGCCATTGCACTAGTCCAGGTGAAGGTGGCTGCATAGCAATAAAGGTGGTGAGAAGTAGCAGATTTTCGATGTTCTGTGAAGACAGACGAGCCATGGGTTCTGAGAGGCAGAGAGGAATCCAGGGAAGACTCTGAAGGTTTCGGACTGAGAAACTGAGAAACATGGGATTCCCATTTGCTGCAACAGAAAAGACTGTGAAAGGAGAGTGGAGGGTTGAAGGCAACCGAAAGTTTGGATGTGGACATGCTGGTTTTGATGTGTTAGATGTTGCAGCGTTGAGTAGACAGCTGCACCCATGAGGCTGGAATATAGTGGGAGAGGCTAGGCTTGTGGGTATAAATTTAGAGATTATCAGCATATAGGTGGCATTTAAAGGCATGTGATGAAATTATCCCACTCAGAGAGGGAGACCAGACACAGAACACAAGTGGTTTGAAGGCTGAGCTTTGGGTCCCAGTGTTTAGAGGAGGCAACACAGTAGGGGAGAGACTGTATTTATAAGGCACAAAGAACCCTCATTGTCAGGGATTTACAATAGGGTTCCTTAAAATGGTTTAGGTGGTGAATGGGTAAAAAGCCCTCCTGACAGTCCCATGGACCCCAGTTGGCAGCCTAAGGGATGGTGAGTGGTTCTGCTATGTCGCTCATTCAGGGGAGAGACTGTGACATTTGCAACATTTCTCAAAGTTCTTTTAAATGTTTATTTATTTGGCTGTACTGGGTCCTAGTTGTGGCACACAGGATCTTTTATTGTGGCGTGTGAACTCCTAGTTGCGGCATGTGGGATCTAGTTGCATGACCAGAGATCGAACCCTATGTTGGGACTATGGAGTCTTAGCCCCCCAGGGAAGTCCCTCAAAGTCAGTTTGAAATGAAAGCGTATGTCCTAGGATTTTGCAGTGTGCTCCTCAGTCAAGTAAATAACAACAGGATGTGGTGGTAGCCATAGGAAGAGTGGGTGTTCCTGCAGTGGTCAGGCCAGATGCACGCCAGATGCTACTTGCCAAGTGGAGGAGCCGTGGACCGCAGAGTTGGAAGCGCGCACCTCTCCTGCCCTACTGTAGGTTAAATATTGTCTCCTCCTTTCTTTCAAGTCCCGGTGCTGCCATTGGTAGCTGTGTGGCCACTGGAAAATCACTTAACTTCTCTGAACCTCTATTTTCTCCTCAGTAATAACTTACTACGCCAACCATAGGCTGCTTGTGAAGATTAAATCATTTAAATAGATTGAATGATGTGTACGCGCATGTAGCGAACCGCAGGGTGATGGGGAAGTATAAGAGAAGGAAACAGTTGTGCCTATAATGTTGTTGTTGTTATGCTCAGTCCCTAAGTTGTGTCCAACTCTTTTGTGACCCCATGGACTGTAGCCCACCAGGCTCCTCTGTCCATGGGATTTCCCAGGCAAGAATACTGGAGCAGGGTGCCATTTCCTACTCCAGGGGATCTTCCAAACCCAGGGATCAAACCCCCATCTCTTGCATTGGCAGATGAATTTTTTTAACCACTGAGCCACCAGGGGAGCCTCTTGTCTGTAATAAGATGGTTCAATTCACACAGTGATGGGTTTTCACACTGTATAAATAATGAGGTTTTCTATATTCACCTCACTGAACCTACTGTCTTCAGGAAGCAAATATTCCAAGCAGACATGAAAACATCCCCCACTGTTAGGGCTTATATTTGTTCCTGGCCCAGTTAAGAGAATGAGCTGATTCATCTAGCCCCATTGCAATCAATAACTTCTGAGTCAGAAATATAAAACAGAGTTCTCAGATCCCGAACGTCCCTGTGATGCCTGAGCTGCCTTCTCTGCATGCCAGGGGCAGCTCCTCTGGTCTTCCTCTTCCGCCTCCATAAAGTTGATAAGAAGTAAGAGGGGACATGAAGGCTGAAAACGATCCTGTGTTGGTTAGTAAGTCATTTCGGGTGGGCTATAGCCCATGGGCTCACAAAGAGTCGGATAGGACTGAGCGACCACCACAGCCCGTGGCTTCCCAGGTGGCGCTAGTGGTAAAGAATCTGCCTGTAATGGAGGAGACGTACCTGGGCTTGATCCCTGGGTTGGGAAGATCCCCTGGAGGAGGGCATGGCAACCCACTCCAGTATTCTTATCTGGAGAATCCCCATGGACAAAGGAGTCTGAGGGGCTACAGCCCATGGGGTCACAAAGAATCCGACACGACTAAGCACAGCGTAGGGCAGCTGATCAGTCTTTGTCTGGTTATTTTAATATCATTCCACCAGGTGGCGATGTTTCCTCAATCCCAAAGCAAATTTTCACTCGAGAAGAAGCCAAGTTACAATTCGTTGCTAGCTTTTTCTGCCCTGAACATACTAAAAAAAGAATGATTCTCTAAAGCTGTGGTGGAAAGAAGGACATTTTCTTCTGAACACCTTGGCAGTTTATGCTGGAAACAGACAAGCCCTTTATTCAGGGATTTCTCCCCTTTGCAAGTTCTGGGAATTCTGGTTGGAATTTTGTCTTCTGAGGATGCATATGGTGGGAACTGGGAGATGTTGGAACTGGGTGGCTCCTAGGGAGGCTTTTTTTTTTTTTTTTTTGAAAGTCGTCCAGTTGTGTCTGACTCTTTGCGACCCCATGGGCTATAGAGTCCATGGAATTCTCCAGGCCAGAATACTGGAGTGGGTAGCCTTTCCCTTCTCCAGGGGATCTTCCCAACCCAGGGATCAAATGCAAGCCTCCAGGCTTAGCGGGGAGTGAAGATACACCTTAGCAGTGGGCTGGGCTTGTGTGAGTCCTTAGCCCAGAGAAGAGCATCAGATGCCGTTTTCCTGTGCCGTGAGGGACTGCTGCTGCTACTGCTGCTAAGTCACTTCAGTCGTGTCTGACTCTGTGTGACCCCATAGACGGAAGCCCACCAGGCTCCCCCACTCCTGGGATTCTCCAGGCAAGAACACTGGAGTGGGTTGCCATTTCCTTCTCCAATGCATTAAAGTGAAAAGTGAAAGTGAAGTCGCTCAGTCGTGTCTGACTCTTAAGGACCCCATGAAGGACTAGAAGTTGCCAGATGCAGTAGCAGCTAGGATGATCCTTGAAGAGTCAGGGTGCTTTATTTAGGAATGTCAGAAGTGCAAGAAAGCAGCATACAATCCAGACCCCTTCTTGTGCCATTAGGGAAACAGGCCTCGAGTTCTCCTGTTCTACCTGCTTGCCAAATTACCTTTTATTTTAGCATTTCAAATAGACTTTTTAAATGTCCCTTCTTGTACACTCAGCTAAAATTGCTGTTTAAATCTGCTGTCCTCCCACCTGCCTAGCCCCTGCACCTCTGCATGCCAGGCACACAGCATTGAACAAGACTCCAGCCACAGACTGACTTGTTCAAAGACATCAAAGAGCAGCCTGACTGATCCAGGAGGGGAGATAAGTCGTTTAAGATAGTTATTTATGAACCTGAAAAACAAATCTCATAGTAGGATTTTGGGTTTTTTTTTTTTGCATTTAATAATAATAAAATAATAATGAGCAATTATTTGTTCATTCCTTCCTATGCACCAGGCTCTGTGTTAAGCACTTGATGTCATTGTATTGTATAGTGATCCCCTTAACAAAGCTGTGGGGGTAGTTATTACTATCTACTTGTTATAGAGGCTCAAAGGAGAAGTTGAGTAACTGCCCCAGGTCAGACACCTGGAAGGAGCAAACCAACGTTCCCACTCTGCTTGTCTCTGGGTTTGATCTCTAAGCCTCCATGTTTTGCTTCATGATATTGTCTTTTATAGGATCTGATACAGAAACTAGTGGGGTTTCTTACCTGAGCGCTAGTCAGTATCTCATCATTTTCCTGTTGTGACATGAAGGCTGGGTGATAGTCTGCTCAGGGCTTAGGGACTTGGTGATGAAATGTCACGCCTACTGGACACTCAGAATGTGGATGCCTGGGTTGATGAGGGATGCTCCTGAAGATAGTTGTTGGCACCAGAATCCAAGAAATAATTAGAATCTGTGTGTTTGGAAGTTTTTTCCACTACGTGCAAAGGCAAGGGTAGCCGGCGTTCCTGGGGCCTGAGGAGCCAACACCATGATGCAGGCCACCAAGGCCTCTTCTGCGTGTGCTCTGAGCCAAGCGCGTGCACGCGTGGCCTTATCTGGGTCTCTTGACAGTCTGTTGACACCAAGGCTGCTCTTTCCCCACCTCCCTGGGGACAATGTCTCAAATACAGGAAGCTGTCCTAAAGAAACTGATGCCAGCTACAAAAGGCCTTCAGAAGTCAAGGTTCCTGTTTCCTGCAAAGAGTGTGAAGTTAAAATATATTATTAAAATGTAGATGAATAACTGTGCCCAGAGCTAGAGTTACTGTCAGAAAAAGAGGGAAGAATTTCCCGTTTCCACAGATGTGGAATCCACAGATATGGATTCCTGGCTCAATACCACCACCTTGGAACTATGGGACTGTGGGCAAATTCCCTAACCTCTTCTGAGTCTCAACTTCCTCATCTTCAAAAAGAAGATGATATAATATACACCCCAATTGTTGTTGTTGTTTAGTCGCTTTGTGACCCCATGGCCTATAGCCCTCCAGGCTCCTTTGTCCATAGTATTTCCCAGGCAAGAAGAATACTGGGTGGGTAGCAATTTCCTTCTCCAGGGGACTTTTCTGACCCAGGGGTTGAACCCGTGTCTCCTGCATTGGCAGGCACATCCTTTACTGCTGAACCACCAGGGAAGCCCCCTATATCCCAGGGTTGCCGTGAATTTTAAATGAGATGATGTATGTAAAGTGTGTGGCATAATTCCTACAGCACAGTACGTGTTCCATAAATACCAATGATGCCGATAAAGGTGGTTGCTATTAATGCCCTTCCAACGAGCTGCCACCCTTATTCCAGAAACTTCTTCATGATCATTGTGAGACACTTTTAGAATCTCTGAATCCAGGTAAAGCCCATTTATCCCAACATTTCTGCATGTTGATAGCTCTTTGTCTCTGGAATGACCTTCATCCTCCACATCCCCATTTTGTGTTTTGCCAGGCCTCGGAATTTAGGAAGTGAAATCCCAGGGCTTCAGGGGCTGTGGTCTGTGATGAAATTACTGCCCATGCCCAATAAATGTTCAATGAATAAATGAGAGCCAATAAAACTATAAAAACCAAGAGTAAAAATACGTATCCTTACATATGTTTTAGATCTTAAAAGGCCTTTATGTTCAGGCTGGTCAGAGTGAAATGTGTCTCTAATAAAGATTTTACAAAGAGCCTGGAGTAGCGTGACCGAAAGGAGAGAGAGGTTCCAGTGCCCGGCCCTGGGAGACCAGGTGGACAGCCACCTGGGGCGAGGCCAGAGACCTTGCAGCCTCAGGGCTGATAAAGTCCATGAAAGATGCTCAGGTCAAAACATGTTTCCTATTAGAGAAAGGAGAACAGAAATGGAAGCATAAGAAAGAAGGAGGCTTTGCAAGGGAGCTCCCTCCAGGAATAGAGATTGTGAATCTGCAACAGAAAGGCTTTTAAACAGTGATATCAGTATACTGAGTAGAATTCCCTGTGCCCTACCGTAGGTCCTTGTTGGTTATTTTATATATGGTAGTATATATATATATATATATATATATATATATATATATATATAGAAGGCAATGGCAACCCACTCTGGTACTCTTGCCTGGAAAATCCCATGGACGGAGGAGCCTGGTAGGCTGCAGTCCATGGGGTCGCAAAATCAGACACAACTGAACGACTTCACTTTCACTTTTCACTTTCATGCATTGGAGAAGGAAATGGCAACCCACTCCAGTGTTCTTGCCTGGAGAATCCCAGGGACGGGGGAGCCTGGTAGGCTGCCGTCTATGGGGTCTCATAGAGTCGGACACAACTGAAGCGACTTAGCAGCAGCATATATATATACATATATATATATAGGTTTCCCAGGAGGCTCAGTGGTAAAGAATCCGTCTGCAAGTGGAGAGATGCAGGAGACCCAGTTTTGATCCTTGGGTCAGGAAGATCCCCTGGAGAAAGAAATGAAAACCCACTCCTGGAAAATCCCATGGACAGAGGAGCCTGGCAGGCTACTGTCCATGGGGTCTCAGAAGAATCGGACATGACTTAGTGACTAAGGAACAACAACAGCAAAGTGTATATATATTAACCTAAACTCCTAATTTATCCTTCCCTCCCACATTCTCCTTTGGTAACCATAAATGGGAAAAGAATCTGAAAAAGAATAGATAATATGTATATGTATAACCTAATCACTTTGCTGTACACCTGAACTGAACAGAACATTGTATATCAACTATACTCCAATATAAAATAAAAACATAAACTAAAAAGTGTGGTGTTGGGTGCTTTGATAATGTTCTAGTAGCTAAATAGAGCCATAATAAAGGCCACAGTAACCCACCTGCACCCACCTGCCACATTGCCTGATATGCCACCATTAGGATGTCTTCCCTTTTGGTTAACAAACAAGTCAGAATAAGGTCTGGAAAGTTCTTATTTTATATCCTCAAATTTTGGATTGCCTCTTCTTGATTTTAAACACACACAAAAACCTAATAACTTCTTATGGGTTTTTTTTTGTTTTACTCTCTTCTTACAGAAGAGATCTGTATTCATCATAGAATATTTGAAAAAAAGAGGTAAGGAATATAGGAAAATAAATTCAGCCAATAATGTAGTCATGCTATTATTAACATTTAGGCATTCTGTTTGGCTATACAAAACTTTTTTTTTTTCTTGTGAAATTGAATAGAACACAATTTAACTATCTTTTCATTCATAATTGGTTGCTTCTTATTTAGAAAATTGATTACTGAGTTATGAAAAATCCACCCATATTTTCTTCTAAAAGCTTTATACATTATAGCCTTTCAAGTAAGGTTGGAAATTCACCTGGAATTGATTTCCGTGTGTAGTGTGAGGTAAGGACAAGTTCCCAAATGGATATGCAGTTGTTCCAAGACCATTCTTTCTTTACTACTCTGCAATTTCACTTTGTGTTGAAAAATCAGTTGTCTACATGTAGACAGTTTCTGGGTGCTCTTGTGTTCCACTCGTCTGTCTGTATGTTGCATAAGATAAGAAGGGCCGTGCTCTGTTTTGGTAACAGACAAGCCCAACATCTCATGGCTTAACATACTGAAGTTATGACTCCTTCACCAGCAGGCCACAGGTGATGTAGAAGATGCATCAGGGCAGCCATCTGCATGACGTGAAGTGGTTGCCTCACTGAGAGCACTCTCCATACAGAGAAGAGACACTGAGGCTTCCTGTTGAGTTTTTCACTGACTCGGCATAAAAACATCACCCATCATTTACTTCCTCTTGTAGCTCATTTGCCAGAACCAGAGAGTTCTACCTGTAAGGGGCCCTGAAGAGCTGTCTGCCAGGTGCCTGGAGAAGGGGAACACCCAGATATTAAAAAACACTAGTGACGTCTTCCTCCCTCCATATCCTAGAATGAAGATGATAGTCAGAATTACTCCGCTGCGGTAGTAAGGCTCAGTACCTGGTAGAGCAAGTCCTTCAACCCTTGGCTTCCTCTTCCAGAAGGTCGTGACTAGTCTTGGACTTTAGCAATTCCATGTAAGTTTAGGAAGTGTTTGATAAGTTCTTTAAAATCCTGTTGGGATTTTTTACTGAAGCCATAGCTCAATTTAGGAAGAAGTGACATTTAAAATTTTGATTGTTCCAATTCAGTAACAAAATTTCTCTCCTTTAAGCCAGGTCTTCTTTAACTTTTTTCAATAATGGATGTTTTGCACAGAGGTCTTGCACATGCTTTGTTAGATTTTTAGATTTTTGATATTTTTTAATGCTAATGTAAATGTTACATTTAAATTTTTTTTTTTCAATTTACAAAAAATTGTGGTCAGTGAATAGAAATTTAATTCATTTTTCTGGGTTGACTTTATATCCACTGACCTTGAGGAACTAAATTTCTTAAAGTCTAAAAGTGATATGCAGATTCCCATGAATTTTCAATATAGATGATAATGTAATCCACAAACAATAACAATGTTATTTCTTCCTTATGTCTTTTAATTTTTTTTCTTGCTTTGCTGGGTAAGACTCCAGGAAATGTCATGATAATAAGCATCCTTGCTTCTTCACAACCTTCAGAAGATTATTTTCCAAGTTTCATTACTTTTTCATTTTAAAATATATTAGTTGATATAGTTTTCATATCAAAGAGTTTTGTAGATTCTTTGCCAGATAAGTTCAGTGGCCTCCTTTTTCTAGTTTCTAAGATCTTTAATAATAAATGGATGCTGAATTTTAGTGAATGCCTTTATCTGCATATATTGAGATGACTATGATTCCCCCCTTCCTTTTTTAAATTGAAGTATAGTTGATTTACAATATTGTACTAGTTTCAGGTGTACAGAAAAGTGACTCAGTTATATATATTTCAGATTATCTTTCATTATAGATTATTCCAAGATACTGAATAGAGTTTCCTATGTCATACTGTAAGTCCTTGTTGGGTCTGTATTTCACGCTTAGTAGATTCTATCTGTTAATCTTGTACTCCTAACTCATCTCTCCTTCCTTCCCTTCCCACTTCGGTGACCACAAGTTTCTTTCCTATGTCTAAGTCTGTTTCTGTTTTGTATATTGATTTATTTGTATTATTTTTTTTAGATTCCACATATAAATGATAGCTTAAAGTATTTGTCTTTCTCTGACTTACTTCACTAAGTATAATATTCTCTAGGTCCATCCATGTTGCTGCAAATGGCAATATTTCATTCTTTTTAATGGCTAAGTAGAATTCCATTGCATATATGCGCCACATCGTCTGCTGACCAGCACTTGGGTTGTTTCCATTCCTCTTTCATCTGTTAAGGTGGCAAATTATATTGGTTTTCTGATACTAAAGCAGCATTTACTCTAGCACCCAAGAATAAGCAAAAGGTGGACAGGATTTTATTCCTTTTTACATATACATTGCTGGCTTCAGCTTGTTAATATTTCATTTAGGATTTTTTCACATGCTCATGAGTAAAACTGGCCAGTAATTTTCTTTCTCATACTATTCTTGTTTTGTTTGTTTGTTTGTTTGTTTTTTAATCAAGATTAACCTGACCTGCCTCTTGAGAAACCTATATGCAGGTCAGGAAGCAACAGTTAGAACTGGACATGGAACAACAGACTGGTTCCAAATAGGAAAAGGAGTACGTCAAGGCTGTATATTGTCACCCTGCTTATTTAACTTATATGCAGAGTTCATCATGAGAAACGCTGGGCTGGAAGAAGCACAAGCTGGAATTAAGATTGCCGGGAGAAATATCAATAACCTCAGTTACGCAGTTGACACCACCCTTATGGCAGAAAGTGAAGAGGAACTAAAAAGCCTCTTGATGAAAGTGAAAGTGGAGAGTGAAAAAGTTGGCTTAAAGCTCAACATTCAGAAAATGAAGATCATGGCATCTGGTCCCATCACTTCATGGCAAATAGATGGGGAAACAGTGGAAACAGTGTCAGACTTTATTTTTTGGGGCTCCAAAATCACTGCAGATGGTGATTGTAGCCATGAAATTAAAAGATGCTTACTCCTTGGAAAGAACGTTATGACCAACCTAGATAGCATATTCAAAAGCAGGGATATTACTTTGCCAACAAAGTTCCATCTAGTCAAGGCTATGGTTTTTCCAGTGGTCATGTATGGATGTGAGAGTGGGACTGTGAAGAAAGGTGAGCCCCAAAGAATTGACGCTTTTGAACTGTGGTGTTGGAGAACACTCTTGAGAGTCCCTTGGACTGCAAGGAGATCCAACCAGTCCATTCTAAAGGAGCTCCGTCCTGGGTGTTCATTGGAAGGACTGATACTAAAGCTGAACCTCCAATACTTTGGCCACCTCATACGAAGAGTTGACTCATTGGAAAAGACTCTGATGCTGGGAGGGATTGGGGGCAGGAGGAGAAGGGGATGACAGAGGGTGAGATGGCTGGATGGCATCACCAACTCAATGCACATGGGTTTGGGTGAACTCCGGGAGATGGTGATGGACAGGGAGGCCTGGCGTGCTGCGATTCATAGGGTCGCAAAGAGTCGGACATGACTGAGCGACTGAACTGAACTGAACCTCACAAAGTAAAATGGAAAGTGTTCTCACTTTTTTTATTTTCTGGAAGAGTTTGTATATAGTTTGCACTATACCTTCTTTAAATAGCTCATCAAGTTTGCTTGAAGCCATCAGAGACATTTTATTTATAAGTTTATTTTTAATTAAAAATCAATTATTTTAATAGTTACACAATTATTCAGATTTTTAAATTTCTTCTTTCATTAGTTTTGGTAAGTAGTGTTTTCCTAGGATTTTGTCTAGCTCATTTCAAATTTATTCATACAAAGTTGTTCATCAGTTCAGTTCAGTCGCTCAGTTCTGTCCGACTCTTTGCGACCCCATGAATTGCAGCACACCAGGCCTCCCTGTCCATCACCAACTCCCAGAGTTCACTCAAACTCACGTCCATCGAGTCGGTGATGCCATCCAGCCATCTCATCCTCTGTCGTCCCTTTCTCCTCCTGCCCCCAATCCCTCCCAGCATCAGAGTCTTTTTCAATGAGTCAACTCTTCGCATAATCTCCTCTTAATTTCTTGCTAATGTCTCCAGTATAGATAATGATGTTCTCTTTTGCAAAGCTGATGCTATTGATTTGTGCCTTTTTTCCCCTTTTTTGTCTTGATCTGTCCCAGCAAAATTTTATCAATTTTATTGGTCATTTCAAAGAACCAACTTTTGAGCTTTTTCTTTCAATTTATTTTAATTTTTCCATTTCATTAATTTTTACTCTTTTTTCCCTTTTCTTCCATATTTTTAGGCCATTATTCTGCTATTCTTTTTCTAACTTCTCCTAGTATTGCTGAAAAAATGTTTTCTGCTCACTATATTCTTTTCATCTTTGTACTTTCTATCATTTTGTCTCTTTCTGCTTCCTTCTGGGTAATTTCTTCTGATCTACCTTTCAGTTCACTAATTCTCTTTATATCTACCTGTATTAAATTTGCAGTTAATCCCATCTGTTGAGTTTTTTTCCTTTGTTATTTAGTTTTTAAGTATTAGCATTCTGGGATTTCTGTTGGATTGTAAATTTGATTTCTCAAATTTACAATGGTATTATTCTAGTTAATGCTGAAATGTCTTCAGTTCTTTTTTTATATCTCTTTGAGCACAGTGGGCACCATTGTTTTATGTCTTTATGTAACTGTCATTTCTTTCATTAATTGCTCCAAGTTTCTGATGGTGAGAGTGACTATGAGAGACAAAGACTCTCTCTTTCAGGCTCCTATACTTTTTACCACACTTCTTTTACGACATCTATTATTTTCTTTTCTCATTATTTAGATATTTTATCCCCTACTAGATGAATGAATGGTTCAAGGATCATCAGAGATAAATTCTCTGTCTTGTTCAACTTTATGTCTATCTTAGTACCTAGCATTATTCCACCCAAGATAGGGCAATATTATGAAAAGTGAATGAATTTAGTCTTATCTACCTACCTACCTGCTTAACTACCTATGTATCAGTTATTTTTTGCTTTTTGGCTTCTTCTAAACTTCCCCAAGCCGCACTTGCCTCTGGGCTGGTCCTAAATAAGGAAACATGCTCCAGCTTCAGGATTTTTGCACCTGCTCTTTGGTCTGTCTGGAATGCTCTTGCCCCAGATATCCATTTGTCTATTCTGTCACCTCATTCACACTTCTTATCAGACGTCACTTCTGCAGAGAGATCGTCTCTGACCATCTCATCAATAACAGCATAGGCTCTCCCCTCTGCCACTCTCTTACCACTGCTTTATTTCCCTTCACAGCACTTACTGCCAAGCTATGTGCTGTGCTTAGTCACTCAGTTATATCTGACTCTTTGTGACTCCGTGGACTGTAGCCTGCCAGGTTCCTCTGTTCATGGGATTCTCCAGGCAAGAATACTGGAGTGGATTGTCATGCCCTCCTCCGGAGGATCTTTCTGACCCAGGAATCAAACCGGGGTTTCCCATATTGCAGGCAGTTTCTTTACCAGTTGAGCTACCAGGGAAGCCCATTGTCAAGCTATGATATATTGTAAATATATCTGCTTGTTTATTTTCTGCCTCTGCCACTAGTTTATAAGCTCTATGAGGTCAGCGACTGTTTTTTGTTTACTACAATTGTTTCTAGGGCCTTGAACAGTGTCTGACATGTAGAAGGCACTCAAGAAATATTTGTTGAATTAGGTGCTGTGATAACTGCTTCATAAACAATTAAAATAATGTTTTTCCTTCAGCAGTTCTAAAAGTTTAATATGCTTTAATTGTGTTCATTTTACTGATAAGTAAACTGAGGCTCAGAGAATTTATTGAACATGTCCAAGAGGATACAGTTAGCAAGTGATTGGTCTTGGATTTGAACTCACACCTTTGCTTTCCAAAGCTAAGCTGTCTTGTTTCCAGGACAGCCTCACATACATAAAAAATGTTTACTGAGATGTATATATAAAATTGAACAGGTAAGCTGGGGTACAACAGCTCTTGGAAGGATAAAAAGAGAACACTGAAGCTGTGGGGGAGCATCAGACATTTTCTTATGGGTCAGAAGCCCTCTTTGCACTCTTTGTATGATCATCCCGATCTGGGAATCCCCCAGCCCTGCTCTGCCTCACTCAATCTCCATCTGGCAGTTTTGTTAGCCTGTCTGATCCAAGTAGCTATGTCAACAGAATGGTGACCAGACATGTAAAGCAATGTATTAGGAAAGAAAAAAAAAAAAAAAGCAGCTCAGATGATGTAAGATTATCCAGATGTCAAGTATCCTGTGCTTGTACGCTTGCCCATTCATGTTATTAATTTTTTAAACATTTGTGATAAGAACAACAGTTGGGCTGCTTCCCCAGGGGCCTCTGTGGATAGATTAATGCAGACATCTGCTGCTTTAGGCTTGGTTTCCTACTTGTTTGAGGCAGAACCAGAAGCTTCTGAGCCAAGTTCAGGGGTAGAAGAGCCTCTGGGGAAATTTGAGAAGGAAAATCAAGAGACCACTGGGCATGTCACCTGCCAGAATCCCTTCCTATAACCTGGTGGTTTAGAAGGGCAGGTGTGAAGGGGGGTTGGATGCCATGCATCTGCCTTCTTTGCAGCTACACTGATGCCTCATTCAGGAACAAGCAGTAAGAAACCCAGACCCCATGGAGAGTATCCTATGCCCCCTACAGAGCCAGTTCATTGTATAATTGTGGCCATGATCATTTGGAGATGAAGCGGGCTCCATTCAGGGAAGGGTAACATGGACAGACAAGTGCCTGACTTGGGAATTGTGCAGAACTTAATTGGAATTTGTGTCATAGTTGGGTGACCCAGTGGCGGTTATTTAATCTATGTTCAGATTTCTCATGTGGGAAATAGGAACCATGACAGCTACTTCATAGGGTTGCTGTGAAGAGTAATTGGAACCATACCCAGGCAGTGTCTGAGACTAAGTCAGACACAACGTAGGGTATCATAAGTGGTGTCTCTTAGCCAGGATGGAAGCTTGAGGGGCTGGGTCTTTATTAGATTGGCCACAAAGCAGTCCTGTCCTCACCTTACTGATTCCTCCTTCTTCTCTGTGGACAATGACAACTTTTTTTCTGTCTCATGGAACAGCTGCCCCTTGAAACTTACTTTTCATCAGCATCACCTGGAATATTAGATGAAAATACACTCTCCCAGTACCTTTCCCCAGATTTTCTATTTCAATGGGAGGGAGGGCAGGAATCTGAGTTTTTTAAAGAAAAACCCCACTTGTCCATATAATTCTGTCTTTGAGAAACACTGTTCTAGGATTTACAGAATGCCAACAAAGCCTGGATGACATAAATGCAAAATGTTCTTATAAAGACCAAAATAGAAATGAATACTCCCTTGAACTCCTTTGGGTGTGCAGTTTGCATAGTTACAGCACCTTTTCATCAAGTGCAAATGAGACCCAAATGAATCCTTATTTTGACCCCTAAAGAATTCTTCTGGTGGTAAGAGTTGGAGAGAGAGACAAGGGCCTGAGAGTCATAGGGAAATTAACACCAGCTCATAGATATCTGGATTCTAGCTTCAGCTCTGTCATTCCCTAGTTGTGCAAACTTGACACATCACCTTAGCATCTCTTGGTCTGTTCTCTCTTCTGTAAAATGAGTCCCTGCCCTGTCCATGTCTCAGGGATTCTGTGGGCTTAAGCGAGATGAACAGGTGTAAAAAGGACAAACTCCTTGATGCACGTGGAAGACAAAGAATTATAAAATTGGGTGGAAAGGAGAGGCTAGTTACCTCCTGTATCAGTTAGGATCTAAAGAGGAAAATAGAAACTCAGATGTTTTCAATAGAGAGAATTTAATGTAGGGAATGGGTCACCCCAATGTTGGAAGATCTTTGAAGTCAAATAGGAGATGGTAAGGTAAATATAGGTCAGTAAGAGCAGAAGTTCACTGGTACATATAGGCTGAAAAAAGAAAGGGAGGCTGAAAAAAAGAACCCCTGATGGGCTGGTCTGCAGGGAGCTGGAGCCACGGAGGAAATGAGGTGGCCTCTGGAAACACGCCCAGGACAGAGGGTAGGGAAGAAATACCCTGGCTTCTCACTTCTTCCCTCCTGTCTCCTGCTGGCGCCCCCTCTGGCAGACCCAAGCGAAGCTGGCTGACATAGGAGCCTGAGAAATTCTTGCACCCTCAGGTATCAGATCCAGGGAAGAGAGCAGAAGGGGAGGGGTGCTAAGAAGACAAAGGACTAGGGGATGGATCTGAGGGCCATCAGGCCAGAACAAGGGCATCTGATCTTCCACCTGGGCCCAGGTCTACCCACAGATATGTGTTAACTGAATGTGTCTTGGAGCTACAAAAGCCACCTTGCTCCAGCCTGTACCTCGTCTGCTCAGTCGCTTCAGTTGTGTCTGACTCTGCAACCTCATGGACTATAGCCCGCCAGGCTCCTCTGTCCATGGGATTTTCCAGGCAAGAATAGTGGAGTAGATTGCCATTTCCTCCTCTTGGGGGTCTTTCCAACCCAGAGATCGAACCCAGGTCTTCTGCATTGCAGGCAGATTCTTTACCACTGAACCAGCTGGGAAGCCCTATCCTGTACCTCATCAGCACTTAATAATACAATTCAAAAGTTAGAAAAGACCCAAAGGCAAAGATTTTAGGTCAGATCGGGGCCTCCACAATGGCCAAAATTCATGAGAAAATAGATGGCACAGAATCAAGGTTTTATTTGAACCTTTAGTCAATATTATTTTCCCTTGTCCACAGAGGCAGGGAAGTACATGTAGGAAATTTGGCCAACCTTTGCCTGAACCCTATCCAGTTTAACAGCTGTCAAATAATTAATCAGATAGTCTGGGTTTTACAGTTTTGATATCTGCCATGTACGTATTGACTTTTCAAGCCGCTAGAATCCAATTGTCTGCGTTTCAACCCGGAAAGAGTCTCTAAACATAACTTAATGCTTCTTTGATGAAAATGCTGTGGGAGCGCATGGGGACCACATGGGGATTTAAGGAGCCAGAAGTGGCAATAACAGAATTCTGGTTAAAGGAATGCTGTTGAATGTAGAGGTAGTGCTATGGGCTCCTTTGGAAAGCTGTGCTTAGTTACTCAGCAATGTGCCGCTCTAGAGACAGAATCACAGAAGTGAAGAATGGAAGGTGAAATGGAGCCATCCGCTGGTTTGGCTTTCTTATTTCACTTGAGAGGACTGAACTCTATAGAGGAAAAATTCCAGGTAAACCCTCTCCTTCTGATCCTCCCAACCCAGGCAATGCAGGACTCTTTATCTAGAATGTGATGAACAACAAAGGTCCGCATATAGCCCACCTAGTTTTATAATTCAGCTTTAAATCTAACCTCGGGATGAATGATCAGATACACACTGACCCAAAGACCACATGCACTGGCATCGCACTTAGTACTCGCAAAAAATCTCTCCTCCTTGAACCTCTCCCATATCTAAGACTCAGACTCTGAGGAAGAGGCCAGGAATCTTGCCTTTTAAACAAGCTTCCCAGGTGATTTGCACTCATATTGATAAAAACTCTTGCAAATTTGTGAAATGCAAAAGGAAGGAAAGAATAAATGAAGCAATGAATGTGGATGCTGCTGCAATTTATTCATCCATTTTCCCACTGAAGCACATCGAGGGTTTTCCAATCAGTCATTTTACAAATAGTGATGCAATGAATCTCTTTGTCCCACCATCTTGTGACTATGTGCTAAAGTTTCCCAGCAGTCATATCTGGACGTGGATTTACCAGGTCACGGGCATGCATATCTTCTTCTTGACTAGAATTGGGAAACAGCTCTCTGAAGCGTTTACAACAATCCCCAGTCCTGAACTAGCAGTGGCTTAGAACACCTTCCTTGTTACCTCCTGGCCAACATTTATTATCATCAGACTTTTTAGTTTTGCTAGTTCAAAGGATGTGAGTGGCCTTTTCTGTGTTGGTTTATGCTTCTCTGATGATCAGTGAGATTGAACCTCCTTTCCTGCCTTTAAGGATGATCCTTCCCTTTTTTTTTTTTAAGTTAAGCTTTTGGCTTTATATTTCTGGTCAAGGACACACACAATTTTTATTTATTTATTTAGGCTGCACTGCACAGCTTGTGAGATCTTAGTTCCTTGACCAGAGATTGAACCTGGGCCTTTAGCAGTGAGAGCATGGAGTCATAACCACTGACCACCAGGGAATTCCCTAATGAAGTTCATTTTTAAATTGGCTTTCGTATATATTTTTTGGGGCTTCCCATGTGTAAAGAATCCACCTGCAATGCGGGAGACCTGGGTTCAATCCCCGGATTGGGAAGATCCCCTGGAGAAAGGAAAGTCTACCCACTAGAGTATTCTGGCCGGGAGCTTTCCATGGACTGTATAGTCCATGGGGTTACAAAGAGTCGGACATGACTGAGTGACTTTCACTTTCTATGTTTTTTAGCAGTGAATTAAGTTGTATGAATATATATTTCTTTCAACCCTGGACTCCCCTCAATAAAGTCACTTTTATTTGAATGAAAAAGACAGTAAGCTGTATTTTGCTGGTGCAAAAACGGCAAACTCACCCTGGAAAAGACAATGGCATTTGGCAAACTGAAGGTGCAGGTGGGGAAATTCTTAGAGAGGTTCCTGCTCTACCTTAGAAATGGTGGGTCACATCTGAAAGTCAAAGAAATCCAGTCAGTCCAACTTTTTTCTGCTGTGGGTTTCCAGGATTGATCTGCCTTGTCCTTTTCTTTTGCTGCCATCTGGTTTTCTTCCTCCAGTTCTTGCTGTTACCTGAGAAGAGAGACTTTGTGACCCAGGGTCTTTGCCCTACTTCCAATCTTGGGATTCCCCCAGGAATTATTGGTAGCTGCCCCCAGAAGCCAAACATGGAGGAGACAGAAGGAAATGGAGAGCCTTCGGCTGATGGTGTCATCAAAAACACACGGAATACGTGAGCCAGAAGCACACACCTCTCTCCCGGCTGGCATCACTAACGTATCAGTCATACTTCTTCTGAAATTATTCTCTCCCAGTCCCCTGACACTCCCCTTCTCTCTTTGAATTCCCAGAGCTGGTGCTCATGAACTTTCTTCTCTTTCACAAGGGGACTTGTCCTCTTTCACAAACCAGCCACCAAAGCGAGAGTCATCACCTCTCACAGGAAATACCAGACAAATGTGTTGTCATCTCTTATCACAAGGGGAGGTTGCCAGGGGTTGGTTTCTGATGGAACCTCCTGGCTGGTTCCTTCTATTCCTGTCTTGACGCAAACACAGGGGAAGGGCAATTTCCAGATATAATCCACTCCCACTTCTGTTGCTTGTCCATTCTAGCCAACTCTCATCCTGTGACATGTTTTCCCCTGAATCAGCCAAGAGCCTCGAACAGTGATAGGACAAGCAGAATGGACAGGGAGGGCCTTGGAGGACTAGAGGTGGGCAGCTGCACAGGAAGAACAGTAGGGCAGGAAGGTGGGGGAGCAGGCTGCAAGCCCTCAGGTGTCTATGGAGTGGTCTTTGGTGGGTTGTAACACAACAACGTTGTCAGGAAGGACCTGTCTGTTGCCAACCATCTTCCTCTCAGAAGAGCCCCACACTGGGGTCCCCTGCTCTAGGGCATGGTGGTTAATTGAACTCAGGCTCTGTGTGGTTGATTGTGTAATTTAGTCACTTAGCAAATATTTACTGAATTCCTACTATGTGCCATCTACTATGTTAGACAGCTTGGATAAGGGTAGAAGTAATACAGAGAAAACATTTCACTTCTGCTATTGCTTAGCAGACAGCAGGACTTAAAGAGAATAAGAGGGCAAGCAAGTTTTGATCTCTGCAGAGAGAAATGTCTGGAATAGAAAATGTTATGAGGAAGGGGCAGGACTGGGTGTCTTCATGACAGAGAGAGAACTGGGCGGTCAGGCAATAGGTGCCCAGAAGAAGCATAGAGTTTGAAGATGAAGGCTTTCTGACCAAAGATTATGCCTCTACCTGAAGTTTTGTTTGGAGCTAAGAAATAAAGTAGGGCTTCCCAGGTAGTGCTAGTAGTAAGGAACCCGTCTGCCAATGCAGGAGACATAAGAGACATGGGTTTGATCCCTGAGTTGGAAAGATTTCCTGAGGAGGGCATGGTAATCCACTCCAATATTCTTGCCTGGAGAATCCAAAGGACAATGGAGCCTGGCGGGCTACAGTCCATGGGGTTGCAAAGAGTCAGACACAACTGAAGTGACTTAGTACACATGCATGTAGCTCAGTTGGTAAAGAATCTGTCTGCAATGCAGGAGACCCAGGTTCAATCCCTGGGACCGGAAGATCTGCTGGAGAAGGGATAGGCTACCCACTCCAGTATTCTTGGACTTCCCTGGTGGCTCAGCTGGTAAAGAATCTACCTGCAATGTGGAAGACCTGGGTTTGATCCCTGGGTTGGGAAGATCTCCTGGAGAAGGGAACGGCTACCCACTCCAGTATTCTGGCCTGGAGAATTTCATGGATTTTATAGTCCATGGTGTCACAAAGAGTCAGACACGACTGAGCAATTTCACTTTCACTTTCATGCAAGAAATAAAGTAAGTAAAGCACTAAACACACTGCGTGGTATGCAGTAGGTGCTCAATAAAATGCTTTGCTTTTCTCCTTATTGTTTCTATTTTCCTCTCTTTACTCTTTTATTTTTATTTTTTTCCCCTTCCTTCACCCTTTCCCATATGTAACTGGATTCCACCTCTACCTCTAACAGGGGTTGGCAAATTTCTTCTGTAGAAGCCCAGGCAGTAGATATTTTGGACTTAGCCAGCCAGACCCTCTCTGTTACAACTACTCAGCTTTGCTGTTATAATGTGAGGGCAGCCTCAGAGAATATATAAATGGATAACTGTGGCTGTGTTCCAGTATAATTTCAGTGATGGGCACTGAAATCTGAACTGTATATGTTTTTCACAAGCTATTGAATCTTATTCTCCTTTTGATTTTTTTTTTTTTGATCATTTAAAAATGTAAAGAACGTTTTATCTTGAAGACAGTACAAAGATAGTGGACAGGATGTGGCTCAAGGGCTACATTCTGTTGAGTTCTGATTTAGAGCCCTGCTGCTGCTGCTGCTAAGTCGCTTCAGTCGTGTCCGATTCCATGCTACCCCATAGATGGCAGCCCACCAGGCTCTGCCATCCCTGGGATTCTCCAGGCAAGGACACTGTAGTGGGTTGCCATTTCCTTCTCCAATGCATGAAAGTGAAAAGTGAAAGTGAAGTCGCTCAGTCGTGTCCGACCTTTGCGACCCCATGGACTGCAGCCCACCAGGCTCCCCTGCCCAAGGGATTTCCCAGGCAAGAGTACTGGAGTGGCTTTCCATTGCCTTCTCCTTAGAGCCCTAGTTTTATATTATTATTTTTTTTATTTATTGGGATATTGTTGCTTTACAGCATTGTGCTATTTTCTGCTGTACAATGAAGTGAATCAGCTATATGTATACATATATCCAGTCAATCAAATCAGTCAATCCTAAAGGAAATCAACACTGAATATTCATTGGAAGGACTGATGCTGACGCTCCAATACTTTGTCCATTTGATACAAAGAACTGACTTATTGGAAAAGACCCTGATCCTAGGAAAGATTGAAGGCAGGAAGAGAAGGGAAAGACAGAGGATGAGATGGTTGATTGGCATCACCAACTCGAAGGACCTGAGTTTGAGCAAGGTCTGGGAGTTGGTGATGGACAGGGAAGCCTGGCGTGCTGCAGTGCATAGGGTCGCAAAGAGTTGGATACAACTGAGCAACTGAACCGAACTGACACATATATCCCCTCCTTTTTGGATGTCCCTCCCATGCCTCCCCCATCCCACCCCTTCAGGTTATCACAGAGCACAGAGTTGAGCTCCCTGTGCTGTACAGCAGCTTCCCACTAGCTCTCTATTTTCATACGTGGTTCTGTATATATGTCAATCCCAATCTTCTAATCCATACTCTTCTCTTTCACCCTACACCCTACCCCTGTCCCACAAGTCTGTTCTCTGGATCTGTGTCTTAGTTTTTAAACTTGGGAGTTTAAAACCACCCCCTCTGAGAACCCAAAGAGAGCTCCACACACATTCATTCTTCCTATAAATGTTTTGAATCCTAACTGCTCTGCCAGCCACTGGAGCTATGACAGGAGCCCCACAAAATTCTGCCCTTGGGGAGCTTACATTCTAGGCAGTAAATTAAGACTAGATAAATAAGCAAAGCAAGACCTAGCACACACAGTGAAAACATAAACAGGGTGCTGTGGGGAACTGGGGGGAGGGGGTGGCGCATCGAGGGTGATGCTGATTCAGCCCTGAGGGCAGAACACTGGAGCTGAACTTGAACTATGAGAAGGGGCAGCTGTAGAAGTGTTGGAGGAAATCTCAGGGCAGAGAGAGGGAACAGCAATGGCAAAGGCCAGGGGCCTGGGCAAAGAAGGCGCTGCTGCTGCTGCTGCTAAGTCACTTCAGTCGTGTCTGATTCTGTGCAACCTCATAGACAGCAGCCCACCAGGCTCCCCTGTCCCTGGGATTCTCCATGCAAGAACACTGGAGTGGGTTGCCATTTTCTTCTCCAATGCTTGAAAGTGAAAAGTGAAAGTGAAGTCGCTCAGTCGGATCCGACTCTTAGCGACCTTATGCACTGCAGCCCACCAGGCTCCTCTGTCCATGGGATTTTCCAGGCAAGAGTACTGGAGTGGGGTGCCATTGCGCTAGAGGGTCCCAAATGCCATGATCCCATGATTCTTTGGCCCAGAGCCAAAGAAGAGGGTAACAGAGGGCAGAAAGGGCCGTCCATGTCATAAGGGTTTGCTACCCTCTCCTCCCCTGTAAAAGCAATGGAATAAACAGGAAGTAACTCAAGGGTTTTAGGGTAAAACGTAGTTATATCACTTTGGCTGAATGTAGAAGTCCATTCCCAGAAAACCGTACTTTGATGCCTATTCCCAATTGTTTGCTGATTGTGTGTATTGGGGGTTGGCATTCATAGGTCTCCTGACAGTCTCTCTATGGAAGTCCAAATCTCAAATCAAAAATCGTGGTGTTAAAGAAAAGAAAAGATGGAGGAGAGACTGACATTCTGAATGAAAAGGTCTTTGTGTCTCCTGGAGAGTTCTAGATGACACTCCTCCAAGCCGCCTGCTTCCACCTGGTCTCCTTGGTGGCCCACCTCAGGGAGGGGTTGCTGGAGAAAGGTGAGAGGCGCTTGTTCCAGCTTACAGGAAAGTGAAAGTGTTAGTTGCTCAGTCATGTCTGACTCTTTGTGGCCCCAAGGACTGTAGCCTGCCAGGCTCTTCTGTCCCTGGAATTTCCAGGCACAAATACTAGAGTGGATTGCCATGCCCTTCTCCAGGGGATCTTCCCAATCCAGGGATCTAATCCAGGTCTCCTGCATTGCGGGTGAATTCTTTACCGTCTGTGCCACTAAGGAAGCCCTCCAGCCCCCTCTGGCTCCTAAGCTGGAGGCTGTCTGTTAATGTAGCTTTTATCTGATGAAGCTGCATGGATCAGGGTTTGTACAGAAAGGTCCTGGGGGGTGGGCGGAGGCGGGAGTGGTGAGAGTGAAGCCTCTTTCTCCCAGGTCTTGGTTTTCTCCCTCCAGACACCTCCCCCATGCACACCTCTCCCCACCCCCCTGCACCCTCCCCCCTCCCCCCCCCCCACTCTTCTCTCTGTCTCTCTTCCAAGGAACCAGCACTTGGGGACACGCCTCAAGTGCCCTTCCCAGCAAACCTTGAAAGTTAGCACAGTGCCAGCGGCAGCACCCCCACAAGGCTGTGCCTCTGGTTCTCTCCGTCTAGCAGAGACAACTGGGCCTGAGTCAGGCTCTCCTGCTCCAACCCAGTGGCCACCTGTGCTCCTGGGGGAGCTTTGGAGGCTGGGAAACCTTCAAAGAGCAGTTAATCACTAACTAACGAGATAAGAGAGAGAGAACGAAACAATGGGGCCAATGCCCAACCCAGAGCTTAGAGCTTCCCTGCCTGCACACGCCAGGACCTCTCCCATGCCAGGGAGCTGGGATCAAACTGAGGTTGTTCACCAGAAAGAAACCACACACCAGTTCTGGATGTGCTGTAGAGCCCAGAGACTGAGGGTCTGGGGGTGGCCACAGTGCTTCCCCACTAGACCCTCTTCCTTCAGCCAAGCCTCAGCCCCAAGGACGAATGAGGGCAGGCACCCAGGAGGGCTCCCTTTATCTCTAAGGTCAGGGTCTGGAATTCAGATGGGCCCCTTTATGATGCCAGCCCTGTGTGGGACACAAAGATCGGAGATAAATTGGACGAGGTCCCTGCCCTCAATGAGCTCACAGTGGAGAGCAGGGCAAGGATACACACAAAGAAATGAATGCCTCCAGTGGTCTAGCTGCTGAGTGCAAGTGGAGGAGGAGACAGGCTGGGACGGAGTGGGTAGGCTCAGTCCAGCCTGGGGAGGTCAGGCAGGGCGCTCCAAGGGGTCATAAACACAACCACTAATTGAGGAGTTGCCAGTGTTTGGGATTATCCTTGGTGCGTCCTATACATTATCTCTAATCCCATGTTGCTTTGCACAGGAGGTGCTGGCCCTATTTTACAGAAGAGGAACTCAGTGACTCGTCCAAGCTGGTAAATGTTAGGACCGGGATTCTAACTTAGGGTTTCCTGACCTTGAAGCCACATCAGTTTCTACCTAGCTGCCCTTTCCCCATGACTGATGTCTAAGATGTTTCTTAGTGGGATATTTTCTCCTTAGCTAAAGATGTGGATCTTGGGGAAAACAAAAGTTTCAGACTTCATTCGAGCTGCTGACAGCCGTTTATGCCTCAGTATGAACAATAGGGTGGGAGGCACATGTTACTGGGGGGCAGGAATGTTACAGTTTGCAGGGTGGGGGGCGGTGGGTGGGTTGCTGAGAATAGAGAAAAACAATCTTCCAACCAGGAAAAAAAGAAAAGCCAAACTTTGGGCGCCTGGTTCTGAGTTTTTTCTAGTTTTTCTTAAGACCTTGCTGACCTGCCAGCCCCAAAGGACTATTAATTTACGTCTTCTGAAAACTCCCTGATAGGCATTCCTGCCTTCTTTCCGATGATATCAGTGGGATTCAGCAGTTACTGCATGGATCTTTATTATATCCTGGCTCTTCAGGATCTTGCAGACGAAAGCTCTTTGCCTCCTGACAGATCTGAGAGGCTTTTAGAGAAAACAGACCTAAACCCCTGCCAGCTGGAACTCGAGTTCTGCAAGGCAGAATTCTGTTGTTTCTGCCTGTGGCACCTTCTAATCCGTCCCACTCACACAGCTGTGTGACATCCAGGTTGGGGGTGGCAGGAGGGGTGGGGAAGAGCCCTGTGCTGCTCAGACCATCATCTAGGTGAGACAGATTCAGCCTTTTTGGAATCAGGGCCGTTTGAGAGTGGTTTGGACCAAGGCTGGTTGGATGCTGCAGAGGAAGATACTGAGTCCCCTGGGGGTGCGGCCAGGACAGTAGGGAGTGGTGGGGGGGTTGCCCCACTATACAGAAGGTTTTCCTTGTACCCTGTGATAACAAGCAATGTTTTTTGAGCACCTAATATGTGCCAGGCACTGGGCAAAGTGCTTAACACATATTAACTCGTTAACCTTGCCACTGACTCTATAAAGCAAGTCCTCTTACAGTAAGTCACTCATCCGCCTTGGCAGGTGAGAAAACCCAGGCACAGTAACTGGCTCAAGGCTGTGCAGAGTTGGGCTTCAAATCCAGGCAGTCTGGCTCCAGAGGGTGCTCTATACAGTTCAAGTTACGGTCTGGGGCGGGCAGCCTGCTAGGAACACAGAACCCCCAGCTCATCCCAGACTCCCTGGATCAGCATCTGGCATCTGCATTTGAACATGGTCCCCAGGTGATTCACGCGCACACTGGAGTTTGAGAAGCGCTGCCCTCGCTGTGTTATACTCTCTGGTCCCAGTAGGAGACTAGCTTTCAAACTGTTCATTCATTCCACTTGCATAGAATTCCCATGCTCTGGCCATTATGCCAGAGATGCAGGCTGAGAGAAAAGCATTCTCAGGACCCTGTTGGCCTGCGCTTCATGCGGGCAGGGAGCGGAGTGGAAGAAATGACAAACCAGGGTGCCAGGGCTGCCACTTGCTGGCGCTGATGGTCACTTCACCTTCCAGGGCTCCAGGTTCCTCATCTGCAAAACAAGGCAGGTGAAGCAGAAGACACTGTCCTGTGGTGGATTCTCTATACCAAGCATGGACACCCCACAGACCCTCAGTGAGGATCTGCTGAAAGAGGGGAGGAAGGAATGAATGAGAGTGCTGATCTCCATGTGGATTTCCTGTTTGTAACCTCAAACAGGTGAAAAAAGAAGTGGAGGCAACAGGAGTGCCCACTCTGTCGGTGAAGAGGCAGGGCCTTCCTGACCCCCTCATCCATAATATGGGCCCTAGGTTGCCATTCTTGGTTGTCCACCATCCACTCAGTTGATTGCTCCTGGGGAAGTTCTGCCTCGCATCTGTGGATGTCTTGGTAACTTCGGCCCCACGTCCAGGGGGATGACTGAGAATCCTGGCCTCTGGCTTCAGGGATGCCAAGGATTTGAAGGGAAAGGGGCAGATAATATCTGGATGGTGTGGATCGTTTGGGCTCTGCTTCCTCCTCTCACTCGTCTCCTTCCTTCTCCCCTCTTGCTGACCACTCTGAGTCCCTTTAGGTGGCCAGGGTTAAAAACAGTCCTAACAATGCCAGCCAGTAAGTGCTCCATTAGCTCTTACTCTCAGTTGGTCCCTGTATCATGCAATGTATATACCTTAGGTCACAGAATCCTCCAACAACCAGAGCATGCATTGGAGGCACTGTTACCCCCTTTTCTAGCCAAGGTGACTGAGGCTCAGAGTGGGTAAGCCACTTGCCTGAGGCAGCTCAGCCACTTCCTTGTGGAGATTTGAATCCAGGTCTGCTCAACTCCAAAGCCCAAGCACCTGCGCTTGCTGCCTTGATAATGCAACTGCGGGTCATTCTTTGGCCACACAGGAAGCCCACTGAGCAGGTCTTTCAAACCAAGAACTTCCTGACCCACAGATCCAAATGAAACAGGAGGAGAAGGGGCAGGGCACAGCTTTGAAAGAATGACACGGCCATAGGACACGGCATAAACTGGGTCCAAGATGGGTCCAAATGGGTCCAAGACGGCAGACGAGTCAACTTCCACTAGACCTTGAGCCCTCAGGATATGCTCATGGAAACACATCAGCAGGCTAAATGACACACCCATTAGTCCAAGACAGTTCCAAGGCCAACCATAAAGACCAAAACGTGGGCAGTGCCCCGATTCCTGGAAACCCCAGCCCCTTCCCCCAAATAGTTGAAAAACTCCTCCCGTAGATTAGCCTATGAAATTACCCAGCCTATAAAAACTAACCACACCATATTTCAAGGCCACTCTTGCCTTTTGGCATGGCCCATACTCTGTCTGCAGAGTGTGTTTCTCCCAAGGCCTCTATCCTTCTGAGATCACCCTCACTCCATCTGTGTAGTCTGTTTCTCCCTAAATAAATCCTTTTCTTACCTATCACTTTGTCTCTCAATGAACTCTTTCTGTGATGAGACATTAAGAACCTGAGCTTCCTTGAGTCCTGAAACAAGGTGTGTGAACTCAGTTAAAAGCATGTGGGCTCAAGTCCCAATCTGAGTTACATGGTTTCACAAACACAGTTGGCAGGGTCACAGAATGCAGTCTTCCAGGCCCCTTCTTGCAATGACTCTGACTCAGCGAGTCTGCACAGGGCCCAGGGCCCTTACGTTCTGGTAATTCTCCTCCGGTGCCTCTGACACCGAGCCAGCGCAAAGCTGTGGATCTAGAGATAAATGGGATTTGGTGGGGGCGGCAGGCAGTTAGTTCTCTGTCATTCAGAGCAGGAGGAGCCTAGCTTCTGGGAAGAAGGGCCATTGGTGTGGATGGAGCTTCCTGAGAATGACCTTTGCCCTCAGTGAAAGTGTGGGGATTGAGATAAGGCAGAGAGATTACTGGCGGCAGAGGGCGGGCGGGCAGGGTGTTTGCTGTCTGGCTCCAGACTCAGCTGCTGTGGCCTCTCTGCTGGAGACAGCGTGGGGCCAGTGCAGTGGAGATGGGAGAGTGCAGGAGTGAGGGAGACGGGCGTGGGATTCATTTAAGCATGAAGCAGTGAAGCTACCCCGACTGGTTCTTTGAAACCCCCCCAATAGGTAACATGAGCGTGTCTCAGTCTCGAGATGCAGAAGTGCTTTCAGTCACACCACCTAGTTCAAGGCTCCCCAAACCCAGTGCTTTGCTCTAGCCACTGGTCAGCTGTCCTATGGCTAGCCTCTTACAGCCTTCTTTAAAATGACTCCCTGATCAGAGAATTTACATTTAGAAAGCGACTCTATCTACCTTCGATGGAAAATCAATATCACTGGCCACAGATACACGTTAACTGTTACTTAAGTGTTAGTCCCTCAGTTGTGTCCGACTCTTTGCGACCCCATGGACTGTGGCCCACCAGGCTCCTCTGTTCATGAAATTCCTTAGGCAAGACTACTGGAGTGGGTTGCCATTGCCTTCTCCAGGGGATCTTCCTGACCCAGAGATTAAACCTGAGTTTCCTGCATTGCAGGCAAATTCTTTACCTTCTGAGCCATCAGGGAAGCCCTTTACTAAATAGGGTGAAAATCCAGCAATGGGATAAACTCCTCACTGGCTCCTGCCACCTTGCCCTTTTTGTTAAAAGGGGCTATCAGCAGACTGAGACCCCCTTTAAAGTGTGTGAAAAGAAAAGAGAATTTGAAAGGTACACTTTTCTTATGATGTGACCCAGTGCTGTTGAATTCCAGACCCTCGTATCATTTAAGATCATGTCATATGTCCATTTGCTATGTCTGCATCTCTATTCCTGCCCTGGAAATAGGTTCATCAGTACCATTTTTTTTTTTTTTTAGATTCTACATATGTGCATTAATATGTATTCGTTTTTCTCTTTCTGACATACTTTACTCTGTATAACAGATTCTTGGACCATCCATGTCTCTACAAATGACTTTATTTCATTCCATTTAGTGGCTGAGTAATGTTCCACTGCATACACATACCACATCTTCTTTATCTGTTATCCATCCATGGACATTCACATCGCTTCCATGGCTGTTGTAAACAGTGCTGCAGTGAACACTGGGGTACGTGTGTCCTTTCAAATCATGGATTGACATGTATACACTACCGTATGTGACATAGGTAGGTAGCAGAAACCTGCTGCAAAGCACAGGAAGCTCAGCTCGGTGCTTTATGATGACCTGGTGGGGTGGGATGGTGTAGGGTGGGAGGGAGGAGATATACGTATACATAGAGCTGATTTACTTCATTGTACAGCAGAAACTAACATGACACTGTAAGGCAATTATACACCAATAAAAAATAAAATTGTGTCTCTTGTAGCCACTAATAAATGCTCCAGTATGAGAATGTAAGCTCCATGAGGGCAGGATTTATGTTTTTAAAATCTGTTTTAGTTGTTTTTCTATTCCTAGTTTTCTGACAGTGTGGAACAGTGCCTGGACCATAGTAGGTGCCCAGATAGTTACTGAAAGTGTGGACTCGGGGGCCTGTGGACAGTGGGGCACATGGCCTGGACTGTTCCATCTCTCTCTTCTTTCGGAACTGAGAAGCAGAATGTCAAAACCAGAGGGCTTCAGAGTGGCAACCAAATATCTTGGCTCCTTAATTCCCAGCTCTTTGCTTAGGGCTGAGACCTCTGGGAGCCAGAGCCAAAGCCTGCTCAGCCCAGCTCCTTCCCAAGCCTGGAGGGGTTGTGAGGAGCCAGTGAGATGCTGGGTGGCTAGGACCTTGTGTGCCCAGGGCAGGGCTAGGTTGATTGTAAACGGCAGGTGCCGGATTGTGACCCTGATGATTTTGTGCATCCAAGGTCTGATCTTACAGTGTTTTCTTTGCCCTCTCTTGAGAGAGCCTGCTTGCTTTCCTTCTCCTCGCCCTGGGCACTCATGCTGGCCTGAGGGATGCACCCAGACCTTATGATGTGGAGACCTGCTTCCATGTCCTGAGTGCTGGGAGGTTATGACGCCATCCTCCCTGTGAGTGCTTATCTTTCATGGAACCATTACTACACAGCTAAGAATATTAATAAAATACCCTTCTACTGATAATCCAAGGAGGCACCCTCTTGTCTGCCACTGAGCCAGTCTGGCCTGGAGGCAGGGGAGTGGACTCAGGACCTCGTGAGCCTGGTCACAGCCCTCTGCTTCTATTAGCACTTTGCACACCTGAGGGTGTCCTGTTTCCCCCCCTAAAGAATGGTGGTTAGAACCTGCCAGAAATTTCTCACAGCACATCTCCCAGTAGTTACTGCCCTTTGTAACATACCTTATTCAAAGCTTTAGATTTGCCAGACAAAGGCAGAGAGGAACTTTCCCTGTGGATGAAGGCAGCAAGCAAGATTCCTGTGACACCTGCCAGGGATGCAAGGCAAAGTTCCATCGCTGAGGTGTGATACCTGTCACCTATGGTGGGTATCAGACTGGCAACCACCATGCTATGACGTCCCTCATTCATTAACTATGTTCTCAGGGATTCCTGTCGGAGAAGGGAATGGCACCCCACTCCAGTACTCTTGCCTGGAAAATCCCATGGACAGAGGAGCCTGGTAGGCTGCAGTCCATGGGGTCGCTAAGAGTCGGACACGACTGAGCGACTTCACTTTCACTTTTCACTTTCATGCATTTGAGAAGGAAATGGCAACCCACTCCAGTGTTCTTGTCTGGAGAGTACCAGGGACGGGGGAGCCTGGTGGGCTGCCATCTATGTGGTCACACAGAGCTGGACACGACTGAAGCGATTTAGTAGCAGCAGCAGGGATTCCTCTAGAACACCTGCCTCTGAGCTAGTCTAGCCAAGGCGAGAGACAAGTGACGAAGCCATAGTAAAGCAGTGTAGTGCTGGAGGGAGGAAGACCCAAGGAGCGAGAGGCAACTACTCGGGGGTGATGGGGGAGGCGATGATGTCAGGGCCATCTATCAGTAAATTTCCCCAGACAATGTTCTGTTTGGGCTGAGACTTGAAGCTTGGGTAGCAGTTGGCTTGGAGAAACTGGGGCAGTGAGTATTCCCTGGCATATGAGATAGATTGGAGAAGACAGAGACGGAGAGAGGAGAGGAGTCTGGCTGACTGGAGCCAGTATGTAGAATCAGTTCAGTTCAGTCCCTCAGTAGTGTCCAACGCTTTGCAACCCCATGGACTGCAGCACATCAGGCTTCCCTGTCCATCACCAACTCCCAGAGTCTACCCAAACTCATGTCCATTGAGTCAGTGATGCCATCCAACCATCTCATCCTCTGTTGTCCCCTTCTCCTCCTGCCTTCAGTCTTTCCCAGCAGTTCTTCTCATGAGGTGACCAAGGTATTGGAGCTTCAGCTTCAGCATCAGTCCTTCCAGTGAATATTCAGGGTTGATTTCCTTTAGGATGGACTGGTTTGATCTCCTTGCTGTCCAAGGGACTCTCAAGAGTCTTCTCCAACACCACAGTTCAAAAGCATCAATTCTTTGGCACTCAGCTTGCTCTATAGTCCAACTCTCACATCCATACATGACCACTGGAAAAACCATAGCTTTGACTAGATGGACCTTTGTTGGCAAAGTAATGTCTCTGCTTTTTAATATGCTGTCTGGGTTGGTCATAAGAATGTTCAATGAGAAATAACTGGAGATGAGCTTGAAGAGTAGGTGCCAGATCACAAAAGGCCTGGTGAATCAGGTGATGGAGGTTAAGCTTACTCCAAAGGGCATGGGAGCCACAGGAGCATGTTAAACTAGCAGATGAACACTACAGAAAGGCCTCTGAGATGGCTTCTTCCACTGGAGGCTCTGAGGACAGACCCCTAAGGGCCTTCTGGGCAGAAGTTCCTGTGACATACCTTACATGGGAGCCACCTCACTACCACATGGAGGTTGAGGCTCTGCTCTCATACAGGCGAGAGCAAGACGGTGACAAATGACTCAGCCCCCAGATGATGAAGCAGCTGCGGGAAGGAGGCACATGTTAGGGTCTTGCTGGCTTCCTGATGCATGCGTGCTTGCGTGCTAAGTCACTTCAGTTATGTTTGACCCTTTGCAACCCTATGGACTGTAGCCCACCAGGCTCCCCTGTCCATGGGGATTCTCCAGATAAGAATACTGGAGTGGGTTACCATGCCCTCCTTCAGGGGATCTTCCCAACCCAGGGATCAAACCCATGTCTCTTATGTCTCTTGCTTTGGCAGGCAGATTCTTTACCACTAGCACCATCTGGGAAGTCCTGATGGCCTACACATTTAATTACTAAACATTCCAACATTTGTCCTTCTCAACCCCTTTTGAATCTCTGTTCTCCACCAAGCTCCTCACCTTTCCCCACTCTGCTCTTTTTCCCTCTCCCCTCAGCTTTCTTAGCCATGCCCAGGTATCCTAGTTTTTACCTTGGACCAGAGAAGATCTGAGGCAGCATCACTTGATCCTGGCCTTGGAGGAACACTGCAGGCCTTGGCTGGGAGGGCTGGGAAGGTGCCTGGCACTGGAGCAGGAAAACCTAGGTTTCTTATCCTGCTGTGCCAACCACCCTTAGACATGGGGCAGAATCACTTTTCCTCTCTGAGTCTCTGATGAGAAAAATCTGTAAAATGGGGACAGTCTTACAGGGATGGTGTGAAATTTTGATATTATTTTATCTGTGAAAGTGCTTTGTAAACAGCAAGATCAGATCAGATCAGTCGCTCAGTTGTGTCCGACTCTTTGTGACCCCATGAATCACAGCACGCCAGGCCTCCCTGTCCATCACCAACTCCCGGAGTTCACTGAGACTCACATCCATCAAGTCAGCGATGCCATACAACCATCTCATCCTCTGTCATCCCCTTCTCCTCCTGCCCCCAATCCCTCCCAGCATCAGAGTCTTTTCCAATGAGTCAACTCTTCGCATGAGGTAACCGAAGTACTGGAGCTTCAGCTTTAGCATCATTCCTTCCAAAGAAATCCCAGGGCTGATCTTCAGAATGGACTGGTTGGATCTCCTTGCAGTCAAAGGGACTCTCAAGAGTCATCTCCAACACCACAGTTCAAAAGCATCAATTCTTCGGTGCTCAGCCTTCTTCACAGTCCAACTCTCACATCCATACATGACCACAGGAAAAACCATAGCCTTGACTAGATGAACCTTTGTTGGCAAAGTAATGTCTCTGCTTTTGAATATGCTATCTAGGTTGGTCATAACTTTCCTTCCAAGGAGTAAGCGTCTTTTAATTTCATGGCTGCAGTCACCATCTGTAGTGATTTTGGAGCCCAGAAAAATAAAATCTGACACTGTTTCCACTGTTTTCCCATCTATTTCCCATGAAGTGGTGGGACCAGATGCCATGATCTTCGTTTTCTGAAAGTTGAGTTTTAAGCCAACTTTTTCACTCTCCACTTTCATTTTCATCAAGAGGCTTTTGAGTTCCTCTTCACCTTCTGCCATAAGGGTGGTATCATCTGCATATCTGAGGTTATTGATATTTCTGCCGGCAATCTTGATTCCAGCTTGTGTTTCTTCCAGTCGGCTCTGGATAAATGTTTATTTGGGGTTATTATGCACTGCTGGAGGATTCTGCAATAAAGATGTCAGGGATAAAAATGGAGGGATCTACTGCTTTGGGATGTTTTCATCATATAGATATAAATAGATAAATATATACCTGTCATGAAATGTAAACAAAGAAGAATGGGAAATTTCCTCCCAGTCCCACCCGCCCCCACCTCCCAGCAGCAACTATTAACACGGTCATTGTATTCTCTCTCAGTCATACGCAAAGTACAAACATTTAAACCAAAAAACACAACAGGTTTGTAAGTCTTGTTTTTTAGCTTTTTTCACTGTATGTGAACATTTTTTAATGTCATAGTATACAGTCCAAAAGAGTCGGACATGACTTAGTGACCAAACAACAACAATAACAACATACAGACCTAACACTGTCTTCCTAATAATACTTCATAGTGTAGACGGACCACAGTTTATTTTGTTTTTGCAATATTTAATTTATTTGTTTCTTTGGCTGTATCGGGTCTCAGGTGACATATGCGGGATCTAGTTCCCTGCCCAGGGATCAAACCTGGGCCCCTTGCATGGGGAGCACCAAGCCTTAGCCACTAGACCATCCGGGAAGTCTCCATTGTTTGTTTTAGCTTTCTCTTGTTGGTGAACATTATTATCATTTCCAAATTTTCATCATGTATTTCTGTGGTCTTTTGTGCATATACCAATGCAAGAAATTCTGAGGAATGGGGTTGCCGGGTCAGAGGATAGGAGCGTTCACATTTCGGTAGATAACACCAAATTGCCCTCTATAAAGACTGTACAAACACACCCTCCCACAAACAGTGTTCCTCCCTCCACATGCTTGAACCAACAGGGTGTTAACAGTAACAGTTTGGCTGGTACTTTTAAAACTCTCAGACCACCCCCCGCCCCCCACACACACCTTGCACTGGCCGCGTGGGCCACTGACCAGGTTTATCCCACTGCTCCTCTGCCTGACAAGCTGAGTGCCACATGACAGCAATGGGCAGGGGCCATCTGAAAAATGGTTACCCAAGGAAATGGTAGGAACCAGGCCCAGGACTATCTGGAAAGCTTTGAGGGTTCAGATCAGATCAGATCAGTCGATCAGTCGTGTCCGACTCTTTGCGACCCCATGAATCGCAGCACGCCAGGCCTCCCTGTCCATCACCAGCTCCCAGAGTTCAGTGGAATCTTAACATTTCCAAACATAAAATCTCGAAGTAACAGAGTCATCTAATTTAAGCACTGTGCTTGACACAAAATAGCATTATTTTTTATTGGTTTTGTTATTCTAGAAAATTCTAACACATAGATCTTTGTTGTGTTTGGAGAGATGGTAGTGAGAGAGAGGAGGAAGGTGTGGACAGGTTGAGATGTGAGTTTAAAAAAAAAAGTGTGACTTTGTCATTGTCAGGCTGTGACTGGTCACATGTCCTGGTTGCATTCCAGGCTTTTGGTGTTACAAGATGCAAATCACCAGGTAACCAAAGAACATTTCCATGGAAAGAGCCCGTGACCTCCCGGTGCTGTGTGCAGGTGACATAGTCAGTGCTATGGAAAGAAGAGAGGATGAGAGTGGGGAGGGGTAGACGGTGGCCTTGCCAGCCTTTTCAACCGAAGCAAGGAGCCGTTGGAAAGTTCCAGACCCAATTACTGACAACACGGGGCCCACCTGTGTTAACCAAACACAGCCAACTTGGGCTGGGTTACCAATTCAACTGGCCTCATTCTAAAATTCCTTTAAGCAGAGACAGGGAGTCAAGTCCAGTGGACTGTGGGGAGGTGGAGATCAGTGAAAACTGTGAGAGACAGAAGTGTGAGGGCTGGAGGAAGAAGAGGCAGAATTCAGGACAGGAACAATGCATCAAGTAACTGGCAGAAGTAGCCCTTTACGTGTATTTCCCAATTGAATTCCTTTAATTATCCTACGGTTAGTACTGTGATGGTACACATCTAATACATGAGGAAGTAGAGGCTCAGAGAGGTCAAGTCACTTGGCCAAGCTCACATAGCCACAAGTGACAGATCTGGAACAGAAACTGATGTCTCTCTGACCCGAAACCCCAGTGCTGAGGAGAACATCTATCATGACCTGGCAGGACTCACCCGTATCTCTGGATATGGTAGTAGGAGGCTTTTTGTTTTTTTTTTTGTTTTTTTACATTGACGGAAAATGACCCTTTTTTACCTTTTTGTAGGACCACTTGAAGAGCCTGCCTGGCTTCCATTTTTTGACCAGGTGGCCGATTTTTGTATATTTGACAATTCTACCACACGCCAATGGTACAGTACTCCTCACGCTCTTTGACAATTTGGGGTTGGATGGAGCCATCCCCAGAGGCTTAGGCATGGGCTTATGAAGGCCGGCAAGGCATGAGGGTATGAGGTGCGGTAGTTGGGATGAGGGGTAGGACTTCTGGGCTTCTGTTTTAGAAACTCTAGTTGGGTCCCCAGTGGCCTGGTGGAGCTTTTAGACCTCAAAGGCACTGAGGCTGTGATTCATCAGTGTGTAAATCAGCCAGTCCTCAGTCTTCGTGCCGCCTGTCCAGCCTGTAATTAGCCTCAGCCCAGGTTGCCGCCTGGTTTTGTTCTGTAGCGGGAGGCTCTTTCCCTGGTCCTCTCCATTCCTGAGTCACTCTCACGCTCACAGGTGCCGATCCAGGCTGGCCCATTGCTCACTACCACCATGGAGGGCAGTCCAGTTAGAAAGGAAGAGGTGCCCCAGTGAAGAGGGTACTTCCACCCTGAGCCCCTCTCTTGACTTTCCAGGTACTGGTAAGGAGTGCGGGCTGAGATTTGGGGAGCAGAGGATGCTACGACAGGGTGACCTTTGAGGTGGGCATGTTCGCATGTCCTATCTCATTGAAATCTTTACAGTACTTATTACAAGAGGCAGTACATGGGGGGATGAGGCAGAGGGGTAGAGGGCGAAAATCTTGTGTCGAGCCATCTGGGTTTCAGATCCTGCTCTGCCTCTTACTATATCTATGACTGGTCAAACTTCCTAACTTTTCTGAGACTATTTCCTCAACTGTAAAACAGAGATAAAAATAGCAACTGCATCAAAGAGCTTTTGAGAGAATTTAATGCAAAGATACAAGTAAGTGTTTAGCATACCTGTAAGTTCTCCATGAGGGGTGATAATGATGATACTGGGACAAACTTTATGCCCATTTTACAGATGGGAACACTGAGCCTCAAGTTGTCCAAAGTGGCATAGCTCATCAGCGGTGAAGTTGGGATGAAAACTTGTTTCCAAGTCAAGAGCCCTGTCCTCTGTACTGGACAGTCTACAGGAATAAGTCTACCTATGAGACTGTCTTGGCCTGAAAAATAATATATCCAAACAACAAAGGTCTGCCATCATGGGTTGGTTCTATGTTTTCTGCAGTCTCAAGCTGGGGATCAATGTAACAAGATTATGTAAATATTTACTCAGGGTTCTGGGAAACCCAGCAGGGTTGCAGGATAAACCATGGCCTCCCAGCAAGCAAGGGCTCGCCTGTTAATTCCCCTTCTCCACGAGGCTGATAGGATTGCCCAGTTTATTCTATTGTAGGGGAGGAAAGTGATCAGCTCCCACCCGAGAGGATGTTTTTCACATAAGGTTAGAGATGGTTAGGGATGGAGGCTCTGAGGTCAGGCGGTTGTGGTTTCTCTCTGTCCTTCCCAGCAATGTGACCTCAGGCAAATTACTAAATCCCCCTCAGCCTCAGGTTCCTCATCATTAAAATGGGGGATTATAATACTACCTTGAGGGGCTGTTGTGAGGATTAAATAAGAAATTGTATGTAAATAAAGTACTTAGTTTCTGGCACACAATACCACTTAATAAAAATAATTAGGCCAGAAATGGGTGGATTGGGGCGTTGATTTACAGCGCTTTGCTAGCAAATCTCTTGTTTCTTGCCAGTCGGAGGCCCTGGTGAGACTATGTCCTTGTGGCCACATGATCCTTTGCACTGCTGCTGCTGCTGCTGAGTCGCTTCAGTCGTGTCTGACTCTGTGCAACCCCATAGACAGCCTCCCACCAGGCTCCCCCATCCCTGGGATTCTCCAGGCAAGAACATTGGAGTGGGTTGCCATTTCCTTCTCCAATGCATGAAAGTGGAAAGTGAAAGTGAAGTCGCTTGTGTCCGACTCTTAGCGACCCCATGGACTGCAGCCTACCAGGCTCCTCCGTCCATGGGATTTTCTAGGCAAGAGTACTGGAGTGGGGTGCCATCGCCTTCTCCAGATCCTTTGCACAGCCACCTCTAAAAGAGCCACTCAGCAAGCATTAACCAGCTCATCAGTTCAGTTCAGTCACTCAGTCGTGTCCCACTCTTTGCGACCCCATGGACTGCTGCTAAGTCGCTTCTGCTAAGTTGCCTCTCTGTCCATCACCAACTCCCAGAGTTTACTCAAACTCATGTCCATTGAGTCAGTGATGCCATTCAACCATCTCATCCTCTGTCATCCCCTTCTTTTCCCGCCTTCAATCTTTCCCAACATTAGGGTCTTTTCAAATGAGTCAGTTCTTCACATCAGGTGGCCAAAGTATTGGAGTTTCAGTTTCAGCATCAGTCCTTCCAATGAATATTCAGGACTGATTTCCTTTAGGAGGACTGGTTGGATCTCCTTTTAGTCCAAGAGACCAGCTCATAGGACCTTGGGTTCAACTCCAGGTTTCAGTCCAGCCTCCAAAGGTATTAATACCAGCCACCATTTATGGTGCACTGGCATGCTCCCTAAACATATAATACCTCTTTAATCTTCTCCAGTGCTGGGGGATGGCATATCTCCATTTGCCAATGAGAGCATGGGGACTCAGAGGTGGTAGGTAAGTGCCCAAGGACCCTCAGCTGTTAGAGAAGATCAGACTGGTGGATTGACCAACCTTCTTGGTTTACCAGAAATTTCCTGGACCATGGCGTTTCCTGGGAGGTGGGGCATTCATTGCTAAAACCAGGGAAGTCTGGCATGAGCTGGGTTCTCTATATGCTGCCTCCCTGACAAGATCGGGCAGTGATTCTGAAAAACAGTTGGACTGAGAAAGAGGAGAGGAGGGTGATATAGAGAGAGAGCAGCAGGAATAACTTAGCACTGCTTCTTTCTGGGAAGACGACTGCGGCTACTTCCTCTCCCGACCATGTTCTTGGGCACCCTCCTCTTTCCTGAGGTCACTACAGAGTCTTGAGGTGGGAAGGTGCTCCTTCTGTGGGTTTGATTCCCATAGGGAATTAGAGCTGTTTGTACCTGGAGGTGCCTCCCCTGAGGCTGGAGGAGAGTGTGCAGGACCCAGAGGACCCGCTGGGAACCATGCATGTGACCTCAGACCCCTGTCCACCATGCAGTCACTGAATGACCTCCAGATAGATGCCAAACCAAGCGGGGAGGTGTATCATTTCAACCATCTTGTATGCATTACACTTCCCAGGGATATTGGGAGCATCTAAGGAGATACACAGAGGAAACAGGTTCTAAAGCATCATAGACACACAGGGTGTGTGGGTTATGCCACTGCTTCTAGACACCTGAGCCCCAGCTTTGGAGTTTCACCAACTCAGCGCCCTGATACTTGAGAGAAGTGTGTTAAGCCTTTCTAGGGATAGGCAACGTAGACCCTGTCTGCCTGGGTTACCCAGGCTGGCTGGGGAAATGCAGAACCCCAAATGGCCCCACATGGCAGACTAGGAAATGTACTGAAGTCTTGCTTCATTAGAATCTGTGTTCCATGATAGCAGGAATTTTTATCTTTTTTTTCCCCCTCCTGTGGCTAAATCCCCATTTCCTGGTACAGTGCCTGGCCCATGGCAGAAATTTGGTAAACATTTGTTGACTACTGAATGGTTCCAAGTACAAACAAACCATTTGGGAACACAGATTCTAATGAAGCAACTGGGGGAGACTGAGTGGAGAAAATGGGTTGGGTTCCGCTGGGCAAAGATGCAGAAAGGTCCACGTGGTGGGTTGGCAGGAAGCAGAGAAGCACGTGGCACCTGTGCAGAAGCCATGTGGGTCCATCGTGTCTGGGATGTATATCAGAGGTGCAGCTGAAGACTATGGAACTGGGGACATAGGTGGAGGCCAAGTGATGGGGACCAGTAACGGTGTGCCCTCAGAGAGTTGGGACTGTCTGCCTATGAACCTTTATTTTCCAAATTTTAATCACTCCGATTTTATTAACTCCATTTTTTGCTATGTCTACATACCGGTTTATATTATTTGCTTAATAACTTTCATTTTGACTTGCACTGACTCTCTTTTACTTTACTAAGTTAGTTTTCATGTGAAAACATATAATTGTTAAAATAGAAATTATTATTTGTGCTTAAAAATCATCTTGTCATCTTTTGAGGGACAGAGCTCCAGGGAATGGGGAAACTGGTAAAGACTTTTTTTTGTCTGCCCTGGGTCTTCACTGCTGTACGTGGGCTTTCTCTAGCTGTGGTGAACAGGGTCTGTCCTCTAGTTGGGGTGTGTGGGCTTCTCATCGTGGAGCATGGGATCCAGGTGGGTGAACTCAGTAGTTGGGGTGTCCAGGTTGAGTTACTGGGTAGAATATGGGATCTTCCCAGGATTGAACCCATGTCCCCTGTGTTGGCAGGCAGATTCTTAACAACTGGATCACCAGGGAAATCCTGGTAAAGATTTTTGAGCAGGAGAATGATTTGGTTGCTTTTTGAGAAGACGGCAAACATGAAGAATGGTGGTGTGTAAATACAATTCTGGTTCATTTGTGACTAGAATGGTAAGGAAAATTACCAAGGTGAGTTTTGGGGGGCAAGTCAGTTCCTCTAAGGGCTTCAGAATGAAGCATACAGTAATTGCTCTCTGTCTCTTTCCTTTTTGGTTTCAGTTTATCCTCTTTCCCAGCAACTCTGCCCTACCACCTACTGCTTGCTGCCAACAGGTCTGAGGAGTGGAGATGGGTTAGAACAAAGAGTTGTCTACTGGAGGTCAGGCCATGGGATGGGCATGATCCATGGTGGGTCTTGATGACCAACAATTAAGTCCATGGCAGCATAGTGCTATGGCTTCCTAGGCTCGTCTTACCTGGTTGTTCAAAGAATGTTACCCCCAGCCAAGGCTCATGTTCACAGAGGCTTGACCCATCCCCTAACAAGCCTATTTTTCCCAGCTGTGCATTTAGCGTCCAAGTTAAGGTGACCTGCCAACTGAAAAGAAAATGGATTGGCAAAAATCAGAAATTTGCCAGGGGCTCCCTTCCTCCAGCACAACCACATACGATTGTGAGAGCTAAGGTTGGATTCCCTGAGGTTTTCTGCTCTAGTGAGTCTGGCAACTCCTGGAGAACCACAAACAGGTGAACTTGAGGATGATAAACCCTGGTCAGACTTTGAAGTCTTTTGGTGCTGATGGAGAAAGTCCCTGAATCATCTGGTTTTGGTGTTGATGGAGAATGTCTGTGGCAATCTGACCATGTCCTTTTTGGATGCTTACCTGGTCAGCTTGCTCCATCCCCTGCCCTCCATCTCTCATTCTTTCCAGCAGAACAGAGTTCGAGGGCCTCCAGGCTTTCCACTGTAAGGAAGTGGGCAGACTGTGGCCAGTCTCTTTCGCTTGGGGCTGTCCTCCAGAGAGAAGTTTTCAGATGAACTGACTCTGCAGATTTTTGGTTCAGTTTACAGAGGAGTTCCTTATTTCAGTTTTACTGTATACCCACCTACACAATTATCTTTTGGTTCTCAGAATTTCAGAGCTATTAACCTCCAACCTTAAATCATGATTCTCATAAAACTTTCCTGGCTCACAGTCATAAAAGAAACCAGGTCTCAAAATAGGTATTTGGTATACCGTCCTTCTCCAGGAAGACAGATTGACTAATTCCAAACCCTGTACTCAACATGCGGTTGCTAAGAATGGAGTTGGGGTGGGGTGAGAAAGGGGAGAAAAATCATAGACATGCCATGATACATATGGGGAGATTTCATTTGGATTTCCCCCAAATATGGAATTATTCATAAATAATTCCAAGGGCTTCTTTCTTGACATTCCACCAACGTGCAGGTGCATATGTTTTGAATGGATTAAATGAATAATTTATTTATGCAAATGAGGTTATTTGTATAGTCCCAGCGGTTGTGCTTGTCAACGATCAGATATCATTTCCAGAAGGTTTCTAGGTGCATTCTTTCCAGAGGCACGAGCAAGTCTAGAATTTCTAGTTTCTATCTGGAAGGCATTTAGGAGCAGAATCTGATTGAATAGTATTTTACATTTTCTTGAGACACTCTCAGTTGCTTATGAAGAATGGAATTGAGAAACTGATGACAACCCCCACCTCTAATGAAGTTCCACTGCTTCCCTCAACTGTCGTTAGTAATACTTTGATCATCAGTCCAACTCTTGACTATTCTTCTGCCATTTCTGCATCTAGAGGCTGTGGGACTTAGCCTGCCTAGGGCTATTAGGCTGGGTGGGTGGCAGGGTGACCTTTGTGTCAAGAGACTCATGAATTCCCAGGCAAGACCAAGTCACAGCTTTTTCCAATGGGTTTCCCCTCAATTATTATTCTGTGCAGTTGGCTTTTTAAATATTTGGTATGGAAGGACAGGGGTTGAAGACTGTCCTAGAAGATCCAGATCTGTTTGCCTGTCTTATACTTTTTTTTCATTTCAACTTTACAATCTCGCTCTTACAAGAAACATTCACATCTCCAATTGCCTTCCAGAATTGAGCTTGGCTTTGCCTGTCCCTGTAAGGTATTATGGGCTTCCCTAGGAGCTTAGATGGTAAAGAATCCCCCTGCAATGCGGGAGACCTGGGTTTGATCCCTGGGTTGGGAAGATCCTTTGGAGAAGGGAATGGCTACCCACTCCAGTATTCTGGCCTGCAGAATTCCATGGACTGTATAATCCATGGGGTCGTAAAGAGTTGGACATGATTGAACGACTTTCTATAATCCAAAATTCAACACACCATTGAGCTTCTTGTTTTTGAAGATGGTTGTGGTTGACTTGTTTTGGAATGACACCGGCTTTGTCTGAGCTCCAGAAACTTGCTTTACTGTGCGGCCTTGGCCAAGTTACTTCTCAGGCTTAGGAGGCTCAGCTCCCTCCTCTGCAAAGTAAGAAGAGTGTTAGTACCTTTCTGATGGAGTTAAATTCTAGTGACTGGGACATGGTTAAAAATGAATAAATGTGAAGAGTCATTATTATGCTTCCATTTTCCTATAACTTGTCCAGCATCACTCTTCCCCTCCCCTACTTTGTCTTTTGAAATGTGGAGAATTAGTTCTCTCATCACCCTTACGTTCACTCTTGCCATTTCCTGCTTGACCATGTCCAATTGACCTTGATTCATGAACCTAACATTCCAGGTTCCTATGCAGTATGGTTCTTTACAGCATCGGACTTTACTTTCAGCACCAGACACATCCACAACAGAGCATTGTTTCTGCTTTGGCCCAGCAGCCTCGTTCTTTCTGGAGCTATTAGTAATTGCCTTCTGTTCTTTCCCAGTAGCATCTTGGACACCTTTCAACCTGGGCGGGGGGCGGGGGGGGTTCATCCTTTGGTGTCACATCTTTCTGTCATTTAATACTGTTGATGGGGTTCTTGTGGTGAGAATACAGGAGTGGTTTGCCATTCCTTCCTCCAGTGGACCACGTCTTGTCAGAACTCTTCACTATGACCCGTCTGTCTTGGGTGGCCTTGCATGGCATGGCTTTTAGCTTCATTGAGTTACACACGCCCCTTCGCCACAACAAGGCAGTGATCCATGAAGGGTGGCAGAGGATGAGATGGTTGGATAGCAACACCAATTCAATGGACATGAACTTGGGCAAACTCCGGGAGATGGCGGCAAATGGTGAGGGACAGAGAGGACTGGCGTGTTGCAGTCCAGACACGGTCAGACACAACTTAGCGACTGAACAATAGCACCCTTATGTAACTTCATACAGTCCTAAGGGGTATCTCTTGAAATTTAAGCTCCATACTTCGAGGAGAGAGTAAGCATTTCCTGAGAGCCCACCAAATGCCAGACACTCTGCTAGTGCTCTGTACATTTCTAATTTAAATATCTAAATAGCTCACTGAAAGTATACCCAATAAACAGATGGGAAAGTTGAGAGCTAAAGTGTAAGTAACTACGACAAGGTCATCCTGGTCAGTCTGACTCTAACATCTCTGTCGTTTTCACTGGACAGGCTGCTTCTGAAAAAGCTGTCTTTTTTTTTTTTTTTTTTTTTTGAGGATGAGGGAATAGGTTCCGAGCACCCTCATTTTGCAACACCACAGATTTTCCCGAGTCATTAGACATTTAGATTGTGATTTTACATATTTTCTGCTTGGGTCTGAGAGTTTGCTGTCTTTGATGGCCCCTGGCTGAAACAGATAAGGGACTGAGAACTTCACTCAAGTTCAGCCCCATTATAATGAACCTCTTGGACAGTAGGAACCTAGTCTTCTGATTTATCATTAGTGGAATTATACAGGAGCCCACAAAATATAAATAGATGGTGATGAATGCAATATTAATTATTGTCTTTGCTGTCACTCACCTTTGGAGGTGTCAATTTGGTCAGTGTGGGCAGGAGCCCCTGAGTTGTATGGGCGATCCTGATGCTGCATTAGGGCAGAGCAAGGATACACGGGTCAGAAAAGGCTGAGTGCCTGCGGAGGCAGGGATGGGTGACCGATCTGGGCAGGCTGCCGTGCCTCACCTCTGATGCATCTTCAGCAGCATCTTCTTATTCTGTTTTAAAGTTGGGGGTTCCATGATAGTGGAAAAAGTTCTCACAGTTAGGTAATACATTAAAATAACCTCTATAATTGTAAGAAGCTCTTGCCCACACAAAAAAGAAGAAAATATAGGCTGCAAGAAGGTGGCCTGGAAGTGGAGAAGTTTTGCCTTATCTGTTCTCCTGTTGTGAGATGGAGGAACGAGCCTTCCTGAAGACCCTGATAGAAATGTTGTTTAGACGCTCAAAGCAGTTTGGTTCAAGAAGCAAAGTGCTTATGCCAACAGTGGAGTTGGCGTTAAGTCAGGGCACCATGTAAAGTTGTCTGGGAGGAGAGATAAGGCCAGAAAGAGAGTAATAAGATATGGTGAAGCAGAAGGAACAGGTCAGGAGTGCATTTAAAAAGGCAAGAATCGCGATGTCTTGGAGAATAATTAAAATATGAGAGGAGAGTTCAGAACACTTATCTTTGGTGCATTGATGATGCATCCAGATGCCTGAGGTGTATTTGTGGGTGGGTATGCACATATGTATACATGCATTGGGTCATTTTTTTTTCCAGAAATGGTGAACTACCCACCCCTACTCCAGCACCAAGTTTATCCCCACCTCAGCAGGCAAGTAGGACATTCCATTGGCAGAGAATATTCTCAGTGTGTAGGCACAAATGTGACGGCAAAAGACATGGTCAAAAAGTGCTTAAGACAGCTTTCAGTGTCAGACCTTCCAAATGGAACTCAAGTGCTGCCTTCAGAGCCCAGGAGGCTGCTCCCCAGAGGATTTGTAGACCCTTGACAAGTAGATCTAAGAAAGATGGAAAGATTTTGGAAGCACAGCTCTTAGGAGGGAGTAGGGTGTGAGGCAAGATGATATTTATTAATCCTAGTTCCTTATTTAGTTCTAGGCAGCCCCTTAGCCAAATAATTCTTTACATCAGCCCCCTCCTCTCACCAGAGTTTCTTGTTCCTGTCAATTCTAGAGTAATATTCTTGTGTCGGCTCTCACTAAATTGCCACATTCTGCCCTGGAGGTAATTCCATGTCATCAAGAGGGGATGATAGACAGAAACATATATAAACACACATTTGCTTTCAAAAATAAATATAGGGCCTCTAGTTAAAAGGTGCTGTGTAAAGTAAGCCAGCATCTTTTTTTTTTTTCCACAGCACGCACGGTGCTCTCATTAACCTTGTAACCACAGCCTGTGTTGGTATTAAGACTCGACCCCTTAGGGCTTGATACTTGGCTCAGAGAGATTCTTTGTCTTGGCCTTGGTGTAGGAATTAAGGTCCCTGGGGTTCATTGATTCTGAGATGTGGATCTCCTGGTAGACATTTCAACTGAACTCAGGGTCCCCAGGTCACTGCACACAATCTGGTTTCGTTTGCTCTGCCCCACTCTTTCTTTTATGGGAACTAGCATTGCAACTTGACCCAAGGCCTCTGTGTCTTTGCACAGGTCTGAGATAGTGTTACAGACTTGAAACCAGAAAGGTTTCTCTTCAGAGTAATTGACTTTGCAGAGTTGGTTCCAGTTCTCGGTATTATCTCAATCTTGACCTGAGGGCAGGCTGCTTTGCCTCTCTGTTTTATGTCTTGGCGTCCTTAAAACCTAGGCAGTCAGCTTTGTCTTATCACCTCATTGCCTCCCTCGGTCTTTATCAGTCTCCAGGAGATCCTGGGAGCATAGAGCAAATGGAACCTATACTGGGTTAGAACTCTGATGGAATAATGAGACTCTTGACTGATTTCTCCTCGAGAAGGTTATGACTTTCGAGAAATTAACAATGTGTTCATAAACAGACTGGTATGTTTAATGGTTTTGTGGTTAAACTTTTAAACTTACCCATGAATGACATGCTTGATATGTTTAATGCTCTTGCAGTTGAAGGTCTCATCATCAAATCCAACTTCTGGCATTTTCAGTTAAAAATCAAGTAAGTAAGTAAGTGAGTGTTAGTCAGTCGTGTCTGACTCTGCGACCCCATGGACGGCAGCCCACCAGGCTCCTCTGTCCGTGAGATTTTCCAGGCAAGGATACTGGAATGGGTTGCCATTTCCTTCTCCAGGGGATCTTCCCAACCCAGGGATCGAACCCAGGTCTCCTGCACTGCAAGCAGATTCTTTACTGACTGAGCTATAAGGAAAGCCCTTGTAGCTTGACTGTAAAAACCAAGCTTGTCTTGATTGTAAAATTAAAGACTGCCATCCATTCTATCATCTCTATCTATCCATCAATCTAATTTGATATAAGTGCTGTCTCTTTTACCATAGAGTAAAAGACCTCATACGTTAAAGGAATTTCTCTATGGATGTGATATCCGTTGATTCATCTGTCTGTCTATCTTTGTAACCATTCATCTGTCTAATTTGATGTAAGTGGTGTCATATTGAAGTTAACCATAGGGTAAAACACCTCATACTCTGAAGGGATTTCTCTATGGATGTAGCAGGCCTAAAAATCTAGCTTTTTTTTTGATGGAGGAGGAAGATGTTTTTGCTTTTAAGGGAGGTTTAGCTAAGTTTCAAGTAAAGAAAAGAAACAATACTTAATAAGAACCGGTTAAGCACGAGACACATTGTTAGGTACTTTGTATATATACATAAAGACTCCACAAATAAAGTGGTTTATGAGAATGGGGTGACATCGTTCCTTCCCCTTTCCTCATTTCCATCCTCAAAGGACTCTTTTCAGGAATGCCTTTAATGGAGTAGTCCTCTGATAGAAAATGAGCAGGGTAAGAGTGGATGAAGACATTGGAGATGTAACTGGAACTCTTCAACTAGAAATATTAATAAAAGAGCCTGCAATTAAAAGTGGCTGGGACTAGACCTGAGAATCACATCACTTTTGGAGTTGTTTTTGAAGTTAACCACTTCTTGATCACACACCCCCTACCTCCCACATATGCCTCTGGTTAATCTCAGGCAAAACTGTAAAGAAGATCAAGTTTGCTTCCTGGAGTTACACTGGTACTCATAACACCCCACCACCCCTTCCCACGAACACACACACACACACACACACACCTGCACACACACATGTGCACACACACAGCACCCCCCTGAAGTGGGTGTTCAGATTGCTCCTGATTCATCCTTTAAGCAAAACCCAGTCTGTTCCCTGAGGGCCTTGCTCTCAGATCTGGAGCTTGATAGACTAATTAGGGCTAATGTGATAATTGGCAATAATGACATTTACTATGTGTATCAGATATTTGTGTTTTAACAAGGCCTTTGGAAAACACGCAGGTTGAAGGTAGGGAATGGTGGGAATGTTTAGTGAAAGCCAGGGAGATAGACGCGTTTTTCAGAGCCCCCTTAAATTGTACTTCCAAAACCTTCAAAATCTTCAGGACCTGCCTGAGTTCTGAGACCCTCCTGGACCTACCCTCCCAACAAGTCTTTGACACCTTCCAGAACCTCAGCAAACACGGTGCCCACACTAGGACAACCAGCAAAAAAAGAGTGCTACCATCCACTTACTAGTCCATCTCCTGTTGGGCAATGGCTTACTTTTTGTTCTATTCAGCAGTTGCCCATATACAGACTTTCCTTTTTTGCACAAGGAACTTCTTGGTTTTGATCACAAAATCTTTGTCTCTTTGCCAAAACCCAAATTCCCTTTCCCCTAGCATAGAGGGGAGGCCTGGTGAGTTAAAGAAATCCACTTAGATACTTAGCTCATGCCAGGCCAGTGTCCAAGGAGACCCAAGAGAGAAAGTTCATAGTATTTTTCCTTGCCAGGAGCTGACACTCACCTAAATTGGAGGAGGGGCGTCTGTGAGCCAGTAAAGCAGGCCCTTGGCCAGTGGGGTGGGAATTGTGTGGATATTTGAAATCCATGGATCCTCCCTCAAATTCCATCTTCTTGCCCAAAGTGTGTTGTTGTATTTCTAGTTTCAGCATCTTGGTTTTTCTCTCTCGAGCTCCTATAGGGAGGGTTGATTTATAGTTAAAAAACAAAAGAGCACGGAAGTGTCAAGAGGAAGAATCTGGCTAAGCAGACAACCAGATAGTCAGGCTTTTGCGTTATTGACAGCTGACTCTTCTACTTTGTCAACTCAGGGTAGACTCTCCCTCCCAGGACCCTTCCTTCAAATTTTCCAAAGCTCACTACTGGGACCAGTGCGATGGGCTTTTCAAAGTCCACTGAAATTACCAAGGGTCCATGTCAAGGAGGTAATCATGGTGCCTGGAGAAAGAATTTATGCTTCCAGCAACCTGGCCGGGAGCCCCATAGAAACTTGGTGTCTGTGTGGCAGGAAAAAGATCTTGATGTTGAAGCAGAGTGGACTGAACACAAATTAGTATATGAAGACAGAAGTTTAAGAGAGCCCCTGAATCCCCTATACCACCATCTCCTCCAGATTTGAGCTTCTGCTCACATCACATTTACATTCTCCCCTCCTGGTGGTGTCTTTGGGGAGCAAGCCTGGTGTTTTTCACCTGAAACACCCTTTAAGCTGAAAAGAACAGTCACCACCAAATCAATTCCTCATCCATTAACAGGTTGTCTCTCTGTTCTCGAGACACAGGCATAACCTGGTTAGACCTGTTTTGTTTGAACACTAACGTGTGAGTTGGCCAAATGCAAATGAGCAAATGTTTGTAATCCTTTATTTTATTTTTTTAAAGGGCCCGGCAGCCAATCAGAAGAGGGGGAAGTGACTTAGGGAATTCCCGGTTGGTGGCTTATTGCTTAACATCCTACAAAATGATTTAAAATTATTGTCATGTGCATTGATCTTCACTCTGATGAGGGCTCAGACGTGATAACACTCCCGGTTCCCTGTCCCCGTACAAGCTGGCGTGAGTGCTTCTAGCAGTCTTCCCTCCATTCGCCACAGCTATTGGATTTCCCACCCAGAATCTTTAGGTAGATGAGGTAAGTCCTTACTTTTAAACCTTCTTTGGAGTCTGGAATTCAAATACCTGAGTGGAAAGAGAAACCTGCCTTGAATCAGACAGAGGAAAATAAAAGAGACTCCCGGAGGCAGCTGGCAGGAAGTGAACGCGCCTCAGCTCTGTTCACCTCCCTGGGTCGTCTTAGGATTTGATTTTGGAGGGTGGCAGGCTCACTTTGAGTGCTATCTGAACTCCCTGCATGGAGTCTGGGCTTCCAATCACTGAATTTAAAAGTCCCCTGGTTTCCCTCTCTCTTTGTGACAAAGCCATTTCCCTGGATTGAATTGTGAAATTCTGAAAGCTGGGACAGGTTCTTCTCAGTGACGAACTGGTTGGCTAAATTGCTGTTGGGGCTCAGAACACACATTCTCATTTTCTAGAGATGTCTTCTGTTGGTGATTTTCCTGACTCATTCCATTAGTTGTAGGGAAAGGCAGATTCATCTTCAGTATATTCTGGTGTTGGAAAATGGCTGGAAACAGGCAAAGGTGTATGCACTCAAATTAGAAAAAGTGTTCAGGCAGCGTGGGTAGGCAAGGGTATTGGGGAGCGTGGCACACCTCTGTCCAGAAAACAATAACAATTTTGGCAAAGAGTTTTGCCATATCATAAGGGGACAGACCAGCCCTTTGTTCCATGATGGGATACTGTGACCAGACAGGCAGATATGAGTCAGCGGCACCAAATGTCTTCTAAGACAGGGGTTCTTTTGATTTTGTTTGGTCACAATGGAGAAGTATTGGCCTCCATGTGGATAGAACTGGAAACAGTGGTGAGACCATCTTTTTGTTGGTAATGGTGATGCCAAGTCAGAAAGTGACATTTTCACCATCTGTCTTTGGCAAGATTTAGCATACTGCTGGGATGGTGGGCGCATGATCTTGTTACGATGAAGCGTAAGCTGCTGGGCCTAAGTTCACAGGTGTCTCATGACACTGACCTTAATAACAGGGATAAAGGGAGTGAATGTTTGGACTGGAGAACTTTTCAATGGAATGTCTAGTTCAGGAGTTTGTTCTGTAGGCATGATTGTGAGGATGTGTTTAGATAGAGCTTTTCATTGCATAAAAGTGTAGTTGAGGCTCATGAGTGGCCATGTGCTAATTCCACTGAAGTCAAGGGAAGAGTTGATTTCCAACAGGAGAGATGAAGTTGTGTTATTAGGAAGAATTTTAGGGGTAAGGGATACTACCAGGAAAGGCTCTTAAGAGATTTTAAGAATGATTTTATGTAGCCCTATAAAAGTGAATAATCTTTAATTCTAAAAAAAGGAGAATGACTTTAATAGCTGCATTTGGATTTTGTAGAAGGCTCCATTTAATCTTCTTTTTGAGAACTTGAGTCCAGAGACTATGAAATAACTCATCAGATTCATCTTTTTATAACCTGAAATTGTGTAGGATTACATTATTTCTGCACCATCACTAATGGCTTATGTGGACAGACTTTAAAAAACAGTGGAACATGAAATGAAGGTCATTTGAAAATGTGTGATCACATTTGAAAAAATAATAAATAAAATGGAGATAATCCTCCATATTTCCAAACTATTTTATAGAGGTACTTTAGAAGAAAGTAACATTGAGGGAACAACTGTGCTTTCAGTTCTCGTGCGTTACTGTTCAAGATGGTGGCATTATTTGGAAACTTTTTAGGGTGATTGTGGGGAGTGTGATGCCTTAGATCCAGGCCTTGTACATATGAAAAATCTAAAATTCAATTATATTTTTTCTTTTGAGTTAAAAAGCATCTATTTGTAAAATTCAAACAATGCTTTTTGATTTTTTTTTTTTTTTTTTTTTTTTTGCTTTTTAAAAAAAAATATACTGTGAGTGCCCCCAGATGGAAATGCCTTGGGTCTTTCTGGACCTCTGAGAAGTCTTGTGTTCACACTCATGATTCCACATTTGTGCTCCCTTTAACTTACTAACTTTATGCAGATCCTCTTTCAGTACCTTTTTGATGATTTCAAAGGCCGAGACAAAATGGAAACTGAGAGGCTAAACTATTTACTCAACTGCATTCAGTTAGCTAACCAGAAACTGGAAGGGACTCATATCAGGTCCTAGGCCAGAATGTGAGTGCTGTGGGTCAAAGTTCACTTCTAGGAAGTAGAATTTAGTGTTGTGGATTCTGTAAGGTTTTATTTCTTCCTTATCCCCACCTACTCCCCACCCCTAAATTAAGGTTAGCCCTGAATTGTGTTCTTTAGACCAACTTGCTTTTTGAAAACTCAGCGTAGGAACCCTGTTTAATGTTCAAGCATCAAGCCCAGTCGCAGAGGTTTACACGAATCATTCAAAAGTGGTTCAGTCTTTGCCTCGCTTTCTCCAGTTAGAGTCCTCCCTAAGTCCTTTGGAACAGATGGGATTTTCAAAGACCTCTGGGAGATGGGTGGGGTGGATACCGAGAACACCAAGAACGCTGTGGTAGAAACTGCTAACACAGTTGAGAAGCAATGCCACGGTTTGGAGGAATCAAATACAAAGTCAGAACGTGATTTTCGGTGATAACCTTTTTCTGCCGTTTCAGACCATTTCTCTTGTTAAGATTCCTCTCTGGTAGAATTGAAGTGACAATCATTTCTGTTGTGGGTGAGGCCCCAGTTGGATGGCTTCAGCTCCATGAAGCTTTGGTGTTGGAGACCTGGCTTCTCACCCTGGTTGTGTTACCGGGTAACTGACCGTACTGAGCTCTTAGCTGGGGTGAGGCACGCCGGCAGTGCGTGGGGGTTGGTTGTCTGAAGACTGAGGCAGGACGGCAGCCCTGTCATGTTGGGGTTCTCTTAAATCTGTTGGCCAATCACTGAAGCGACAGGGAAGATAATAAACTTTATTTAATATGCTCTTATCTAATTTTTCATAATAGGATTTTAAATCATATGATTTGTTTTGAGGAGCAGCAATTGTGCTCTTATTAGATATATGTGACTATTATGTTTATTTAAATCAGACAGGGCTTTAGAGCTCCAGGCTATTCAGCTGTGCAGGAAATAGGGTGCAGTGAGGGAGACTGGGTCATGTTCAGATGGAACGTATATTCAAGCCAAGTGGCTTTGACGTCAGGAAGCTAAGATGTGCCAGAGTAGAAGTTTTCATGGATCCCTCAGAGTTATTTGATTAAAGAATTATTGGACTTCAGAAGGGAAAAAAAATGTCTTTACGAATTCTCCTTGAAGAATTCCAGACTCACGTTTTTGAGTGATGGGAGTACAGTGTAGACAAGGCAGGGTATAGGACAGTCCTGGACTGGCAGTGAGGAGACCTGGTTTTTGTAGTCCCAGCAAAACTATGTGCCCATAGCAACACACACCACCTCTCTGGGCTTTTGATCCCTCATTTTGAAACCTGATCATCCTGAAGATACACTTCAGTCCTCAGAACCTGGTGACTGGGGAAAGCTAGCTACGTCTAGAGATCAGCAGGTTTAACTTGAGGCTGTGAAAGCTGAGAATGGGATGAGAGATGCCCTCCGAAGGATGAGACAGGAAAGAAGACCAGTTGGAACTCTTAAATGGCTTCCTTGGGGTCTTCAGAATTTTGGCCCAGGGATATGCCTGGTGGAGGTACTGCAGACTGGATACCAGGCGACTTTCCTAGGTGTGCTTGAATCAGTTCCCATGACAATATCCCGTCTTTATCAATTGTCTCATTTATCCGAAGTCAGTGTGAATATAGACACAGATGCAGCTGACTGTTTTGTGACCACTGGAAGCCGCTGGTGTACCCGGGTAGGCACTCTAATGCCCTCTTCTGTAAGACCCCAAAGCAGCTGGCTGAAAAGTGGATATTCAGGCCCCCATGGAGGCCACTCAGATTGTGTGGTGCTGGTCAGCTCACTTGACTGATTGTCCATGAATTACTGGGTAGATTGGATGAGTGTGGGCTCACCTCCTACAGAGGAAGACCTGAGGGGTCATCAGAAGAGGAACATGGCTGGCCCAGCCACTGAGCAGCCCACCTAGAGAGTCCAGTCTTTACAGAGGCCCTCAGCCTGAGTCTGGAAAAATCAGAGCTTGTAATAGAGTCAAGCAGGATGGCCCATTTAAAGAGGCTCCCAGGGCTTTAATTGGCCTTGTTTTAAAAGAGATACCCTGTAAAATACTCCTTTGAAAATTGATTTCACTAGCACCTAACCACACTCTGTCTTTGGTCTGTTTTACGGGGCTGAGCCCCTTGTTCTGGTTCATTGGATTCATATTATGTCTTCTCTTCCAATTTTCCCCAACACCCTGGCCCTGAGAGTTTCCTTTCTGTCCTTTTTCAGCAGCATCTTCGTTATTATTAAGGGTATCTGCCTATTTTAAATATGACCAGCATTTTAAACATGCTTCATACATTCCAAACATGCCTCTGATGAAAACCAAGTCCCAGATCAAAAGGAGCCAACAGGTCTACTATAATATTTTGATTACTGGACTATTAGACTACCGCATGAACCCCACTATCATAATAACTACTTATTTTTACTTTTGTAGGTCCTTGTCCAGATGCACACTTTTTTTTTCTGATGCTGTGATTGTGGTGAATTTAAAAGTTCCCGTTTAGCCACGTACCCCTCACTCTGTATCAGTCACCACACAAACGGCCTTGGGGGCTAGGGCTTTATGGGCATGATTGTGGCGAATTTAGACGTTCCTATTCAGCCACATACCCCTCACTCTATGTCATAGACACCACATAAAGGGCCTTTGGGGCTAGACCTTTACTGGTCCCATTGTGGATTTGAGAAATTTTAGCTCACCTGCCATCCCTTTCTTGACCTGATGCAGACTTCTTCCCAAAGTCTATCAAGTCTCTGTTGGAATATGAAAGAGGTCTTCTATCTCTAAATATGACAATGGGCCTTGGAGTGTATGACTGTCTCAAAGAGATTTTTGGGGGGTCCCTTTGAGGAACCTTTAAAAAATTCTCTCATAAGGACTAATGATATACTCTATTGGAGGAGGTAAGTGGGGCCTGAAAGGTGAAGATTTTTTCAGCCTGTCTCCATGGGTATCTACTGACAAGACTTGTTTTCTTCACAACTGGACTTGAGATTTGGCCTCAATTCAGCCTCTGTCTCAATTATGTCCACTGAGAAAATCAGAGGACACCTAGCTTACCTTTCTAATGCCCTTGACCAGAGGCTGTGGCTTGAGGAACATGGGTGAAGTGTAGACTTTGGCTGCTTCTGTCTCTCAAGAGGCAGGAGGCTATGGGTTTTTGTTGCCTGGAAGCAGTTGGAATGTGGTAGAAAGAACACGAGGTTAAAGTCAGAACACCTGGGTTCACATTCGACTCTGTCATCGAGCAGCTGAATGACACTGGATGAATTATCTAAGCTCCAGAATATAAGTTTCCTCATCTGGAAAATGGGGGTAATAACATCTGCACAGGCTGTTATAAGGATTAAATTAGACAAAGAATCTGAACGCATCCGGACCCATGCTTGTGAGTAAACAATTAGTAATTGTGGAATGGAGTCGGAGGATCAGTCCTCAACCTGGGTGTTTTCAGTGAGTCTCTCTTGAGAAGGAGTGGCTGGATAATTCTGGGATTTTGTTTGTCAAAATGATCGACGTTGGCTCTGTGCTGTGACCTTGGGGAAGAAAGGCAGCAGGTTTTTCAGTGGGGAAGGTGGGCAACCAGGAGGTAGGATGAGCCATGTGAAGGGGGATCTCTTAGTGGAGCCTTGTATTGAGCTGGCTGCAAACCATCACCCATGGGAGCCTCAAGGAAGACCTGGGATAGGTACATAGCACGTTTTTTTTTATCCTGTCTTGATGTCTGGCATGTAGAGGCCTCCAGAAGAAACTGATCTCCTTCCCGGCAGTCCACATGACTAGTCACAACTTTATATATGTTGCCCACCCCTTAAATTCTTGAGAGTCTCCAGATACTTACTGGCCACGGCAGTTAAGGCATTAATTACTCTGGGTATTCTAGAGGCTTTGAAAAAAATTCCTACTTATTTTGGCAAGGCAGTATGGGATCTACCTCCTGTAAATTGTTCAAATGAGGCTTCTGGCCATGTAGAAGTGGTAGCTAGAGGCTCTTTGAACTAAACAAGCAGCCTTTGCTTCAAAAACAGGAAAGGTTTCTAACCCGGGATCCAAGGATCTCTTAGTGTCCATGGGAGAAATCAGAGGCTTTGTAGACTTGGATGTGAAAACAAATAAAATTTTTACTTTCAGTAATTTAAAATTCAATATTCAATGTGAATTCGATTCAATTTCAGTACGAGTGCGGCATACTAAACTCCTCAGTAGCAATAGCTGTAACTGATTATCACTCAGAGAAATTACAGATATTTTTATATCACATTGCACTTGCTACAAGATGTCTTAAAATATCAATATTCATCACTACTTTGATGTCATGGAAGTTATTGAACCTGCACTAGCTATTCTTGTTTAATGTACTAAGAAAGAAGCTTAGTACATTAGTACACTCACTATCACTAACTCAATGGGCATGAGTTTCGGAGAACTCCAGGAGACGGTGAAGGGCAGGGAAGCCTGGAGTGCTGCAGTCCATCGGGTTGCAAAGAGTCAGACACGACTAAGTGACTGAACAACAGCAGAGAAGCACATATATTTTTATGTTATCACACATTTATTTCTAAAAGTATTTTGAAAATTGTATTTCAATATAAACTTCCTTTCTAATCTTAGTATTTTACTTTGTCATTTCAAAAGTGTTATTTTGAGGAGTCCATAATCCTCAGTGGACTGCAAGATGGGTTCACAGTATAAAAAGAAGGCTAGGAGTCCCTAACTTATAGCACTCTCTCACACATGACTGATGAACAGCAGTAGCTAATAAATAGTTTCTATCAGAGTAGGGTGTGTTTTCTTCCCACCCATCGTTCTTGTCTATGGATAGCTTTGGAGTTGTCAAGGGACCCTGGCATCATGAAGATAATAACAATAATAATAATCATGCTAATAATAGCTAACCTTTGTTGAGTGCTGCCGTAAGCCAGGTGCTATTACGGGCATGTTCCATGTCATATTTTGCTTGATTCTCCTAACTCCTTTAGGAGCTGTAGACAGCAAAGTGTCTCCCTGCCTTCCATGATGATAGAGCAAGGGCATAGGAAAAGGCAAGAGTTGGGACTGACCCCTGGGACAGGGCTGGGGTCAGCGGAATACAGCCACCTCAGTCATACAGGATCCAACACCTAGAAAGCACCTGTGTTTGGTTTAGCATTCTGTTGTTGCTGTCTTGAAGCTCCTAACACATTTGGGACAAGGGGCTCTGGATTTTCCTTTTGCACTGAGTCCTGCCAGTCACGTAGCTGGGCTCCCTTGGATATGATGAAATTATTCAAATGTGTGACAACTCCTGATGCTGGGACGCTGCAGGGAGAACCCCGGCTCCTCCTTATCATGCTCATCTAGCTGACTTTGGCTGTTTTGATTTGATCATTTTGAGTGTCAAAGAGGTCCACTGAAGCAAGGGGAGGAATACCTGAATAATTAGCTGGAAGGGATTTGATCCCTGGGAGAACTTCTCTGATTGGAAGTCGCTTGCCTTGCTGAGGAGTATTTTCATGTGTTATTTTCCAGAGGGCTTACTTTACAGGTCAGGGAGCTAGAGGAAGCAGAATGAAGTGTGTTCTGGAAGGAAAAATGAGATCTGGTATGCCTAGAGTCTATAGGTCTTGCAGCAAGGCTCTAGAAAGGAATACGACTTTTTGTTTATAGTTGTTTAATGATTATCTGTACAAAGAGAAAACCCTACTTCTTCTAAAGAGGAGATGCTCTAACACATGAGAAAATTCATGTATTATTTGTTTCTTTTTATTTTATTTTATTTTTAAACTTTACATAATTGTATTAGTTTTGCCAAATATCAAAATGAATCCGCCACCCAGTTATACATGTGTTCCCCATCCTGAACCCTCCTCCCTCCTCCCTCCCCATTCCATCCCTCTGGGTCGTCCCAGTGCACCAGCCCCAAGCATCCAGTATCGTGCATTGAACCTGGACTGGCAACTCGTTTCATACGTGATATTTTACATGTTTCAATGCCATTCTCCCAAATCTTCCCACCCTCTCCCTCTCCAACAGAGTCCATAAGACTGTTCTATACATCAGTGTCTCTTTTGCTGTCTCATACACAGGGTTATTGTTACCATCTTTCTAAATTCCATATATATGCGTTAGTATACTGTATTGGTGTTTTTCTTTCTGGCTTACTTCACTCTGTATTATAGGCTCCAGTTTCATCCACCTCATTAGAACTGATTCAAATGTATTCTTTTTAATGGCTGAGTAATACTCCATTGTGTATATGTACCATAGCTTTCTTATCCATTCATAAGTTGCAAAGATGATGCTGGAATGAGTCTAGTGAAGTCCTATCTGTTTTATGGCTACGTTTTTACAAACAGTTGCAGGGTCATGGGTATGATGGAGGTCGGGGAGAACTTTCCTAGACTTCTCAGAGGGATGGAATGCAGGCTCCCAGAGCCCTCCCCTCATTGGGGTGATGTCCACGACACAGTGGGTCTGACATCAGGATCCGTGTGTGATGGCTTAGTCGTCAGATGCTTTTCCAAAGGAGGCATAATTTCCCCTTAATTTTTCAGTTTCCTTGTGATTATTACTGCTCTTTTATCATGGCTAATAAGTCTGAGGTGACTTCAAGCAGCCAAACCCAATCTCTGAGTCAGTCTGGGGCTTTCAGCTGGAAGCCAGGCTGAAGTTTTGACAGATGGGTTTGGGTGGACATGAATGGGTGTTCCTGTAGCATCCGCACAGATGCACACTAAAATAACTTCAACTAAGGGCACAAGGATGCTTAGCATGCTTCACGCTCACATTTGGGGAACAAAAAATTATACAGCTGTACTTAAAGGAGCTCAGTTTCAAAAATAAAAGTGTGCAATCCTAAAAGACAATCACCTTGTCTTTGGAAATACAAGAGTCCATTTTCAAAGCTATGAAAAGTTATATGGCACTCCCTCCACACCCCAATGCATTTATTATTATACATCCAACCATTTACTAGCTTTGTGTCTTTGAGTAAGTTACTCAAGTTCTCTGTGCCTCCTTTTCTGTAAAAATGGAGATAATATTAGTATCCACATCTGGGGTTTTTGCAAGGAGTGAATGAGACAATTCCTGTAAAGCCTAGCTCAATGCCTAGCACATCATAAACACTCAATAAATATAAAGTGTCATCCTCGTCATAATTTTGACTGCTGTTTTGTAATTATACCATCTGGAGATCCCAAATTGGTGGCTGTTGATCTTTCCCTGACTGGGGCATTTCAGTCTTTCTCTGGGAAGAAACTTTAATCTCGACCTGGTCAAATCCATTGTCCCAGTCCATCCCAACCCTCCCTGGCTCGGATTCCAGCCTCTTAACCTCCCTCCACCCTTCCCGCATTCCTGCATCCTGGGTCTTATTTATTTTTCAGTCAACTGAGGGTGTTGTTAAATCTTTTATTTTTCTGGCTGCCCAATTTGGTTCCAAGGCAGTCCACTCCCTGCCCTGCTCATGACAAGAATGCTTGGGAATGCTCAGCCAGCCGTATCCCTCCTCTGTCAGAACACCCTGTTCTTAACTCTCCTTGAGAAGAGGCGTTTCGGAGACTTCCCCCCACTGCTGTGACCTCCCCTCCCCATTAAGCCAATGGTGTGGTGATAATGAAAGCCCAGTGGCTGAGAGAAAGCTGCGGGGAGGTGGTAATCTCGGGGAACATCACGCATTGCCCACACGTCCCAGGTTTTCTGCTCAAGGCTTAAAAAAGAGATATTAAGAGGCTTCGCCTGACAGTGTGTGTTGAAGTCTGGGTGATGATGCCACCGCTTAATTAGTGTTGTCATGATCTCCCTTTGAGTGATTTGTTTAGCTCTTTGTAGCCCTTTCTGGCTTGAGCACATCATGTGATATTGACAAACTGTTGGGAAATGAGAGCGCGGTGATGCTTGAATTAACGCGGGCATCATACAGTGAACATCTTAGGTCCTTTCGACAGGACACCTGGGATCTCAAGTCACTTGGCAGGACATGAGTGAGTCTACACAGCTTGCCTTGGAGGTAGGTATGGCTAACCTCCTTTCCCCATTGGGAAAGCTATGGTCCAGGGACTGGGGGTTTTCAAATTATGCTCATCGCCCAGGGCTGGATGAAAGAAGCCTTTGGGAGAGCCACGCTGAGTTTCTGCTTAGGGAGGTAACCCAGAGACCACACCTACTCCCTGAACTTACTGACTTCCGGAAATCAACCATTGGGAAGAGTGTGGTTTGGGTTATGATCATACCCTGGCAGCCCCTTCTCTGGCCTTGTTAATCTGATTCAGGATCTTAACCTGGGCTGGCTGGAGGCTGGCCATGTCATTCTACAGATCTCAGATACCCCTCAGCGCCCTCGTAGAACCAGCCAATGGAAAAGTACAGTGTCTTCTGGCTCCTGGGCCCTGCCAGCTCTGGCTGGTCTCTTCGATACCACCTTTTCTTCTTAGCGAGTGGGAGGACAGCATTCAAACTGAAAGCGCAGGTTTTTCTTTGGTTTTTATAGGAAAAACAAATTGGCATGAATGCTCTGTCAAACCAGCTCAGGCTGTTTGGGCAGATGCCTTTCTTTGCTTTTTTCTGTTTATTTTCCAACAAATCAATGCTTAACTGCGTTGTTATTGGAGCAGAGCAACAGGTGCAAAAAAATAACTCTGCTGCCAACTCAAATGAAAAGGTAGGGCTTATACCCTCTGGGAGGTATTCAGAAGATAACAGAAGCCCCTGCCAGCAACTGAATTAACAGCTCTGTTTACGGTGGGTTTTATGTTAACCTGCCCCTAACCCTCTGACACATAAACACACTATTGTCTCAGGGAGAGACATGCAGCCATCCAGACAACCAGCTGCTTTATTCTGTCCTGCGTGGAGATTGGTTTTGGCTGAGGCTGCTTTGTGAAACTCATGGCTGCCAACTCCAGGTCTTGGTGAGGGTTTCCTGTGAAGGCAAGGGCTTGGGGTTGTTGGAGAAAGGAGGACCAGTCCTGGTTTTTCTTTTTTAATTAATTAATTAATTTATTTATTTTTGATTGGAGGATAATTGATTTACAATGTTGTATTGGTTTCTGCTGTACAAAGAAGTGAACCAGTTATATGTAGACATATATTCCTGCCTTCTTGAGCCTCCCTCCCAATCCCCCGTCCCTCCCATCTAGGTCATCACAAGGCACCAAAGCTGTTTATTTTACACACAGTAGTATATGTATATGTCAACGCTACTCTCTCAATTTGTTCTATCCTCTCCTTCCTCCACTGTGTCCACAAGTCTCTTCTCTACATCTGCATCTCTATTCTTGCCCTAACCCTGTTTTTTAAGGGAGTTGAAGTTCTTTCCAAGCTTGGTCATTTCCAAATGCCAAAGCAGGTCGCCTGGCTCTCCCTGCTCTTGTTCTACTGTAACCCCAGCAGGAGATGGCCAATGAGGCCAGATGACCTTGGAAAAAGCTATTACATCATTTTCAGAAGCAGTGCTCTTACTGGACAGTACAATTGAGCAGAGCAGCTTCTGTGTTTTGTTCACTCTTATGCCCCCAGCACCTAGCACAGTGCCAACATCTAGTAGCTTATCAACGAATATCTATTAATTGGAAGGGATCAATATACTAGCAGGGCAAACATTTCTTGATGATTGTTTCTCTCCATTGAAGGCTAAGATACCAGGTTTCTTTGGTATGAAGTCTAAAAGCCAGGGTGGTTAAGTAATCTTTGGAAGAGCTGTGGTGGGGGTGGGATGGAATAAGGGGTGACTCAGCCAGCTATGAAATCCCCTTGATGAAAACAATCATTACAAAAGTCCTCCACAATGCTGTGTTCTGAGGACTTTGGCCTTCACAGACTCATACTGTTAAGTTGCTGAGCACTGTTGCATTGAACAAGGTGGTACTGGATGTTAGGAACTAATTTACTTCAAGACACGGAGAGAATCTCCGCAGATGAACTGAAGCTTGAGTTCTTCGGATTGAAATGTATTGCCTCTGACTTTACGAGGACTTCCTGGTGTTTATGGATGTTTATTTTAGGGCCAATATCTGCTGGAGTTCGTTATCTTGTTTTGGGAACTTGAAAAAACTCAAGTAGATGAGACTTTAACCAGAAGCTCTTAATGGCAAGGGTGCTTAAGGATTGATGAAGGTGGGGTCTTAAAAGCATAGATTCTGATTCACAGGTCTGGGTGGGACCTCAGGAAACTCCAAGTTTAACTTCTTCTTCGGTGCTGATGATACAAGTGGCCCATAGACCAATCATGTGATCTCTTCAGCCAAGTAGGAAAATAAGCATTGTAAACGTAATCTCTCAGTTCCCATACCTATGCCTTTCCAAAGCCCTGTGGAGACCTCGGTTGTAAAAGTAGGCTGGGTTTTTTGTTTGTTTGTTTTTGCTTTTATTTTTTGCTATGTGTTGCTTATGGCTACTTTGTTTTAGAAGAGAGATCAAGGATTGGTCAGGAGAGAAATACTGAGATTCAGGGTGGTAGGGTATACGGTGAATTTTTTACTACATTGCTGAACAGAGGTCCAGAATGACTGTCCTGGATGCAGCTTGGTTCCTCCTTCAGCTGCTGATAGAGAGGGAAAGGGGAAGCCCTTCCTGCTGCCATTGTAGGAAAACTATGCCACACTCATGTCAAGTAAGAGCAAGAATAAAAACGCAGGGCTTCTCTCAGAGGTCAGGGTAGGCTTTCTTCTGACCCTGACTCCATTACAAGTTTTCTTTTCATTTCAGTCCTACATGAGTGCAACAGAGATTTTGATTTAAAGATCCACGGTGTCAATAGATTTATAGGGGTCAGTGGATGGTCTTTGGAGGGCCTTTTGCACAAAATATGTGCAAAGCTTGGTGTGAGAGTAAAGTCTGGGGAGGAGAGAACCATAGTTTCTCTTGAGGTCTGAAAAGACTCGTGACATTCATGTTTCAAAGCTTGCTCTATTTTTAGTTTGTCATAGGCTGAACACGATTGATAAAGGCCTCTGAGGTCATGTAAGGGAATCTTGTTTTTTGATCAATTTTGGTTCCTGTCTCCTGTCAGTGTCTGTTTCTTGTCTGAACTGTCACTGAGACTGATAAAAATCAGCATAAGATGTGTATTTTCAACTGGCTTATAGCTAGTAAAGTGTATCTATAATGAATCAACTCTCGGGCTCCCACTATGGCATCATTGCTCATGTAGACACTTGAAAGCCCAGGAATAACGCTTCTGATGTTGCCCCTGGGAACATGAAATGTCTGTCTTGAAACACATTATGAGGGCATGAAATTACCTGTGATGTAATCCTGAGAGGATCAAATACATTCCCCAAGCTTGATTCATATTTTGATTCATTTGGAAAACATGAATTATCATCTTTGTTACATTCAGTTAGAGTTCACATGTACTTGAATTTTTTCTCCTCACTGGGAGTAGTTCTCTTGAAATGACAGTCATATTGAAACAGGAAGTCAGTAAGCTATTGCAACATCCTTCGGGCAAATGCTGTGAATTCACCTGCCGGTAACTTTGATTAAGGATCGAGAATGGTCTGGACAGTGGTGTCATTGCAAAAGTGATTATTTAAAATGCCTAATTGCTCCTTGGGCTTGAGGAGTAAAAATACCCACATGAGACAGGATTCTGAGGCAGTTTGGGGATGATGTGGTTGAATGAATCAAGGATCTGGGAAGAAGGCAGATTGTGGCTTTGACTCTCAGTCCCCTAGGGCTGGGAGCAGGGAATGCAAGCGAAGCCCTGCTTATGATCTGCTCTGTGGCCCTGGTGGCTTCCAGTGTATCTTCACCCTCCCAACAGAAGAAAACACTACTTTTTGAACTAATTCAGTTATAATCCAGATGAAGCACAAAGCATTGTGGATTGGTTTATTTCTAAAATATAAACTAAAAATCATTTTATTGAATCATACAAGGATTATTCATATGTGTATGCAAATATATTCATGTACTTGCATGTATAGATGAATATATTTGCATGAATATATAAATACTCCTTTTATGATGCCTGGGTTTGATCCCTCGATCGGGGAAGATCCCCTGGAGGAGGGCACCGCAACCCACCCCAGTATACTTGCCTGGAGAATCCTAGGGACAGAGGAGCCTGGCGGGCTACACTCCAAAGGATCACAAAGAGTTGGACACAACTGAAGCAACTTAGCACACATAAATCTATTTTAATGGCTAAAACAGTATTATAGATAAAACTGGCCCTAAATATTCCTACCTGAATATACTGTAGGTATGGAAAAATGATAACGGACTTCTCCCCTTTATTCTAAAAAGAATTCTTAGATATATTGAGAAGAGAGATGACTTCAGGTTGCTCTGGCAAAAAAGAAACATGTTTCAATCAGGGTCCCTGCATGATTGAATGGACGCAGAGAGCTTTGAAATCCAGGAGAAACTGGTAAAGGTGTGAGGCCCCAGGTGGCACAGGGAGAATGCTGTGACGGTGTGTAGGATGGGGCTGGGGCTGAGGATGAGCTGAGGGCATCTTCCTTCTGTGGCAAAGCACCCCCATCTCAGCAGAAAGTGCCCAGGGTTTGTTGCTAGACACTCAAGAGTTTGAATTCTCTGCTAGTTTCAGTTCTTTCAAAACTGTGTGAGCTTGAACAAGTGACACAACCTCTTGGAGCTGCAGATGAACCATCTGCTAAATGACATAATGCCTTACAGAGCAGTTGTGAGTATTGACGGAGATAATGGATTTAAAACTATGAGAAAAGAGGCAGCACATTTTAAATGTTCAATAAGCCCTAGCTACTATAGTATATAGCTACTATTAGTAGTTGTACAGCACTTGGTCTTAGGTCTCAGTAGCCCCACCACAGAGCAGAAGGCACACCTTGCTCTAGATGAGCGAGCCCAAGCTGGGCTGTGTCTGTCTCTGCTGGCAGGTCCTCTCTGTGTGTTTAAGAGAGACCAGTGGAGCAGGGCTTGGCCTTGTTAGGAGTCCTGAGGCTGGGCAGAGCCTCCTGGGCTCCGGAAGGCCTGGCTCTGGTCCTTTGCCAAAGTTCCAAGGGCACCTCCTTCTGCTCACTTTTCTGTCCTTAACACGTCAAATCCCAGACCCCTTTCTTCTAGTAATTGATCAATTCGTGTGCTAAGGGACCCTGTAGGATAGAGATCCGAAGGCTGTCTTCCACCAGGAGCTCCCATCTTAGACGAGCTGCTCAGTCTGTGCACCCGCAAACCAGCCATGGTGTGTGGGAGCAAAATGCTGGGGCACTAACCCAGGGCCTGCAGAGGTGTGCCCTCCCTCTGCTTCTGGCAGCCTCAGGCAGCGTGTGTCTGGTGGCATGAAGGGGAGCAGGAAGTGGGTGGGGGGGCAGAGCATGGCTTCTGTGAGCAGAGGCTCAGAGATGCTGTCCATCACTCAGCCTAATGGCGTGTCACCCAGCAGAGCAGGATGGGGCTGGGGAGCCCAAGTCCAGCCCTAGGCTAGAGTGTGCCAACTCACTGGGACTGCTGAACATGGTGTAGATGGTAGAAGTTAGAAGCCTTGCTTGAAATGAACTTAACCCTCAATTTTCACCTTGGAGACTCAATGAAATAATAAGTCACAACACAACAAATAAAAGATAATAATAATTAGGGACTTCCCTGGTGGCTCAGATGGTCAAGAATCTTCCTGCAGTTCAGGAGACTTGGGTTCAATCTCTGGGTTGGGGAGATCCCCTAGAGAAGGGAATGGCAATCTACTCAAGTATTCTTGCCTGGAGAATTCTATGGACAGAGGAGCCTGGCGGGCTACAGTCCATGGGGTTGCAAAGAGTCGGACACGACTGAGCGACTAACACTTATTAGCTTGTATTCACCAAGTACTTAATACATGTATTGTGATATGTGTAATATGTACCAAGCATTCTACTGGTATCACCTCATTTTGTCTTTCCACAACCATTTTCATATCATCCCCATTCTATCAATGAGGAAACTGAGACCCAAAGAAGTTGAATCACTTGTCCAAGTGATTAGTCAGTTGGCAAAACCAGGCATTGAACCATGGCAATTTGACTGCATAGCCTGGTGCTTCCCACAATTGTACCATCCTGCCTCTGAAGAGTTTCCCTCAACCCTAAGAATATTGCCCAAGCCAACCAACACAGTTCAGAGAGAAGCTTCTGGGCAGACCCCACGGTGACAGCTAACATTTCCTGACATACTGTGTGAGAATTTTACAAACATTCTCATTTGATCCACACATCAACTCCATTTCTCCCACTTTTTATCATGGGGGAAAGTGAAACTTTAAACAGGATGGTAGTTCCCCAGGGTCAACACAGCCTGCCAAGGAGCAGAATCAAGACTTCAATCCTCACCATGAGAACTGCCCTCCAGAAGCATAGCAACATTGGGCTGGGTTTGAAGCTCCTCACACCTTGAGTGTGTCCTTTCAACCCAGATGTTAATGAGATTCTGTCTGTGTGGCTGGTCTCACCCACTCCCATTTGAGCTGCTGCTGCTGCTAAGTCACTTCAGTTGTGTCCGACTCTGTGTGACCCCATAGTCGGCACCCCACCAGGCTGTCCTGTCCCTAGGATTTTCCAGGCAAGAACACTGGAGTGGATTGCCATTTCCTTCTCCAATGAATGAAAGTGAAAAGTGAAAGTGAAGTTGCTCAGTCGTGTCCGACTCCCAGCAACCCCATGGACTGCAGCCTACCAGGCTCCTCCATCCATGGAATTTTCCAGGCAAGAGTACTGGAGTGGGGTGCCATTGCCTTCTGAGCAACAGTTAAAATGTGAATCTTAAACTTTACGGTCAGGCTAGGTGTTCTGCTGGCCCCCTCCCAGAGCCATTGCTCTTCCCTGTGCATGGTGGTCAAGCTGGTGCTGGAAGGGAATCCACCCTTGATGAAGGTCTGGTAGGGTGGGTACAGACGTAGTGGGTTGTCTCTATATGTGGGTGGCCCAGAAGTAGTCTGAGTCTGTAGCAACTTAGGGCACTGTGGGTGCTTGTGTTTAATCCCAAGGGGCCCCTTAACCAAGTGGGGAATAAAGAGTGATTCTGGCCACCCCAGCACAGCACAGTGCTGCCTCTCTGCCAAATTGAATTTGGATTGGCCAAACCCTAGTGGCCCAGGGAGTTGCTGCCTAGGATAGAAGAGTGTCCGACTGGAAGGCTGGCACGAGGGACCATCTGCTGTAATTGATTGGATCCCACCCATGGTTCCTCCTCTTGAAATAAAGAGCAGACTTCTGTCATCCAAAGTGTCAGTCTTAGAATTGTGGTGCCAAGGGTGACATCTTGGGTGAATGTGGAGAAATCAGTGAAGAGAATGCAGATGGAAAAATCTTGTATATCTCAGTGCATTTCAATCTTTTGGTTTGAATTAAAATTTACTTTTTTTTTTTTTTTTGATGGGCATTTTTCAATACCCCAAGTAACAATTTATGCTGTGTTCCCAGAATACATACTATGTGAGAATAGACAAAGGGGGGTCCAATGGTCGTTCATTTTCATAAACTTCCACCTAGGAGGCACTTACCGGGTATGGGTATGATGAGGCATTGTGCCAGGGGCCCCATGGTCCTGAATCTCCTTCAGTCCTCCAGCAAGCCTAGGTGGCAGTTTCCCAGGAGAGGATATAGCAGCTCAGAAAGGCTAGTCCAAAGTCACCACACCAGCAAGAGCAAAATCTGAGCTGTTGTTTCCACAGGCTCTGATTTGACTGGTGCTCATGACTAGGTGTGATCTGGCTCCGGGGCTTTTTTTTCCCAGGGTTGGTGCATGAGTGCTGCTAGAATCTAGTGGGAAGAGATTAGAGATACAGCTAGGCATCCTGTAGTGTTCAAGATAGCCCTCCCAGCAAGTACCATCCTGGACCAAAATGCCAGTCACGCAAAGGCTGAGAAACTCTGCTTTTCACCCTAGAATTCTCTCTCTAGCTTGAAATGGGATGAAGCGGATCCTTCTCCAGCTTGCTTTTAGCTCAAAGGGTGGAACTGTTTTTCCTTAGGCTCTGAATTTACTGCTTCCAATCTTGGAAGAAGTAAAATGTGTTAGAGAAATATCTTGAAAACTGATGTTTAAGAAAAGGAAAAGAAACATTTTAAAAGAGCATGTGTGCTGGTGCTGCACCCTGTCCTGTGCTTAGTAGCTCAGTCGTGTCCCACTCTTTGTGATCCTATGGACACTAGCCCACCAGGCTCCTCTGTCCTTGGGATTCTCCAGGCAAGAATACTGGAGTGAGTTGCCATGCCCTTTTCCAGGGGATCTTCCCAACCCAGGGATTGAACCCAGGTCTCCCACATTGCAGGTGGATTCTTTACCATCTGAGCCACCAGGGAAGCCCAGGGATCTTTAACTTCATAGCATTACTTATCCTTCCAAATAGTCCTTAAGTTTGGAGGACATCCACGGTCCCCTGACTCCCTCTTTGGAATCAGTAAAGATGTTGAGCTCGGAAGGAGTAACACACTCAAGGTCACATAGCTCAAAGACAAAGATGGGGAGTCTGGGTTCCAACCTAGCCCTCAAAGTCTCCAAAGTCTCAACCTCCCATAATTGATACTTTTTTTTAAGAAAATAATAAAAGTTATGCTGAAGGTAAAGTAAAAAGACTAACAAAAAGCATTCTGCTGCTGCTGCTAAGTCGCTTCAGTCGTGTCCGACTCTGTGCAACCCCATAGATGGCAGCCCACCAGGCTCCCCCGTCTCTGGGATTCTCCAGGCAAGAACACTGGAGTGGGTTGCCATTTCCTTCTCCAACGAGAAGCATTAAATACTTCTAAATTAAAAGGATTGCTTTTCATACTCCATCAGGTAATCACCTGGGCTTCCCTGGTAGCTCAGCTGGTAAAGAATCTGCCTGCAATGCAGGAGAACCCAGTTCAATTCCTGGGTCAGGAAGTTTCCCTGGAGAAGGGATAGGCTACCCACTCCAGTATTCTTGGGCTTCCCTGGTGGCTCAGACAGTAAAGGATCCACCTGAACTGTGGGAGACCTGGGTTTGATCCCTGGGTTGGGAATTCCGAGCCCCTGGAGGAGGGCATGACAACCCACTCCAGTATTCTTACCTGGATCCCATGGACAGAGGAGCCTGGCAGACTACAGTCCACGGGTCACAAAAAGTTGGATACACAACTGAGCGACTAAGCACAGTAGAAGGTAATCCCCATGTACCATGGAAAGTCTACATTTGTATACGGGAGTGTGGGTGAGTTGGTTATGATAATACTTTTTCTTTCTTTCTTTCCTTCTTTTTTTTTTTTTTTTTTTGCCATTCTCAAGGCATATTTATTATCTATTATCTCATTTGATCTTCTCAACAATCTTGTGAGGCTGTTGGGGGGCAAATGTCCTTATTTCACACTTGAAAAGCTGGGTCTCCAAGGGATTAGAACTTGGTGAAAGGCCTTCAGCTGTGCTGGCCCCAGGGGCCTTCCGTGCCCACCCTGAGGGCATGGTCCCTGCCGCCCCAAGCTGGGTTGAGAACACTGACCTTCTCTCCTCAGCAGCCTGGGTGAGCTCAGTGAACTCTGACTCACTAAGGAATAAGCCACATAAACTCTTTTATGGGTGCTAACCATTTACTGGGCCCTGTAAAAAAGGGCCCCTCGTTGTGCTGGCTGCTTTCCCTTGGAAAGGGGGTGCCAGCAGGGAGTGTGCTCAGCCTCCTGGGGGCCCAGATGGCAACGGGGCACCTGTGACCTTGTAATCCTCAGGACTTCTCTCTGGCTGAGAGTAGTTCTGGATGCCTCATGGTGAGGAATGATGTCCGCCTGGAGGATTGGGGCTTGTGGGTCATTTAGTCATAAGAGGAAGTCTGGCCCGTGTGTTCCTGCAACATTTATTGAATTCTTAGTACCCGCTGAGCTCTCAGTGTGCACAAGCTCATTTGATGCCCACAGCCCTTTGAGTTTGGGTTGTTCCCATTTTACAAGTGGGGAAAGTGAGGATCAGAAAGATGCAGGTCGGACAGGCTTGAACTTGTTTCAGGGTCACCCATGGGGAGCAGGAGAACTAGGATCTGAGCCCACCTCTCCCCAACTCCAAAGCTGGGTGCTCAGTCCTCACCCCACTCTGCCTTCTAGATTTTGGGGAATTGGTGAAGAGAAGCCCTGAGCCAGCCGGCTGAGGAAGTAGGTCATAGTTGACCCCAGCAGATCAGACTTCCACTGAAATAGCCACTTTGAAACAGCCCTGAAGGCAAACCCTTGTGAAAGAATTTCAGGGAAGCCTCCCCTGCACACCCACCCCCACCCCCAGCCTGGAGGGCACATGGACTGGGCTCTGAGCTTCAGCCCTTTCAGGGTTAAACAGTAACCTTTCTACTGCTTGTAGTTGAGCAAATGCTGGCAAGGAACAAGCCTAGCCTTGAGCAAACAGGAGCTGGTGCCATGCCCTCTCCCTCTCCCAGCCAACCCTCTGGGGACCTGGAAGCTTTCTTTTGCCTTCAACTCCCCCATCTGATTTCTTAGCTTAGGGCTATTGCTCTAGAAAGCTCGATGGGAAAAGAAAAGAAAGTTTGACTTGGGTTGGTTTTCTCTGAGAGTGAGAATCCAAGACATTTCTGGAAATGAACTTGAAAAGCAATTTACTAGCCTTTCAATTTCTGCCCGGGGAAACTGAGGCCCACAGTTACTTCTGGTTCAGGTTGTCCATAGGCATAGTGCCCCTCCTCATCATAACATACCTGCTATGCAGTTACGTCCTATTTGGTGCCAAGTGCTCGAGGTATGGAGACTCACTTAAGCCGCAACCAATACATACGGTAGGTACAATGGTCTGTATTTTACATAAAGGAAACTGGGGTTCAGAGAGGCTAATAACTTGTTTGACTTAGTACAAACCAGCTAAGAACTTAGCTGGTATTAAATGGTGGAACTTGGGATAAAATCCAGCTCTTTCTGACGTCAAAACTCATCTCTATGGCACCACCACATACAACTTAGCTCTGCTACCTCCCCTCCCGGTGGTCTGTTACAGAGCTCATCACTGCCAGCCCATCTTGCCTTCTCCTACCTTCTACTAAGGCTGGATTCAGGCCTAATTATTTACCGAACAACCAGGATGATGATGTTAATGATCATCATGAATGTTTCTGCTTAGCCTAATTCAACTCTCAATTACTGCTCTACTCCCTGTTCCTAGAACTGTGCCCAACCCATTGCAAGGCTAATAAATATCTGTTGAATGAATGAATACATGAATGAATTTTTATGTCTTTTCCAGACCCCTTTTCTCCCTTCTTAAGCCCTACGTTGACCCAAAAGAACAGAAGTTAAATTAGAGGAAGGGGTTTTGAGAGAGTGGAATGGCTCTGGTTGGGCAATTTCCATCCTGGGGATGTTGGTGACACATGAAGATGCAAGTTTTCACCCAAACAGGCAGAGAATTTTCCATGATCTTCTACTATAATTCTAGCTTCTCCCCACTCCAACATTTAGAAAGAGCAGGTTACCCTTAGGGATCCCGGGTAAGGCTCAGTCACCTTCTGGAAACAGGCTGTTCATTCTTTGAATGATTGAATGCACTTCTGAGGCTTTGAGTCTGGCACGAGGGTAAGAACATTGTAAGTGCTGGAGGACCGAGGTGAATATTTCTAAAGCATAAAATTTTCATACAGTTCAAAAAAATCCAAAAACAGGCTCATGGAAGAAAGGCTCTTTTCCTTGATCCTTTACTGAGAAAATGAGCCTCATACTGAGAAAGTCCCCTTCAGGTCAGCTGTGAAGCTTGCAGAACCCTCCAGGTGGATGGCATCATTGACTCAATGGACTTGAGTTTGAGCAAACTCCGGGAGATGCCTGGTGTGCTACAGTCTATGGCATTGCAAAGAGTCAGATATTGACTGAGTGACTGAATGGTGACAACTAAAAGGAAAGGGAATGTGGGGATGAACTTTTTACCAAGAAGGAAGGGTCAGTGTCTTGTTGGAGAAACCTGTTGATTTATAACATTATCACAGAGCTAAGTGCTTGAAAAGCTCTAGGTCAAATATGGCTGAGGTCCCCTGAGACCAGCTCATCTCTTGGCAGATATCCTCACTGAGGAAATTTACTGGATGCTGAGGTGCGGGCTGCTCAGGTGTGTCAGAACTCGTACCTGTCTGATTTCAAGTCAGGGTTCCCACACAGGTGCTGGGTCTGTTCTGCTACCCATCTGGGATTTTACCCAATTGCAATTCCACTTTAAACAAAATCTCTCTGACATTTTCACTTTTGTAAAAAAAAAAAAACAAGTTGGCTGCTAGCCAGACTCACCCGGTGAGCAGGTATTACATTTTCCTCCTGTTTCATTCCCAATCAGAGATTATTCATTTATGAATGGGTGGCTGTAAAAACTTGCCTCATGCATAGGAAAATTGAACCTGGAAATTTTTAATTGCCAGTCAGTTTTGCTTTTACTGAAAGGGCTGTGGCAACATGCCTGGCAGGCAGTGGACGGGAGGACACGTTCTTTCTTCCTTCCTAAATTTGCTCTATGATCCATACTCTGAAATGACGTTTGTCCCAGAGGCACTGACGGAACGGCCTTTTTGATCCCCTTACAGATCATGATTCTGGAAGGAAGTGGTGTAATGAATCTCAACCCCAGCAACAATCTTCTCCACCAGCAGCCGGCCTGGACAGACAGCTACTCCACGTGCAATGGTAAGGGGGCTGCGCATGTCCCTCCTCATGCAGCTTCTTCCAGCTTCTTCCTTTGCTCTGATTAGACTTCATTCCCCAACTTCATGAAGTATACAGGGGGTGTGGGAGCCAGGAGGCCTGTGGGAAATACAGGGGATGTGGGAGCTGGGGGGACTGGAGAAAACTCTTCAAGCAGGAGATCTCCACAGGTCCCCAGAGCCCCAGCCAGAAGCCCACTTGAGATATTCCGTGGTTTCCTCTCAATATTCAAAGTTCCAGGTTGGCAAGCTGACAGAGAGGGTGAGAGAAGAGCTACCCCAAAGTAAGGCCATTTTAATAGTGTTGGCTGGGATATGAAGATGGATAGAAGAGAAAACTCTGTGTGTGTTTGTGTGTGTGTGTGTGACGTAGAAGCATGGACGTTAAGGAGAAGAGAGAGCAGCTTCATCCTTCTGTTCATCTTCCAGTGACTTCCCTCCGTAAGGGGTGGGTAGATTTGTTAGGAGACCATGTGCCTGCCTACGGTGCTTTAATCTAAGATTGGTGGATTAGAAGAGGGAGGGCTTAGTCTGGCGCCTATAGAGGGTGGATCCAGCCCATGGCTTACTGTAGAAGCCAGGCTGAACACAGTGGTTGCTAATCAGCGCCGTGCACCTCGTTGTGAAGGCAGTCAGCTGGGGCAAACTCCTTTGCGCTGGACTGCAGTGGGTGTAAGGAGGTCTGAGCCTTCTCCCACACTCTGCCTGCTGCTAATTTCCTCCCCAGAGACTCTGCTGCTCTTGCTTCCCTTGAACAACGTGGAAGTGGCTCTTGGTGAACAATGTCTGGGAGGCAGGAGTGGGATGCTAATGGAAGGGTTGCATTCTCCAAGAAGCAGCCAATTCCTGGGCAGCTCCACCTTTCAATTTGGAATCCCCAGACACACAGTGTGGAAAACAGGAAGGGGAGACCTTCTCTTATTTGATCATTTATCCTCCTGAACTGCTGTCTTTTCTGGGCATGAGCTTCCCTGTGACCTTGAAGGATAATTCTAAACAGGGAACAGTTCTTCAGGGTGGAAAGTCTTTTGCATCCCAAGCCCTTGGACTCTCCATTATGGCAGCATTCCTCTTGTTTGCTGTACAGGGAGTAGAATCCACTCATCACTGTTACATTCTCACTTCCAGAAGCTCCTGGTCTTGATTGATGGGACTGGGGAGACCAGTTGAATGCCAGAGAGGAACTGAACTCATAGGCTTTTTCAATGCTTCTCCCCAAACTTCTGGGAGGCTACTGGGGAGTCTGCCCTGTTCAACTTCAGACAAAATTCTCTGGTTCTGCCAAGTTCTAATAGGCTGCACTATCAGGAACCCTCCTCTCTTCTGAATCATGTGACACTGAAAGAAGAAAGCCCTGTAGGCCTGGTGGGGGGTTATTGAGAGTTGTTGTCTCTTGTTTGCAAACTCAGAGTTGCACAATTAGCAAAACAATTAATTTAAAAATAAAAGAACAGAGACTTGGGGGAGCTGCAAAAAATATAGCCCACTCTTCAACAGCTGTATTGGTTGGTGAGACACCAAAAAAAGTGGGAGAAATTAGAGACATCCCATTTAGGCCCAGTGTGTTAGTATATTTGGGAATATTTCTATGTATTTAAATTTGGGGACTAGATTCCTCCAATCCTTATCCCTTCCCCCTTCACTGTTGGCTTCCCCTTTAGGACCCAAGCTGAGGGTTCAGGCCTGCCTTTGTGTGGTTATGAGATATGAGGAGTAAGGCACCTAATGTGAGCAGCAGGTATGACCCAGGACAGTACCTTTGTGGCCACGTGATCTTGACCGCCTGCTCTTAGCAATCCTTAAGTCTGGGAGCAGTGGATGAAGTCCAAGAGGGTGAGCAAAAATGGGAGTGGGTTGGAAGCATTCCCCCTTCAGCTTCTCCTCTAGGAGTGTTGAGGGCCAGGCTGTGGGTATTATGGGGATCAGACCTTTTGGAGGTCTGTATCTCCTTGCCTCGCAAACTGTGTCCACTGACAAACATCATCATCATCCCCATTCCTGGGACACTCACCAGGAATGCAGAATCTCAGGCCTCACCCCAAGTCTATGGAATCAGAATCTGCATTTGAACAACATTCCCTGGTGATTCATAATCGCTTTAGAGTTTAGAGACGTACTGATCTAGCAGGACCTTGAAGAAAAAGTTAGGGACTATTTTCTTGCGTTACATTTTCCTTTATTGGTCCATCCTTGAGTTGGTGGGAATATCTGTGTGTCATGCTCAGTTAGATTTCTCCTTCTTCAGCTTGGTGGGCTCTAATAGGGTCTCCCCCTTGTTCCTACCCCTCACCTCTTCCAAAAGAGTGCTCCCTCCCTTGGTCCCTGCTTTAGAAGGGATTGTAAGAGCTCTCAGCCTGGTCACATGCCAACAGAAGCTGGCTCTTTCTTCTCCATCCCTTCAGGACTCTGGGTTGATTTAGTGATGCTCTCTTAAGTGAGTATGAGAGTCACATACATAGATGGTTAGTCCATAGTGAGCTCAATAATATTTATTGGCTTGGAGGAACTCCTCTTCTTCACTGGTACTTGAATTAGCCATCTTGTGAATGGATCTCATAGGCTTTTCCAGGTTCCAATGTTATTTCTTCTTCAACAATAAATTTACTGAAGAAATGGAGAGAAAGTACCTATAATGGCAAAATCTCTAAGTAGTTTTTATGGGAGATACAAAGATGGGTAAGACGGATATGCTGCTGCTGCTGCTGCTAAGTCGCTTCAGTCGTGTCCAACTCTGTGCGACCCCATAGACAGCAGCCCAACAGGCTCCCCCGTCCCTGGGATTCTCCAGGCAAGAACACTGGAGTGGGTTGCCATTTCCTTCTCCAATGCATGAAAGTGAAAAGTGAAAGTGAAGTCTCGAAATTGAGCACACAGTTTACAAGGAAGAATAGGACTGTAAAGACCCATCCAAAAAGGCAAAACAGGACAGAAGTCATGAGGAGAAATGGGAAGTATGTTTCCTGGAGATTTAAAGACAGCAGCCCTCAGCAGTTGGTCGGCGGGTCTCTGATGGCTTTATGGGTGGTCGGAGTCAGTGAGTTGGGCAGGAATTCAATAGGGAGCCACAGGTAGACCTCAAACTGGCCTAAAGGACAATATAGAAAAAAGGCAAAAGGTCACTGGAGGAATAGTGAAGAGCCTCAGTGCCTGGCTTGGAAGTTTGGGACCTAATTTCACTGGATAAAGGGAAGTTGCTGAAGGTAACTGGGTAGGGAAGTGATGTCATAGTGGTTGTAATAACCAGTACTGGGCAGGGCGACATCAGCACAGGGGGCAGATGAATCATCTGGACCACTCTGGGGAGAAACAAAGGCATCATAAAGAAGAGAACCCGAGTCTCAGGCTTCTGGTTGAAAATAATTTGAATTGGGGGTATATGTGTGTATATAGGTGTGTGTGAGAGAGAGAGGGAAAAAAAAAAACGTGAACTATGTGGGTGTGGGCAGGAAGCCAATACGTTGCTGAAACTGTAGCAATGCATTAGCTCTCGTGGTACTTTGTGGGAGATGGGGAAGAAGTTCATGATCTCAGAGCCTTTCAAGTCTTGTGTCCTTATCCAGAGCCCAAGGGTGAGTATATGAGGAACAACAGGAAGATGTAGGGAGGCTGAATGACTGGCTCCTACCACAACTAGGGAAGGAATTGCATTTCCCAGAGCCTCCTCTCCAAATCCAATGTCTGCTGATGCATGCACACCTCAGCTGCGATCCCTGTGACTTCTGGCGGTGCACCTCCCTTGTCTGGGATCATGCTCAGAAACAAACACAGCTCACTCACAGGGCTGCCTCCTCTTTTGCAGTTTCCAGTGGGTTTTTCGGAGGCCAGTGGCATGAAATCCATCCTCAGTACTGGACCAAGTACCAGGTGTGGGAGTGGCTCCAGCATCTCCTGGACACCAACCAGCTGGATGCCAGCTGCATCCCTTTCCAAGAGTTTGATGTCAACGGCGAGCATCTCTGCAGCATGAGTCTGCAGGAGTTCACCCAGGCGGCAGGGACGGCCGGGCAGCTTCTTTACAGCAACCTGCAGCATCTCAAGTGGAATGGTGACTCTCTTTCACTCTCTCTACCCTGTTGGGAGCCAGCTGGAAGGGCAGAGACTCCACGACTGGCAGGGTTCCTGTTTAGGGACATCTGAGGATGGTCTTACCTCCAAATGACTGTTTCCCAAGACAAGGAAGTAGAAGGGAGGTGAGAGGGGACAGGCTTGAAGCCTAGGGTACAAGGTGTGCCAAATCCCATACAAATCTAGGGTAATGTAATTCTCTCCTTATGGTTAATTTCCAAGGAGACAAGGGTTAGCTGGGTAGTCACAGAATACTTGGTGCTCTCAGAAAACCACTTCTTTCTCTTACAAATGGGGTTTGATTGTTTCATTCCCAATCACTTGCTGGTTAAGATCGCCATGGATATTTTAAAAAATATTTCTATACTTAGGTTCTTACAATGGAACATAAGTATGGTAAAAAAAAAAAAAAAGGTGAAATTACTTCTAGTTTGTTTTGGGGGAGGAGAGAAAGCTTATGTTATTACAACAGATTCTTAAAAGGTCCTAAATGAAAAAGGGTTAGAACAAATGGTCTGGACAGGTTTGGTATGTTTCTGCAGTGACTTCTGGGATTGGGGCTATCCTAGAGCCCCAGATGTCTCTTCTGACGCTTCACCCAGTGCATAGACAGGAAGCATTCAAAGGCTATCCATCAGTGATACTTGATTCACACACGCATGCATGCTACACTGGCTTGGAAGGCTTGGTAGGGGAGACAGCTATCTTGCAGAATGCCCTTGACACCGGCCTGAAGTTCTTATGATAATGGTTATTTAAAAAACTAGCTTCTCTGAGAACCCTTTTGGGAAGCAGTGATGTGTATGAATAGTGGCCTGGCCTGTCTACTTTGGAACAGGCACGTCTATCCAAGCAGAACCAGTGTTTGGACATGGAGCTGGGGCTGTGGGAAGCATGAGCTCCAGGGCTATGGACCAGATTCAGGTCCCGACAGCTGCCACCAACACTGAAGAGACCCAATGTCTGGTTGCTGAGCTGGCAGCATGGTGGCCGTTTGAGATGACCTCATTCAGCTCCGGGGCACTCCCTGCTTCCCACCCACCTCAGAGGTGGTTGCTCATTTTTCTTTTACTAGAACCAAACCAAACAAGGCTCTAAAAATAACGCCCAGGAGTCTTCAGAAAGAGCAGACTTATACTTGAAGAATTAAAAATATTTACCTCCCCACCTCTGATTAAATCCACTCCTTTAAAGCTTTGCTCTGATTGAAGCTTAAGACAGGGAGGCGTGGGATGGGATGTGGTCACCCTTGACTTCCAGGCCCTGGCCTTCCATCTTCGGCCTTCCATGACTTGTCTGGTCCCACTGAGTACAGCCGGTGCCTCTGACTGCCTCCTGGCCAGATTTCTCACCTTGCTTTTGTCATTTGCCTTTTTGTAAACATTCTACTAACTTACATTTATTGAGTATTTACTTATACAAGGACTCCAAGTGAATAGATTCATTTGGTGACCTTATGAGAAAATAAACATCACGGCCATTTGATAGGGGAAGTTTTCATCTGGGAAAACTGAAGGTCAGAGACGTTGAAGTGTGACCTCTGCTCCTGAGATATTTGTAATCTGGCTGGGGAGGACAAACATACAAAGTGAATTTACATGTATATATGTGCTCTAATGGGGCTTTCCAAGTGGCACTAGTGGTAAAGAACCCGCCTACCAATGCAGGAGACGTTAGAGACATGGGTTCGATCCCTGCATCAGGAAGATGCCCTGGAGAAGAGAATGGCAGTCTACTCCAGTATTCTTGCCTGGAGAATCCCATGGACAGAGGAGCCTGGCGGGCTACAATCCATAGGGCTGGACACATCTGAAGCTACTTTGCACACACGCATGCATGTGCTTTTATATATGATACATCTGAAGAGAAGTTGTAAGGCATACGTAAGAGAAGAATCACTGCACTTACCTAGACGTGTCTCACAGATCGGATCTAACCGAAAGGGGCTACATTTAAGATCAAAAAAGGATTAAGATGGCTTTGTGTTTTTGTTTGCATTTTGTGTCAGATCTTAGTATGGGAAAGCACCTTAGAGGCTATCTAATGACTTTATCTAGTTTAATCCCCTAAATTTACAGTTGAGGAAACCAAGACCGAGAAAGCTGAAGTGACTTGCAGCTGTTAGTGGAGAAACTGGTCTTCTAACATCTAAACTTCTAGTTCCCTTATACTGGATGTCTTCTCTTTGAAAGGCCAAATAATTCCATTTGAGGTGGGTGCCCCAGCTACTGATTTTCTGGGCCAAGGACCCCAGGCTTGAGATTACAGATGCAGAGAGGGAAGCCCCCTCTCAGAAGCAAAGGATAATGATCAGGCAGTGGGCTTAGCAGAAACTCTTCCATGAAGCCAGCTTTGTCCTTAGCCAAGCAACACATTTTGGCTCCGTGTGGGCCCGCTCTGACTTTCCCAATCTGCCCTTCACAGGCCAGTGCAGCAGTGACCTGTTCCAGTCCACGCACAATGTCATTGTCAAAACTGAACAAACCGGTGAGTCGTGGTAGATGAAGGGAGCCAACTTGGGAAGCACAGGCCTGGGGAACACAAGTTGGGAGGGAGTGTGAGGGAGAGTGTGGGAGCAGGATGGAGCCGGTGTTTGGGCAGAAAATCCAGGGATGCCTCTTCCCTGGCTGTCTCCAATGGGCCACCCACCCAGCCACAAATCTCATTCCTTGTCCTTGGGACCATGACTACCAACTGTTTCTGACTTCTAGACTGGTGGTGAGCCTAATTCCTCCCACACATCTCTGTTTCCTGTGGTTGGTCAGGGGTGCATTCAGGCTCTGATCCAGGAGCCCAGAAAAATGCAGAGTCTAAGTGGGCATCCTCCTCACTGCAGAGAGTCAGGGGGTTGGACTTGGCCGAGTCAGGAGAAGCAAGAGGAGAGAAGAGGAAGCGTCAGTGTCTCCTCTCCCCCTTCTCCCTTGAAGGGAGTGTGTTTCATCAAGAAGAGGAAGCACCGACCTGGGTGTCGTAGTTACTCTATGACAGACAACAACAGGTGACCCAGCAAGGAGAGAAGGTGTTACCCCAAGAGACTGGGCTTGAGGAGAGATTGGGGACCTTGGAGTTTCTGTAAGGATGTCCAAGCAGCTGTGGAACCAACTCCTACTTTAAGAGCACTTTCAGACAAAAGCTGATGTTCTGAGCTCCAAGTAGAGTTTGCGGTCCCAGAGCCATTACATTCATTTTGTACCCTCCTTCTGCCCGATCATCCCTCCTTTCTCTGTCCTGAACTCTCTCCTGGGGACTTTCTGTCTCCCCACCTCCCCTCCAGGGGACCTGCAGAGAACAGTAACTACCTCCAGAAGTTGTGCCCCAGAGCCTGGTATCAATCAGTTTCCTGGCATATTGCCCTTCTATGACCTCTTAGTCTAGAGAACTCTGCAAGTTGCCCCAAGTCCACAGGAACTGCTCCCGCCCCAGGGTCTCTCCCCATGCCCACATCAGCGAGAGTATGGGCCACATGGGCCAACCACAGAGTCTGCCACAGGCCTCCCTGAGGCTTGCGTGCCAGTCACCAAGGACAGAATTTGACCTGGGGTGATTTGTGAGTCACTAGGGGCAGAAACTGGCCCCATGCAGTTATTTACTCTTGTATAAGGGGGCTGGTCTACCATTATTAAAGAAAAAACAATAGCTGCTAAGCATGTTAATTAGGTTTTCCAGCCCTGCCCTTCCCCCTCTACCCCCGCCCCCCCCACGCCGCCCCAGAGACCAGGGATTGAGTTACCCAGATGGTTTGTGCTTTATGGGCCTGACTGCCTTAGAGGCAGGAATAGAACTTGGCCAAGAGGATGGTGCCTCACCTCTAACCCCCACTATTGACCAGACAGATAGCCCCAGTGCAAGAGCCAGGAGGTGGTACCGGAGAGGTCCCAAGTACTTGACAATTCCTCCTCGACCATCCAGACATTCTTGTGGTGCCAGTTCAGGAAAGCTGAGCTGAAGGGTGGGGAAGAAGGTGCACCCTGGGAGGAGGGGAGAGGAGGCTCATGCAGGGGCCAACACCCCCAAACCTCTTTTGGTTCAGTTTGTTTTCAGAGACAACAACAGGTGTACGAGGCAACCCAACGAGGAGAGAGGGTGTAACCCCAGGAGACTGGGCTTGGGGTGCCCAAGCATGTAGCTATTAGTTCAAATACCAGCTAAATCCCTATGTCGTAAACAAGAGGACTTAGCCAGTGAGTCAGGTTTTACACCATTTATGCTATAAAAACAAAATGAAATTCGGCCAGTGGCTTACCATCCCAGCCCTGAAATTCAGATGCTGGGCAGGAGGGAGCTGAGGGCATCTCCATCTGTGAGGAGGGGAGAGCAGGAAGTTCCTGATGAGGATGAGGTGACAGCTCCTGCCAGATCGCTTAGCTCTTGCCCAGCCAGGAAAAAAAGAGATCTTCTGTTGGAGATCAGCCCAGATGTGGCGGGTGTGTAGGAGTTGGGCTGCTTTTAGGGTAGGTGGAGGGGAGTTTCCTTTGAGTCTGAAATCTAAAGAGTCAAGAGATGTGCTTACCCAGCACTCTGAAGAAGAAGAAAGAACTTCTTTTCCAAGATGAGGCAATGAAGCCCTACTCTTTTTTTTTTTTTTTTTAACTTTTTATTTGGTATTGGAACAGAGCCAATGAACGATGTGATAGTTTCAGGTGGACAGCAAAGGGACTTGGCCACACATACACATGTGTCCCTTCTCTCCCAGACCTATTTCCATCCAGGCTGCAACGCAACACTGAGCAGAGTTCTATGCACTATACAATAAGTCCTTGTTAACTACCCATTTTAAATACAGCAATGTGTACATGACCTTCCCAAACTCTCTAACTATCCCATCCACTCCTGGCAACCATAAATTCATTTTCTAAGTTTGTGAGTCTCTTTCTGCTTTGTAAGCTCATTTCAGATTCCACATATAAGGGATGTCATACGACATTTCTCCTTCTCTGTCTGCCTTACTTCACTCAGTATGACACTCTCTAGGACCATCTGTGTTGCTGCAAGGGGCACTATTTCATTCTTTTTAATGGCTGAGTAATATTCCATTGTATATATGTACTGCATCTTCTTTATCCATTCTAATGAGGTTCTACTCTTAAAAGCTGTTTATTTGATTCGGTTACAATCTCCTCTTCTTCCTTCAGTTTTATTTTGAAAATTTTATGTCCACCCCTTAAGACTATTGGAGATGTCCTGGAGGGAGGGAGCTGTCACCCAACTTAAGAGTTTCACTCTGGACTTTAGCAATAAAGATTCTATGATAAGACTGAGCAGATTTTTTATGAAAGAAACATAATTCATTCTCCCAGGAAGATATTACTTGGAAAAGATGCTCATTCATCATGAAACTTTTTGTCCTTACCATTTTTTTAAACTAGTATAAAAGTATTCTGGGGACAGTACAGTAGAATGTATGACAATGTCAGACCCCTGAACTCCCCCACCCCCATGTGCAAACTGGAAACATCCCCAGGAAAGCACTGGTCTAGGAGAGGATCCCACTGTTGCAACTGCTCTCACGTTGCTCAAAATGCAACAGGTGTGGAACACCTGGCTGAGGCTGTAACAAAGTCCATCTCCCCCAGGGCGCTGGAAGAAAAACTGGGCTAACATTATCGTAAATCAATACGTGACTGAAGTAGAATCTGATCTCTTCTCTCTGAAAGCCACCTTCTTGTCCCACACCTTTTTGATAAAGAACAGTAAGAACAGGCAAACTCCCCACTTGGGGAAGGTGACTGCTGACATTTCCATTTTCTGTCCTTTGTAGACCCTTCCATCATGAACACCTGGAAAGAAGAAAACTATTTATACGACACCAACTATGGTAGCACAGTAGGTAACTAACTCCCCAACACTTAAGACCCCCTTTACATTCTGATTCTGTTTTTCTCAAAGCCAAAACTTTATGTTGTAAGGAGGGGGATCTTAATGTCCCTTACGTTTTCACTGCCACAGATTTGCTGGACAGCAAAACTTTCTGCCGGGCCCAGATCTCCATGACAACCACTGGTCACCTTCCCATTGGTAAGTTGTCCTGACACCCAAGGCTGAGTGTACCTCATACAAGCGCTTACTGAGAATTAACGAGAATTACCAATGTTCTACATTTCCAACTTTGCTGGAGTCCTTCCCAGTGAAGGTCTGGGAAAGCTTTATAAAATAACTGCTTTTGAGACCATATTTATCTATTGAAAATGATCATCAAAGATGCCTCTAGAAAAAGTGTTTTCCTCCTGTGAATCCAAATCACTCTCTTGTGACAAGAAAAACCCTCTTTTCAATTAAAAACTTGCTTTTGTGAAATCATCTGATAAAATTATTAAGTGGGTATATTAGGGGAGAAGGCTCTATTTAATTTTCAACAAGCTGTCTTTGGCTTTAGAAAAAGAATGTCTCACAGTGGAATTCAGAAGTCAGTGAACTTAGGAAGATGGTCTCTGGGTTGAAGGTGCAGGAAAACTTCCACACCCTCACTGAAAACTGAAGTGAAGTTTCACTTCTGCTGAAAACTTGGGAATCATGGGTCAGTTTTAAAGTCTGTGCTTGAAGGCTCATCAGGACTCTCTAATCAGTCAGGCCACCTGCACATTATGAGTTATGTTCATATTAGTTGTGTTCAAGATTGGATGTGTCTGGAGGCTATCCGTGACTCAGTCAAAGTCAAACTGAGTGAGAGGGTTGGTCTGTTGGGAGTCTGGGAGAGGGGCTTTCAGATTATTACTCTTCATCCACTTACAAATAGGTCCATTGGTAGGAATGAGTGCACTGGGAAGGTGAAGAGATGGTTTCATGCCAACTCTTGATCTCATTGCAAACTACTTGTGGCTTTGTCTGGCTCTGTAAAATAGAGCTTAGACCTGTTACAAGTGACTATCTTTTCCTGGAACTTAATTTGGGGCAGCTTCAGAACTGGGATTTAAAAAGAGTGTTTGTGAAAGGCAAGAGTCAAACAACAACCCCTTCTCTCTCTCTCTCTCTCTTTTTTTTTTTTGGCTTTTGTTGAGTGTGTTTTTGAGAACTGAAAAAACGAAAGCTTTCGGTTTGAGGTTTTGTTCAGTTCAAGCCCCTTGAATGAGACAGGGCTGGGAGCCAGGGTAAGTGCTTCTGGAATCGAGGTGAAGAGCGAAGGCTGATTCATTTTTTGATTTCCCCCTCTGGAGCCCCGGTGGCCCATCCCATTGTCTGTCACTCTAAATATCTGCTGAAATTAGGGAACTAGATCAAACACTGGAAGCATTCTGTGGTGGATTTGCCATTCTGGAGGAATTGAGCCAGTCAGGGTAAAATTTTGTTGCCATTCAGTTAAGACTAAGGTTTTCAGAGCTGAAGAGACCACCCTCGTCACCCTCTGCCTTCCTGCCACGCTTCCTAAGGTATTGATCCCATGTCCTGAGTCTTTGGCTTTGGGCAGAAGATTGCAACTAAGAATGAGGTTAAACCAGCCACTTCCCGAGCCTCAGGAGTAGTTAGATCTCGAGGCACCTGGGAAACCAAAAGCAGTCCTCACAGCTCTGCTGCCCTCACGCCAGGCGACCCGGCTCTCTTTTGCATCCTGACTTACCTGCTAGAATCTCAGAATCAATAGGGACCAATGTCTGTTTTCATGTTTGTGGGCTTCCTTGGCGGCTCAGGGATAAAGAATTCACCTGCAATGCAGGAGGTGGAGGAGACATGAATTTGATCTTGGGTGGGGTAGATCCTGTGGAGGTAACGGGGAACTCACTGCCTTCTGAGTTCACTTACTCAACTTTTGAATAGTCCTTCTTAAAATGAGCTTTATAAATCTACTCTCCTTCACACCCCTTGATTCTTTAAAAAAATTTTTTTAAAGTTGATATGTTGTATTTTCATTTTTATTCAGTTCAAGAAATTTCCTTTCTTTTTTTCTGGTACTGGGCATGTGGGGATCTTACTTCCCTGACCAGGGATTGAACCCACGCCCCTTGCAGTGGAAGCACAGAGTCATAACCACTGAACCGCCAGGGAAGTCCCTTCATTGATTCTTAATCTCTTTATCCTGGATTCCTATCCTGAAATTGTAACACAGGCTGAAAAAAGAGATAATCCATTCAGGAGCTCTATCAGAATGATCACTTAATCAATTCAGTGTCTGGGTTGGTAAATTCTTTGGGGTAACAAGCCCTCCAGGTAGAATAGTTAATTACAGCCTTGTAAGGACCAATCCCCTTCAGAATAGTTATCTCTACTGAATGGGGCCAGGACCCCCGAACCTCCACCCCTCACCCTGCCACAACCCCCGAGCCCTGTCCCAAAGACCTGTCATTCGTTCGAGTCTTCAGATTTCCAGCTCCCATGAAATGGAGGGCAGTTAAGTATCTTTATTTGTTTTAATGCAAGTTACAAGCCACAATGAGGCGAGGCCACACATAAACTGATGCCCTCACTGATAAACACAGGTGGGGAAGCAGCCGTGTTTTGATTTCTCTGTCATCTGCTCATTTCATAAAATGGCTGCCGCCAGTGTTCCTGATCTGCCCGATAGTCCTCAAGCCAATCATGCCAACGCAGGCTTGATGTGTTTATTCACCGACTCGCTGAGCCTAGAGCGAGGGTGGCATGGTCTATTATAACACTGAAATTTGTATATCCCGTAAAGAAATGGCTCACAGCTGAATCATATGCAAATGTTTCTACTCTTTGCTTCTTGCAAGGCAGCTTAGCTGAAGTCATGCTCTGGAGCTCTTCATAAACTCGTGCCTTGGTGCTGCCCCGGTCCAGACTGGACCTTGGCCTGAGGTGCCTGGAAGCAGAGCAGGAGAAAACCAAGCTGGACAACTTCCTCAGAGCAAACTATTATTTTATAAGGATGAGTCACTTAACCACACGGCTAACTTCAAAGGTTCTGACTTTTATTTGAGGGCCAGGGGAAGAGCCAGGGGGAGAGACCAGCATATGAAGGTGAAGTTTCAGATCAAAAGATTTTAGTGCTGAGGCAGGTGGGTGATTCTACAGCTTGCCCCGCACGCACTGGGGACTAGAAGAGGCTGGAAGAAATTCGAGTGTTTTTTGCCTGTGGCTGCATATTCTTCCATACGATGATGGTCACATTTTTACTGAGGGGTTTTTTTTTGGCTGAGGTTCTTCCTTAAGATGGACGGAAGTCTAGCTTGGGTAAATGGTTGACATCTTAAAGAGAACATTTCCTCTTGGTGTAGCTGGTCTGGAGGTTCTTAATCTGGAATCCATGGACAGCTAAATGACCCACAAACTCCTGAAACTGTTACAGAATTTCATGAGTGTACACACATATGTGCCTTTTTCTGGGGAGAGGGTCCAAGGTTTCCAGTTTATTCTAAAGGTACTTCAATCTCCCAAAGTAATTGATTCTTGCATTACATGTGCTTGCAACCCCTAAGTAAGGATTGAGGCCAATAAGCTGAGAGACACTTACACTTGGGTTTTTCTGACTTCAACCCTGGCTCTGAAATAATGGCCCTGCACCACTCCTGGATGCCATTTGAAAATAAGCTTTGCTTGTGGCCTGCTGGGTAAATGCCACTCTTTGTCTGCAGAACAACGTGGCCCTGTCAGAGTGATGCATCACTTGGAAACCGGGGTGGGTGCCAACCTGTTGCAATATTGTCACATCCTGATGGGATGTCGCAACCTCACTGCGAAACCTACAGAGAGAGAGAGTGGAGTCTCCTTGCATTTTCTGTGAATTTGTTTTTCCAGGTTTCAGAGAAATCTGAGTCAGGTGCAAACCCTCCTGCTGACATTGTTGTAGTGGAGGTGGGGGGAGTTGGGGGGTGAGTGGAGGGTGGCGGTGCATTTAACCACCAGAAAAAGAGGTTTCTCTTCTAACCAGATCTTATTAAAACTCTTTCATCCATCCCACCACAACTTTCAAGCTGCTGGGAGCTCTGAGTTGTGACAGTCTGGGTGCTCAGATAGGTGAATGTGTCTATGCACGTTGGGAAATACAGAATCATCAAATTGGAATGACTTCTCCCCACTGACCTGAGTGTTGCAGAACTGAACCTGCTTCTTGGCAGGGAAGGCATTTATGAAATCTGTTATGTGGCACCATCTTTGTAAATGGCATAGAAGAGTGCTTATGAGTAAAACCTCTGGATCCTGATAGCGCTTTCCTCATAGGGTTATTGTGTGAATCACATAAGGTGCTTCATGTAAAGTACTGATCACAGTGCCTGGTACATAGTAAGTGCTAAAGAAACAAGAGTTAGTCTACCATTTTCATTAGGATCTGATGATGTTCAAACCTTATTGAATAATGAACCACTCTTGACAATCACGAATGCTTGGATCCTCTTCCTTTGCCAGCAGTGTTGGTCTGATTAAAATGCTCTTGAAAGCCACATGTGGGTCAGCAAACCCTAAGTGAGGGAACTCTGATGTAATGCCCACAGAAGAGATGTGATATACTGGTCCAATTTCTTATCGGGATTGGCTACCACTTACAAGCAGCTCTGTATTCAAGTTGGCAGATTTTTGATGGTGGGATTTTTTTTTTTTTTGGTAAGATCTGCTTTAGTTCTCCTGATACTGGACATGCCCACTGATATAAACACACACACACACACACACACACAGAGGCACACACAAACACAGGCATACACACAGACACACACACACTGCTAAGTCATTTAGTTTTCTTTTTAACAAGTTTTATTTCACAAATTTGCCTCTGTCATTTTCTCTTGTTGATAATCTCAAGGGTCACCATAATGAGTCATTTGTTAAACTAATTTGTGTTTCCACAGTCCACTGTGGCCCTCTGTGCTGAGCTCAGGCCAGTCAATGGCACCTTTGTCTGGCTAATTAAAATGTAACTTTGCATGCCAAAAAAGGCACTCCTTTGGCTTAAAAGTCATCTTTCTTTGTTTTAAATGTTTACATTTTGGTATTTCATTAAAAAAAAAAAAAAACTGATGACATAAATCCTTCAATGGCTTCTTATCTCTCACAGAATAAAAACTAAAATCCTCAAAATATCCTATCAGGCCTTAGTGATCTGAATGTCACTGTTTCCCCTCTGCCCCTTGCTCACAGCCACACTGGCTTCCTTCTATTCTGTGCACATCAACCTCAGGGTCTTTGCACTTACTATTCTCAGGCACAGCAGGTTCTTCCACAAGTTCTCTGTGTGACTGTCTCCCTCACACCCTTCTGGTCCCCTTATCAGTTCTTCTGTGACCACCTTATATTTAATTGCAAATTATTCCCATTCCCACATGTCTACCCTTTTTTTCTTATCCTGAAATGTTTTCTCTGGAGCACTTATCATCTCTGCTCTGTTTTGATCATGACCAACTACATGAGCAGTGCCAGGCATGTAGTAGGTGTGTAATAAATCCTGGTGAAATGAATGGACAAATGAAGATGACAATTGTAGGAAACAGGGAAATGAAGCAGTTCTCGTTGTCTTCTCTTTAGCAGAGTCACCTGATATGAAAAAGGAGCAAGACCACCCGACCAAGCCCCACACCAAAAAGCACAGTAAGTTGGCTGGCTTTCAGTTGCCTCCTGGCCGTTCCTTTCGTTCAAGTGGAGGGTTGCTGGAGGCCGCCAGTTTTAAGGCAAACACTGTCTCTTCCTGCTGCCTGCATTTCTTCACCTCAGACTGGGTAGGGTGTGAAAAGAGAGGCATCACTTGCTGGCCAAGCAACCCCTCTGCAGTGGTTTCTCAAAGTAGAGTTTCAATGGATATTTCCTCCTCACTCTGTTCTATTTGTTCTAACACTGAGACCTCTGTGAATGGGAACTTTTTACAGGCATGCGGTGGGCTATCTCCCTTTCTCCAGAAAAAAAAAAAAAAAAGGGTGGGGTGAGGAGAAAGGTGGGAAGAAACAGCTGAGGTATATTCTTTTTTTCTTTTGCTGAATGTTGGCTTCTTTCTTTTGTTGAGTTACTGTTTCAAGAAATATTGTTTATTCTTAAGCATCAGCAGTGCTTTTGTGGAGCTATATTTCCCCCAATAATAAAATCTTATGAAAGCGTATGAAATATCAGAGATGTGGAGTTGGTGGGGAAAAGAGATCGAGGTGGTATAATCTGGAAACTGTAGTGGTTGGACATCTTTGCTATCTGCTACTCCACGTCATCCTGAAGGACTGAAGGGACACAGCCTCGCTAACTGGGGCTTGGGGAGGGAGCTGTGTGTCACAAATCCAATGGGGATAGAATTGAACTTGGTTGCTAATGTCATTACAGTTGCTGTTTTATTTTCAGATTGACTCCCTCAACCCCCGTGAGACCCCACCATAATATATTCTAGGCCTAAGAGTTCTAGAACCCTGTGCATTTGGCTGACACACAATTGTTGGGTTGCAGCTGTCCAATTGGTTGAGGTCCTATTAGTAAATAAAAGTGGTTGAGCATTGTTCTCCTGGGAAGTAACAAGTTGAAATGAGTCCCCAGCAATCTGTCAACCATATTTTGAAGATACTCCCACTAGCCTCGGTGATCTAGGACTGATTTTTTAAATTTGTTTTTTTATTGAAATTGATTTACAATGTTGTGTTAATTTCTGCTGTACAGCAAGGTGATTCAGTTATACATATATATATATGTGTGTGTGTACACACACATTCTTTTTTATTATTTTATTTATTTTTTACCAGAGGATATTGCTTTATAATATTGTGGTGGTCTCTGCTGTACATCAACAGGAATCAGTCATATCTATATCTATATCTATATATCCCCTCCCTCTGCATCCTTTTTAAAAATATTTTTTCCATTGTGGTTTATTTATAGGATATCGAATATAGGTCCCTGTCCCATACAGTAGGACCTTGTTGTTTATTCACTTTATCTATAACAGCTTACATCTGCTAACCCCAACCTCCCACTCCATCCATCCCCCAACCCCTTCCCCTTGACAACCACAAATCTGTTCTCTAGGTAAGACCTATTCTTTTGTCTTGGCTTTGCCGCTAATTTGCTTGTGTGGCTTTGGTCAAGTCAGTTAAGTTATCCATGCTTCAGTTTTCTGACTTGTAAAATTAAAAAATTCTGCTAGTTCATTCTTAAACACTCAGTACTGGAGGTGCTGTGATATGGTGTCATAGGTGGGTAGCAAGGTATTGAGTATTTCTTACTTGATGGAAGATGTTTCAACTCTAGGCTTCCTCAAGCTGTTCTTTGCTGTGACTTAAGCTGTGAATAAACTCTTCTTTTCCACTTGGCCTCAGATCCGAGAGGGACTCACTTATGGGAATTCATCCGCGACATCCTGCTAAACCCAGACAAGAATCCAGGGTTAATCAAGTGGGAAGACCGGTCTGAGGGCATCTTCAGGTTCTTGAAATCAGAGGCTGTGGCCCAGCTATGGGGGAAAAAGAAAAACAACAGCAGCATGACCTACGAAAAACTCAGCCGAGCCATGAGGTTAGGAGTTTCACGTCTCCAAACATGATAAGACCATGTGACCATTTGTTCCCGCAGCCATCTTAATTAGAACAGGCCCCTTACGCAATGTCTTTTGTTACAGATATTACTACAAAAGAGAAATTCTGGAACGTGTGGATGGACGAAGACTGGTATATAAATTTGGCAAGAATGCACGTGGATGGAGGGAAAATGAAAACTGAAGCTGCTGACACCCTTGAACATAAAGCTAAACAACCCCCCAAATGATAACCAACCATGAAGTTCCCGGACGTAAATATTTCAAAGACTACTTGTTTTCTGATATTTATGTACCACGAGGGGGAAAAAAATACATCTACTTCTAACAGGAAGAAGGAACATGACAGTTGATAAAATTATTTTGTTACTTTTGAAGTATGTCCTATATGGGGAACAAATGTACACAGTTTTCTGTGAAATATGACGCTGTGCCTGGTTGTGATTTTTGACTCTATTGTGAACTTCTTTTCTGCTGCAAGAAGGACAGAGTCTTGTGCTTCTTGTTAAGAGAAAGAAAAATAATCAGAGGGCATTAAATGTTTTTATATACAAAATGATTTAGGAAAAGGTGACGTGTTCTCCACACGTAAGCATTCACGTTGCCTCCTCAAGTGAGGTGGATGTGGTCGCCAGGATGAACTTCAGGGTCTCAGATTGATGGGATGAACCAGAAGGATGCTTGGGATGTTTACCTTGACCTTCAGGAGTGAGTGAGTGGAGACTGAGGACTTCCACAGTCCAGGGTGGGCTGTAATCACTGCATAATCACATAACTTTCCTGTTTAAATCAGAGAAGAATAATGGTGCAGGGGGCTTTATACTCGTTCAGGAATGATTTACCTGGGATGAAGTCTATCTTCCCTCCTCCTTCTCGACTCATTGGTGAAAAACTTCAATTGCCACCTCTGCTTACTTTTGGTTATTCAAGAGAAGGTCTAGCCTTGGTTATTTTTATATTAATTGCTTAAAAAATAAGTGGGAAAAGGAGATGATGAGTTTTCTCTTGTATTCCCATTGTCTGTGGTTTCAAAATTGGCACAATTGACATTTTTGGCTGAATTTGTCTTCGTTGTGTATTATTTTGGCTGTAGTCTGTGTTTTGAGATGTTTAGCATATCTATGACCTCTACCTTCTATATGCCAATAGCACTGTGGTCGTCAAAGTTGCGACAACCAAAAATGTCTCTAGACATTGCCAAATGTCCCCCAGGTTGGTTAGGTGGGAGGATTGCCCTTAACTGAGAACCACTGGTTTAGCCAGTCAAGATGAAGATGGTGATTTACTCTCAGAACAACAACAACAAAAATCCCTGGAGTGAAGACTTTAAAGTCAACTTATTTTTCATTTTTAAAATGTTGTGACAGTGAGTTTAAATCGCTAGAGGGACTTCTTTTCAGAACCCCAGATGAGAGCTAGAATCAGATAACTTAAACAAGGGCTAACAATACAACACATTTTCAGTAGAATGACAAAACAGAGAAAAAATGATATTGTGGAAGGAAACACAGAGGAGAGAGAGGGAGACCGACAGAGAGAGGTTAGTGCCAGGGAGACACATTTGCAGATATTGCTTCTTATAATCTTTCCTCTTTGGGATAACCTTCCTGTCGCATTTTAACTCATTCCAAAGTGAATGCTGTCTTGCCTAGATTTGGATCTAGAGGAATGTTAAAACAAACAAACAAAAAAAGACTTCCTTAGGAATAAAGGAAGAAGAAAGAAAGGATGGAAGAGAAAAACAGAAAGGAAGGATGGAAAGGAAGGAAGATGGAAGAGAAAAACAGAAAACTCAGTTCAGGAGCTGTGGCCAGGAAGGAGTTAGAGACTTTCCCCAGTATCTGTACTTTGACAATGCTGAGTAGCACCTCTAGAGGAGACCAAGTCATGCAGAAAGAAAAACAACTCAGTTGTACCTTCAGAAGGTCATTCATCTCACTAAGCTGTGCTCCAAGGTCACTGGCCATCATGGCTCTCATTAGAAGGACGATGAGCAGCACAAATCTGAGACATTCCCACAAGAAAGACAAACCTTGTTCTCCAAGCAAGGCTATAGAACTGAGGCTTTCCCAGCAGTTGACCATACTTTCCACAGAAGAGATTAAACTTCCAGATATTTGAATTAATGTAAACATGTGAATGTTTGCATGTCTGTGTATAGTTATTAAGAGACATCTGCTAATTTGCTCTCTGCTGTCCTCTGGCTTGGCCTGTTCATCATCTAAGCTGCCTGGATCATTCTCTGAGCTCTCCCTTCCTCAAAACTGTAAGTTTCTCCTGTTCCTCCAAATTGGTCTTGGCTCTTTCTTCACCCTCTCTGTTGAAGAGCAACCCCTGCTAGGTAGTGAGTCTGGGGTGTATTGACTGGAACACTGCAGATAATTAGCAGATTGTGTTATCTGTTGAAAGTGACGGTTTCTTGGCACCTGGTTCCTACTTAAATAGGTTGGCGTATTAAGTTCTCAGCATATATCTCTATTGTCTTGGCTTGAGTTTGATGCATTTTCTATGTGCTATTCGTGACTTGGAGAACTCAAGGTAATTGAGCCATGCCAACTTGGGGTGTGCACAGAATCTTTCCCACCCCAGTGTTGCAAGGGAGAGCAAAATCTCAGCAACAAGCCAGCAACAGGTGAAGCCCCCTTCTTTTGGCAACTCACAGCTTCTCACTTGAGAAGCTCTCATCTGAGCCAACACTCCTATGATCACTACACATGGCCTCCTTAAACCCCTCTTACACTAAAGGCTTGGGCTCTTATTTTATTTTTGCATGGGAACCTGAGGAAGGAAATGTATTGCTAAGACTTTACTAGATTCAGATCATCTGGGGCCTCTAGATAATTGACTTGATGAAACAAGCAAAGCCCTGACCCTCAACAACGTGCCTACAACTTCTGGAAGTTGCTTTCTGAGCAGCACAGACCAGGGCAGTGAGTTTTTCTTTGAAATTTGCTTGTTCTTTTTCTTTTTTTTTTTTAAATTTAATTTTATTTTTAAACTTTACATAATTGTATTAGTTTTGCCAAATATCAAAATGAATCTGCCACAGGTATACATGTGTTTCCCATCCTGAACCCTCCTCCCTCTTCCCTCCCCATTCCATCCCTCTGGGTAGTCCCAGTGCTCCAGCCCCAAGCATCCAGTATCGTGCATCGAACCTGACTTGACAACTCGTTTCATACATGATATTTTACATGTTTCAATGCCATTCTCCCAAATCTTCCCACCCTCTCCCTCTCTCACAGAGTCCATAAGACTGTTCTATACATCAGTGTCTCTTTTGCTGTCTCGTACACAGGGTTATTGTTACCATCTTTCTAATTTCCATATATATGCGTTAGTATACTGTATTGGTGTTTTTCTTTCTGGCTTACTTCACTCTGTATAATAGGCTCCAGTTTCATCCACCTCATTAGAACTGATTCAAATGTATTCTTTTTAATGGCTGAGTAATACTCCATTGTGTATATGTACCACAGCTTTCTTATCCATTCATCTGCTGATGGACATCTAGGTTGCTTCCATGTCCTGGCTATTATAAACAGTGCTGCGATGAACATTGGGGTACACGTGTCTCTTTCCCTTCTGGTTTCCTCAGTGTGTATGCCCAGCAGTGGGATTGCTGGATCATAAGGCTTGTTCTTTTTCAAACTCTTCTCTCGCTAGACTGTAAGCTCTGTGAGGGCAGGGATGATATCTTAGCAATACTGTTTTTTCAATACCTACATGAGATAGGTCCTTAGTAACTAGATGTTGAGTTAATGAATAAATGTCTTCTGGAAGACTCCTCGGATTGGGAGCCCATATCCATAATTGTGATGTAAATTGTTTCTTTACTGGACAAAGAGCACAACAGTCAAAACTTCAAGGACTTACTATCTGTCAGATGAACATTTTACTATGAGGTTCTTTACTTTGCCTTCCTACCTGCGCTGAAATAAAACCAAAACAGGTTATTTGGTTCTGCAAATCAACCTATGTTGTGTGAGAATTCTGTCACCTCACTGGGAACTGTGAGAATTACCCAGTATATGAGAAGCCAGTCATGAACCTTGAACCTGTCTTAAACGATGAAGATGATGAATGTTTATATGATGTAAATTTCTATTTAAGTGTAAAGCAGTTCTAAGTTTTAGTATTTTGTGGTTGGTTTGTATTTTTTTTTTCTTTTTGAAAAATATTGAGGGATCTTTTGATAAGGTTAGTCATGCATGTTAGATTTTAGTTTTGCAAGTGTGTTGTTTTTCAAATGTATAAAATGTAGGAGAAGTTAAAATAGTAAGAGAAAAAGGCAGTTATATTATTCTTCTATAGTTAAAAAAAAAGTTTGTTGAGTGCCTACCTGTGTGCACAGCATGGAACCATCTTCAGGAGGAGTTTATCTAACTCTATGGGGTGTAAGAGAAACTCCAGAGGAGCCCATGGAATGGCTACTTCCTGTGTGAAAGAAAGTACATGAGCTGAATTAGCCTCAGCATTGCTTCTCAGGATTCCATTTCTGGAATAAGAGAGAGAACATTGAATAAAAACATGTTGAGACTGGGTGTCGCAAACCACTGAAATGTGTAAGCCTTCATGAGTTTAGCTTAATTGGGATTAATCTTTCTGTAACTGTCTACCTAATTCTTGCTTTTCTTCCCATCTGGCTTCTGGGTTGACATTTTTTGGGGACGCAACCCTACTGCCGCTATTTTTTTAACAATCAGAAACCTTGCCCTTGAAACTGTGTTAAATTCAAACTGAGTATTTCTGTTTTATGAAAGAATTATTTTTTTCAAAATACAGGTTTTTTTGTTTGTTTGTTTGATGGGTCCCAGAAAACACTAATAAAAACTACAGAGACCAGCCTGTAACTGTGTGTTTCATGCTTCAACAAGCCATCCAAAACTGGGCTTAGGGGAATGCACTTAGTCTGTAGCAACACAACGTAGGCAGTTTCTGGATGTGTTTACTCAATAATCATTTACTGAGCATCTACTCCTACGGGCTGGGCATTGTCCTAGGCACTGAATTACGGCAGAGAATGAAAGAGACAAAAAATTCTGCTCTCGTGACATTTATGTTCTATTGGATGGAAACAGACAAGAAACAAGATATTGACAAAGACAACATGGCGTATCAGAAGTGTAGTCAAGAGATGTAGAGCAAGGAGAGGAGTAGAGTATGCTGGAGTATGGGGGGGTGCTTGCAAGTTTTGGCAGGGTTAGGAAAGATGGAAGGAAAGGAACTGTGGAGATAGCTGGGGCGGAGAGGGGGAAGGGATGGCACCCTATTGGAGGCACCTCAAATGCAAATTTCCTGAGGTTCTTGACACCTGTTCCTGAGATATCCAAAGAAAAGGAGGGTAGTCTGTTTGCAAGATAGACTCAGCAATAGTAGGAAATAATGTTAGAGCTTGGAGGCCGTGCTGAAGGCTCTAGTTTGAGTGAGATGGGGAGCCAGAGAGGAATGCCGTGCTCCTATGCTGGTTTGAAAGGGTCTTTCTAGCTGTTCTGTTAAGAATAAATTGCAGGAAGCCATTCAATGCTGAGTGTACATTCTTGGTGAAGGATGAAGAAAGGGAGGTGGAAAAGACCACTGTCACATCCAGCTTTCCAATACCACACTTAAAAATAGTTCCAGGCAGGACATGCGTTCTACCAGTTCATAGCACATTTCTCCTGGGGGTGCGGAGTCTGCAGTCCTTCAGTCACTTAAGTTCATAAGTCACAATGAAAATAACTTGGGGAAGAAGCAGTTGATCCCAGGAACTGGGATGTGTTCTTTGTATACATGATTGCATTTAATCTACTCGGCCCACTTTATATAATTTCCATTTTTTTCCCGTTATATATAAATATTATCTTCAATTTTCAACTGAAGGAAATGAAGGTCAGAAAGGTGAAGTGGCTTTCTTAAGGTCACATGCTGCTGCTGCTGCTAAGTCGCTTCAGTCATGTCCGACTCTGTGCCACCCCATAGACGGCAGCCCACCAGGCTCCCCCGTCCCTGGGATTCTCCAGGCAAGAACACGGGAGTGGGTTGCCATTTCCTTCTCCAATGCATGAAAGTGAAAAGTCAAAGTGAAGTCGCTCAGTCGTGTCTGACTCCTAGCGACCCCCATGGACTGCAGCACCCCAGGTCCCTCTGTCCATGGGCTTTTCCAGGCAAGAGTACTGGAGTGGGGTGCCATTGCCTTCTCCACATAGTTAGTAGTAATTGGTGGAACTGGCATTGTTCACCCAGCTCTCTTTTTCCGAAAGTCCACATTCTTTTTTTTTGGCTGCACCAGGCAACTTGCAGGATCTTAGTTCCCTGACCAGGGACTTAACAGGGGCTGTGGCAGAGTGACAGCACCGAGTCCTTACCACTGGACCACCAGGGCATCCCCCCAAAGTCCATACTCATAACCCTAATATGTCTCTAGTGTGTCGGAACACTAATGTCTTACACACACACACACACACACACACACACACACACACAGAGTTTCATGGTTAAAGACATTGAGGAAATAGTACTGAGTCAAATGATGTATTACAGAGTTATTCACTGTGGGATTTTCCAGAGCCTTTGTGTTATGACGTGCATTGTGAATCCGTAAGAGAGGTGAAAAAGTGTTCCCAATTCTCCAAGCTTACTTGACAATGGAACTTTTTCATCAAAGAAGACTTCATGGAATCAGCACCCTTTGGAACACTGTTAGGGAAATGATGATCTTTTGAGATGACCTCTCTGAGCTACAGGAAGCAGTATTTTCATTTTCAGGCCAAATTAGTATGCTGATAATATTCAAGCACATCAAACTCGGCCCACTTTATATAAATTCCATTTTTCTCCAAGGAGGAGAAATTCCCTCATTGCCTTGGGAGTTATTCGCACTGACACATTTCTCAGTAATCATGAAGATCTTGCAGAGAGTCTCCTCTTTGGGAAACAGGAACTCTCCTGAATTTTAACTCTTTAGAAATATCTGTCTGTCCAAAACTATAGGTGCTACCCACATGTGGTGATTAACATTTAAGTTAGTTAAAATTATATAAATGAAAATGTAGCTTGTTAATTGCACTACCATATGCGTAGTCACATATGGTTAAAGGTTTCTCTATTGGATAAACAGATATAGAACATTTCTATAATCAAAGAAAGTCCCAATGGACAGCACTGCTCTAGAATCTGACTTGGGAGGATGGGGTAAGGGTGGAAAGGGGCAAGGGTAGTGAGCAAAACTAATCAACAGTGAAATAAGATCCACTAAGCCTTAGAAACCAGAGGTGACCCTGAATTCTAGAGAACAAAAAATTAGTAAAGATCCAAAGCAAATACCTCTGTGTTTGCTGGAATGGTGACAGTTATCTACGAGTGCAAACAAGTTCCATGCTGTCAGTGGAGTCTTGGAGTGGGAGGAATTGAGTATGCTTATCTCCAAATCCCACAAATATTTTATAGTTCAGTTCAGTTCAGTCGCTCAGTTGTGTCTGACTCTTTGTGACCCCATGAACCGTAGCATGCTAGGCCTCCCTGTCCATCACCAACTCCCGGAGTTCACTCAAACCCACGTCCATCAAGTCGGCGATGCCATACAACCACCTCATCCTCTGTCGTCCCCTTCTCCTCCTGCTCTCAATCTTTCCCAACATCAGGGGCTTTTCAAATGAGTCAGCTCTTTGCATGAGGTGGCCAAAGTATTAGTGTTTCAGCTTCAACATCAGTTCTTCCAAAGAATACCCAGGACTGATCTCCTTTAGGATGGACTGGTTGGATCTCCTTGCAGTCCAAGGGACTCTCAAGAATCTTCTCCAACACCACAGTTCAAAAGCATCAATTCTTTGGTGCTCAGCTGTCTTTATAGTCCAACTCTCACATCCATATATGACCACTGGAAAAACCATAGCCTTGACTAGACGGACCTTTGTTGACAAAGTAATGCCTCTGCTTTTGAATATGCTGTCTAGGTTGGTCATAACTTTTCTTCCAAGGAGTAAGCATCTTTTAATTTCATGGCTGCAATCACCATCTGCAGTGATTTTGGAGCCCAGAGAAATAAAGTCAGCCACTGTTTCCCCATCTATAATGTGAATGTTCCAAGAATGTGGCTCTCTGGTTGAAAATTTGGTATTGAGGAGATATCACTGAAATGGGAAGGGAAACGAAACATCCAAAATAGGAATAGCTGATATTGCCACTGTCAGCTATAAATGCCATGAATACCATTTTCTTCCTACTTTTCAAGACCAACTTCTTGAGTGAGTAGTTGGCCAATGGTGGTGGTGGTTTAGTCACTCAGTTGTGACCCCATGCACTGTAGCCCGCCAGGCTCCTCTGTCCATAGGATTTCCCAGGCAAGAATACTGGAGTGGGTTGCCATTTCCTTCTCCAGGAGATCTTCCTGATCCAGGGATTGAACCTGTGTTTCTTGCCTTAGCAGGCAGATTCTTAACTGTTGAGCCGCTAGGGAAGCCCAGTTGACCTATAGACTCTTATTTCCTTATGTCTCAAATCTCTTCTGTTAACCCATAATCTGGCCCCTGTTCATATCAAGTCACTGAAAATGCCCCCTGAAGGTCATAGTCAAACTCATCTATACCTCTGGGACTTGGTTTCAGTTGTTCCCTTCACCTAAAATACACTTTTGATGGCCTTGTGGTTGGTAGATTCCTAAAGCCACCTTTGTTAATCACTTGAGCTTCAGGTCCTCACCCACCTTCTCCATGACTTGCTATTGTACTATCCTAATTTTATCTTCTTTTTAGAACTATCACTGCTTGAAATTACATTTTTAGGACATTAGGTTACTCTTACAGTATTTATATTCCCTGCTAGAATGGAAGCTTCAAGAGAGCAGGTATCTTGTCCACCACATTCACCAACATATTCCTAGCATTAGGATGTGCCTAACATATGTATCTGGCTCAATGAATATTTGTTTAATAAATGAAGGACTTTTTTTGTTTTCGAATTCCAAGACCTTTCTTTTGACTTCATGGTTTTTGATATTGCAGACCTCCCTCTCTACTTTGGAAAAGATCCATTTCCTTTGCTGCAACAGTTTTCTTCTCTTGCTTTCCTCATTCTTCAGTTCTTACTCTTCCCATCCTTCTAACGACATGTGTTCCCCAAGATAAAATCCTTAGCCCTTACCCTCGTCTCTTTACATTCTCACCCTCAAAGCTTAGGCTCTTGAAAGCTCAGTTTAGAGACTTTGTGATGATATGAAGGATGAACAGGCTATTTTCTTTCTGGTCCTGGCTTCAACTCTAACTGGCTGGAGACTGCGGTCATGTCATTTAACTTCTCCATTCTTTAGTTTCTTACTCTCCTAAATGGAAATACACACTTAATTCCCAGCAGTGTTGTGGGAATGGAGTGGGCAGAATCTAATATTTATGGAGGGTTTATACAGATAGGCACTGTGCTAAACACTTTGCATTTGTTTATTTATTTGTTTCTTTAAATCTTTGCCCATGAGATAAGTTCACTGTTATTTCCATCTCGTAGTTGAGGAAACTGAGGCTTAGAGAGGCAAAGAATCTTACCTGACTTCACCCTGCTGGTGTGTGGCAGAGCTGAGATTTGAACTTTTGCCTGAGTGGTAAAGAACTCACCTGCTAATGCAGGCTGATGTAAGAGATGCCAGTTTGATCCCTGGGTCAGAAAGATGCCCTGGAGTAGGAAATGGCAATCCACTCCATTTTTTTGCCTGGAGAATCCCATGGACAGAAGAACCTAGCATGCTGCAGTTCATAGGGTCGTGAAGAGTGGGACGCAGCTGAAGCCACCCAGCATGCACGCACACGCTGGCTGAGTCCAGAGCTGGTGTCTCAGTCCCGATGCTCTATTGCCTCTCTTGGAGAGTGCTATGAAAAGAATTAACCACTAAGCAATGTAAACGAATTATTACTAAATTTGTGACGACTCTAAGATAGGTATTTAAGGTCTTTAGTCTGGGAACCCAATGATCTCTAGCCAACATGGTTGTTTTCAAGCCATTTTACCTTGTGTTAAAGTCATACTTGATCATTCCTAGCCAGAGATGATGATTCAAAGAGTATTCAGTGTCTGATCTGCCTTAAGATCTCAGTCCCAGAGATGCTTGGAGCTGGAAGATCATTTGGTTCAAACTGCCATCAGAAACCCCGGAGGAGGAAATGGCAACCCACTGCAGCACTCTTGCCTAGAAAATCCCATGGAAAAAGGAGCCTGGCAGGCTACAGTCCATGGGGTTGCAAAGTATTGGACATGACAGAGCAACTGAGCATGTGAGCACACACACCATAATAAAAGTGCAGAGAACTTAATATACAGATCCAAGGTGGTCACCCAGGCTCTTAACTAAGAGCAGAAGCCAGTTTCCCAGTTTTTCTGTTCACAAATCTTTTCATGCAAATGTGAGCTTTCCTGATTGTGGATTCTACCATCCTCCGCAACATGGAGATATCCTTTACAAAGTTTTTTCTCCTGACCTCCATGGTAATGCCATGTGACCTTCTTATGCTGACCCTTTGAATCTTATACTGGTTCTTCAACATCACCTCCCCTCTGGGTCCCAGATAGGTTCAGTAGGACAAATTGCACATCTTGCATATCAGTAGAAGAGCAGATGTGGAACCAGAGGAACAAAGTCAGAGCTGCTAAAATGTGATGAATGCAGAGATCCCTAGCACTGGGAAGGAAGGAATATAAGAGATTATGAAATCTGGTAAAAATTTCATTAATCACCAGCTCTCTGACTTCGCACCTTGGCATCATTGTGTATGTGTGTGTGCTGAGGCACATGTGGGCACGTATATGAGCCTGCCCTCCTCTCTCTCACTCTCTGTATTGCTTTCAGAGTCCCTGTTTCTTTCCCATACCTTCTCTTCCTCTTGCTCACCAATCCCTTTCAGACTCCTTCCCTCTCCAAACCTGTCTTTCCAGGTTGCTGAAAGACGGAGAGCTGACAAGACGACAGTTCCAGTCCAGGGCCCGGAATGGTGCCATGTCTCTGAAAGCCTCAGTGGTGACAATAACAAATGGTATTTACCCAAGAGTTATTAACACATCAACTGTTCTCCCCTTGACTATTTAGTCTTGTCATTCAGCACTAATGGACTTTTCCAATGGCAAACAGAGAGACAAAAAGGAAAGCAAACAGTGGATTCACACTTGATAGAGCCAGTGATCCCTGCTAAAGCTGTGAAAACAGAGGCGATCTCTTCATTTTGACCTGAGGACACGCCTCACCTGAGTGGGGAGGGAGACACAGGATTCCGGGCTTGTGATGGACTCTCCGCTGAGGTGTCCTGTGAGAGGGAAAACAAGAAGTAAAGAACGTGGTGGCTGTGTGGTACTGGGGGAAAAGGGCTTCCCACAGTCAACAATCTTCAGCTCCATATGGATCTCCATGGCATCCCGGGTGCCATGCACTGCAGTAGAGGCTGCCACAGTCTTGCTGCTTAAGACACAGTACAAGGCAAGGTCAAGGACTGGTCCAAGTTCACACAGCAGGTTAGTGTATGAGCCCCTTGACTTCCTGTTATTACACCACTGTTCTGCATCCACCATTGATGTTCATTCTTTCTTGAGAAAAGAGATATCTTTAAGTCACTGAGACTGGAAAACAGGCTAGTAGAATAAAAAGTATAGGCTTCTGAATGGGAATAATCCAAGTTCTAAATCTCATACCTTCACTGACCAGCTGGGTGACCTAGGTGACCAATGACTTAACCTCTAAACCTCAGCTTCCTCATGAACAAGCAGGTGTTCTAAGCTGGTGCTTATAATTTCTGGGGGAGAGAGCCAATTAACCAGCATATTACATGGCAAAGCAATCCATAATAGGGACTTGCTGGAAGACAGGACCTGGGTTCCAGGCATGGCTCCATTACTAACTGGCCATGGGCCTTTAGGCAAGTTTCTTAAATGCTCTTGCTTTGGTTTCTTCATTTGTAAGTCAACAGGTTGGACTAGATCATGTCTGAGGTTGTCCCAAATAGAAAGTTTCAAGAATTTACGAAATTAAGTTTGAATGTAATCTGAAATATATTTAAGTATTTATGATTCTGCCCTGGGAAGCATTGGTGAACAAAGGTAAACGTGGAATTATCTCTGATGGTTTTGTAAGGCTGTGGAAGTGAGGGGAGTTGAGACAAAAGCCGCAGAGCCTGGATCCTTGGACACATGTGGTCAACTCCAGGGAAAGCTGCCCTTCAGGATCTAAGAACCATATCTCCATCTGGGAAAGCAGCTCCTGGGAATATGACTTAAGGGTAACAGTGAGGGCTGATATTTATGGAGTGCTTACTCTGATAGGGAGCGTACCATGCACTTTACTTATATGATCTCATTTAACTCTATGAAGTAGGTAAATAGCATTGTTACCATCTTTCCCTTGGGAGGAGGAAGTGGAGACTTCGTATGATTAAACAATTTGCCCGGGTAGCAGAATTGGAACTTGAACACAGCTCCCAAGCAATGACATTTCTACTGCATGAAGCCTTAAGCTGCTAGAGGAAGAATATCCTGAAATTTAAACAGCTGAGCAAAGTCCTTTCTTTGGTTGAGTAGGCTTTCTTAGAAACAGGAAGTCAAATTTTGCCAAAAATGCAAAATTAAACAGCTTCCTGGGGCATTGAGTGTAATTTGAAACTCAAAACTCATGATAGATATCATCTTTTCTTGAGGTTAATTGGTCCCTGTAATGCTAACGGTAGAAAATTCTGAAAGAGATGGGAATACCAGACCACCTGACCTGCCTCTTGAGAAACCTATATGCAGGTCGGGAAGCAACAGTTAGAACTGGACATGGAACAACAGACTGGTTCCAAATTGGGAAAGGAGTACGTCAAGGCTGTATATTGTCACCCTGCTTATTTAACTTATATGCAGAGTACATCATGAGAAATGCTGGGCTGGATGAAGCACAAGCTGGAATCAAGATTGACGGGAGAAATATCAATAACCTCATGTATGCAGAAGACACCACCCTTATGGCAGAAAGCAAAGAGGAACTAAAGAGCCTCTTGATGGAAGTGAAAGAGGAGAGTGAAAAAGCCGACTTAAAACTCAACATTCAGAAAACTAAAATCATGGCATCTGGTCCCATCACTTCATGGCAAATAGATGGGGAAAAAATGGAAATCGTGACAGACTTTACTTTCTTGGGCTCCAAAATCACTACAGATGGTGACTGCAGCCATGAAATTGTTGCTTGCTCCTTGGAAGAAAAGCTATGACAAACCTAGACAGCATAAAAAGCGGAGACATTACTTTGTCAACAAAGGTCCTTCTAGTCAAGGCTATGGTTTTTCCAGTGGTCATGTATGGATGTGAGATTTGGACTATAAAGAAAGCTGAGCACCAAAGAATTGATGCTTTTGAACTGTGTTGTTGGAGAAGACTCTTGAGAGTCCCTTGGACGGCAAGGAGATCCAACCAGTCCATCTTAAAGGAGATCAGTCCGGGTGTTCATTGGAAGGACTGATGTTGAAGCTGAACCTCCAATATTTTGGCCACCTGATGCGAAGAGCTGACTCATTTGAAAAGACCCTGATTCTGGAAAAGATTGAGGGCAGGAGGAGAAGGGGATGACAGAGGATGAGATGGTTAGATGGAATCACTGATTCAATGAACAGGAATTTGGGTAAACTCTAGGAGTTGGAGATGGACAGGGAGGCCTGGCATGCTGCTGTTCATGGGGTCACAAAGAGTCGGACACGACTGAGTGACTGAACTGAACTGAACTCAATGCTAATGGTGGAACCACAGATTGGACTTCCAGGGAGCTGCTACAGCAGTAATGCATTGCATGTCTACAAATAGCATCGGTCTCAGAGAGTATGTATATAACGTGCAAGTGCTGCAGAGTAAGGGATATGGATGATGGAGAAGAAAGAAATAATTTCTGGTCCTGACAGTCAGCTAAGTCTTCACAGAACAGTGGAATTTAAACTATATCTGATCACTATTTGAAAAAAGAAGTATGGAAAAACATGAAGAAAAAAAAAACAACTCAAATCCTACCACTCCAAATAATCATGTACACATTTGGTGGATGTCATTCCAGGCTTCTAGACTAATAAAAAGATAGATGAATTAAGGGCTGGGACTTGGGAGGTTGGAGGATTTTGGTGAAAGCATGATTTCACACTGTGAAAACTTACATATAAACTTTATTAATTGACGAGCTATTCAGTAAAAAAAAAAAAGAATAGGTTATATAGATGGAATTATTTTATATTATTTTTTATAATTTTAGTTATTTTTTGGCTACACCAAGGCAAATACTGAAAGGAATTCTTCGGGGACAAAAAAATTATTTCAGTCTGGAAAGAGCTGAAAAGTCTAGTCCTTTGCTCTGTCTCTGGGAACACAAAACCCCCTGCTTTCAAGTAGTTTGGAGCCCAAAGATAATCCGTGTAATGTCTGCACATTGCATAGAGTGAACACTCAATAAATGCAATGAAGGGGTGCTTGGTCACTATATTTTATCTAAAATATTTGCCTTTCTGGTCTCACTGGATGAAGAATAGTAGAAAAATGTCTTTGTTCTGGTACATAAAGTCTTGGAATTCTACCATATCTAAGTTGGGAGGGTGATGGTCTGGTTCACTGCTTTGGTGTTTTTCCTGCTCGGACAAGAACTGGAGGAGGGATTCCCAGGATTCAGGACGCCAAGCTCCTGCGCTGTCATCTTTCGCCACGCTGGGACGAGTTTGGAAATTTTTCCTCTGCGTGTGTGTGTGGTTGTACGTACACTGGACTAAGATCTTCCAGGGCAGACGCTAGTTGTACTCCTTGTTCCATCTTGGTACCACACAGTTCTGGGCACGTGGCAAATGTTGAATGAAGGCAAGGATGTGGATTTTAAACATATTATTTATTTGGCTGCCCTGGGTCTTAGTGGTGGCACACTGGGACCTTCGTTGAGGCATGCCGGGTTTTTAGTTGAGGCATTCTGGATCTCTCCGCAGCAGCATGCAGACTCTTGGTGCAGCTCTCAGAATCTAGTTCCCTGACAAAGAGTCGAACCTGGGTGCCCTGTGTTGGGAAGTCTTGGCCACTGGACCACTAGGGAAGTCTCAGGATGTGCATTTTTTGAGGTTTTGTGATTATATATGCTTTTTTTAAAGGTATATTTTCTTTATTCATTTTAACCCATAAAAATTTCTTCTTCCTTTCATGAAAAATAAAAGAAGCAAAACCTGATTGGTGATCCAAGAGCTAACAGTTGTTTCCTTTCTTTTCTGTGTCTTTTACTGTTTGAGGTCATTTTCACCAATTATTCCATTTTCTCTCAACAACCTTCTCAGGTTGGGATCAGAGCTCCATTTTCCATGGGACAAAACATGCTCAGAAGGATGATTTTCCTTGCTCAAATCATACATAGGTTAAAGAAGAGAGATGTGATGAGAACCTAGTTCTATCTGATTTCAAAGCCCCATGCACTTTGCACTGCCCATATTGTCTCCATCCATGTACAGAGGGCATGGTCCTTTGTTCCCCAGATGCATGGCCTTCTTCCTCACATTAAGAGGTGCGTATGTCAGAGTTCCTTGGAGGAGGTGAGGCTCTGGCCCTTCCAGTCATTTTCATCAGAGTGGTTTCACTTTTGTTGACTTCACACTTCAAACTTTCCTATAAAATTGCATTTGAGCAAAGTGTTCCAAAGCAAAATCAAACCAAATCAAACTGGAACAGACAAACCAGTCAACTGACCTTGAGATCAGGAAACCTCTAAGGTTTCTCCTATAAAAACCCAGTTCAGTTCTCTCCTTCTTAGCCACCAGTCTTCAGTCTCAGAGAGGCTCCTGCAATGCAGAGGATGGAGCCAGCTGGCATGGCATTTGCTTCCCTCCTGCTGTGCTGTTTAGGGCTCAGCACAATTTCCCCTGTGAAAGAGGGAACTCTGGCAACATTACACTGAGACTATCCAGTGACTCACAACTTTCACTAGCTGACCTATGAGCTACTATGTCCTAATGGTTAAAAGCACAGGCTTTGGACTCAGATATATCAACTTTAAATCCTGATTTCTACTGATAGTCAGCTTTTTGTCTATGACCAAGTTCCTTTATCCACTCAGCCTCCATATCCTCAATGGTAGTGTTAGTCACTCAGTCATGTCCGACTCTTTGCAATCCCATAGACTGTAGTCCACAAGGCTCCTCTGTCCATGGAATTTTCCAGGCAAGAATGCTAGAGTGGATTGCCATTCCCTTCTCCAGGGGATCTTCCCAACCCAGGGATTATACCTGAGTCTCCCACATTGCAAGCAGATTCTTTACTGTCTGAGCCACCAGGAAAGCCCAGAGACTTTGATAATAAGCAATTTATAAAGTCATTGGAAAGATGAAAGGGGACTGTATATAAAGTGCCCAAAGCTACCATTAATTGAACACTTACTATAGGCCACTTGCTCTGGCCAGTGTTGTAGACAGTACCTTACTGCGTCTTCACACCAACCTTGTGAAGGGACATGTTTGGCCTGTGACTGGCTACACGGGAAGCAGTCAGTAAGTGGGAGCTGCCGTTGTATGGCTGTTGCTGTTACAGTGAGAGGGTCCTGGGTCAGCAGTACCAGGTGACTGCAGGGAGCACCCACACGTGACGGTGCTGGGCTGGACCCTCCCACGTGCCGCCTCTACCTGCTTCACTGGCTGCGGAGGAGGGCAGCAGCACAGAACGCAGGGCTTTTCTCAGTGAGTTCTGCCTGTTGGATTTTCTCCTCTCTCGGCCCTAAGAATTTGTGTTCCCCTCCTCAACTTCAGTTCTGACTAGGCCTCCACCAGTTGGCATTGACTGGCAAGAAGGCAAAAAGAATTTTCAGAAAAATGCATTTGATTTTATTTTTGTAAGTAATTATTTTCCACATTGCATGGCATCTGGGATCGTAGTTCCCCAAACAGGGATCAAACCCAAACCCTTGCATTAGAAACACAGAGTTTCAACCACTAGACCACCAGGGAAATTCCTTGATTTTAAACAGGCAACTAACTAGACTCGAGTCCCAGTTCTCCCACTTTCCAGGCAGAGAATGGAGGTCTGTCATTCATTCACCATTGATGTGGGAGACCTTTGGCAAATCATAGAATCTCTCCTAGCCTAAATTTCCACAGAATGGATAAGGAATGAAACATTTATTGAGCACTTCCTATATGCCAGAAGATTCATGTAAACTCTCTGAATTATCTCAACACCCTGGAATTACTGCCACCAGCTTACAGATGACAAAACTGACACTCAGGGAAATTAAGAGACTCACCCAAGATCACACCATCATTAGGTGAGAGAAGCAGAACTTGAATGCAGGCTTTCTGAAACCAAGTCATAAGTTTTCTCTGCCATTCCAACCAACAGTTCCAAAGGCCATCCAAGAACCCCCTCTCTGGGCACATCAAAGACAATATCTCTTCTTCAGTCTTTTCATAGGGAAACATCTCTCTGCCAGCTACCCAAGGCACCTGGGGACAGGTGCCTGCAGCCTTTCAGTGGAATTTCAAGAGCTGTCTTATCTCCACCTGCAGGCCGCCTATCACTCTGCCTTTTGCAGGTAACTTGGAATAATATGAGCCTCTGGTCTTTTCCTGAGATTTTTTTTCTTCTCTGAATCTACAAGCTTGGGACAAATGTAGCTTTGGTCTCTGTAAACAAACAGTGACACAGCTATATGACTCACTTACCAGTCATTTCCAGTGGCTTTCCACATCATGGGCATGGCATGGCCCTGACCACCTGTTCTCATCTCCTGGGAAACTGGCTCCAGGACACGTCTGGGAGGACTAGTCTAGTTCACGCATGAGGCAGAGTGGGCTGTGCCGTCCTGGTAGAAGAGGTCTGAAGAGGTGAGGCACAAAGTCTGAGAGTGAGGGGAAATTTATGGCTTTGCTAGGAAGGGAAGAGGTTTTCTTTTTGCTAGAAGAAATGGATCACTGGGCAACCAACTGATTTAACATCTGCCAAGAGCCAGGTGCCTGGAATATAAAAAGGGATGAGCTCACAGGACCTTAGAGGTAAAACCAAGCTTGGAGCACAGTGCCTGACCAGCACAACTGGTAGGACATGCAATTGTAGGACTGCTTAGGAAAATCTGGAATCCTGCCAGAGGCTTACGGACATGAAAGTCTGCTGGTAAGCCTATGGTCTTTTGGTAAAAGAAAATGAAGGTGTTGCAGTTGAAAGGTCCTTCTTTCCAAATTTCCTTTCCCAAAAATTGGCCTCCTAAAATTCCACCTTGATTTTTTCTTTTTTGTCTTTAGCCTGAAGTTTTGACCTAGTGATCAAATATGTTAATAGTTAATGTATAAATATCCTGGGGGGGAATAACGCATGAGACCGAAGACAGGCTTTACCAGTTTGTGCTATTTCAATTGATCAGAAGGAAAGAGCTGGACTATTGTTATAAGGCTTGTAAATATCAGGTATTAATAGAATTCAGGGTGAGAATCGCAGGAGGCTTTGTTTAATCAGCAATGTCCTCAGGCTAGAATAAGAAGTGGTGGACTGATGCTTTGTAGCGACATTGAGTGTGCATTTGTTTCCTCATTCAATGGTGGTACCCAAGTATGAAAAAAGCACCTAGGAATAAATCATAAAAGTAATCAAATACCTTTTTCCCATTAAAATTAATTTTATAGAGAAGTTAGGAAGCCAGGAAAATACAAAAGGAAAAAAAAGAAAAAATAACCCATAGTTTTACCTACCAAATGTGTGTTATATATGTTAACACATATGTGAAAATTTTGATATATTTCTTTGCAGTATTTTTCCTATATATTACTTAAAAAATATAGTTGAGATTATAGTAATGTTATCTCTTGCTTTTTCATTACATTATACCATGAGTACATACTATATTATTTACAACTTTTGGAGATTGCCTGGTGGCTCAGATGGTAAAGAATCTGCCAGCAATGCAGGAGACCCAAGTTCAACCTCTGGGTCAGGAAGATCCTCTGGAGAAGGCAATACTATTCCAGTATTCTTGCTGAAGAATTCCATGGACAGAAGAGCCTGGCTGGCTATAGTCCATGGCATCACAAAGAATCAGACATGACTGAGCATGCTAACTCTGTGAACACATTCTATATTCTTACAAACTTTTCATTCATCCTAAAATTTCTAATATATTTTAAGTATCAATGACCTATATGTACTAGTTCAGTTCAGTTCAGTTGCTTGTCATGTCCTACTCTTTGCAACCCCATGAACTGCAGCACGCCAGGTTTCCCTGTCCATCACCAACTCCCAGAACTTGCTCAAATTCATGACCATTGAGTTGGTGATGCCATCCAACCATCTCATCCTCTGTTGTCCCCTTCTTCTCCTGCCTTCAATCTTTCCCAGCATCAGGGTCTTTTCAAATCAGTCAGTTCTTTGCATGAGGTGACCAAAGTATTGGAGCTTCAGCTTCAGCATCAGTCCTTCCAATGAATATTCAGGGTTGATTTCCTTTAGGATTGACTGGTTTGATCTCCTTGCTGTCCAAGGGACTCTCAAGAGTCTTCTCCAACACCACAGTTCAAAAGCATCAATTCTTTGGCACTTTCTTTATAGTCCAACTCTCACATCCATACATGACCACTGGAAAAACCATAGCCTTGACTAGAAGGACCTTTGTTGACAAAGTAATGTCTCTGCTTTTTATGCTGTCTAGGTTTGTCATAGCTTTTCTTCCAAGGAGCAAGCAACAATTTCATGGCTGCAGTCACCATCTGTAGTCATTTTGGAGCCCAAGAAAGTAAAGTCTGTCACGATTTCCATTTTTTCCCCATCTATTTGCCATGAAGTGATGGGACCAGATGCCATGATCTTAGTTTTCTGAATGTTGAGTTTTAAGTCAGCTTTTTCACTCTCCTCTTTCACCATCAAGAGGCTCTTTAGTTCCTCTTTGCTTTCTGCCATAAGGGTGGTGTCTTCTGCATATATGAGGTTATTGATATTTCTCCCAGCAAACTTGATTCCAGCTTGTTCTTCCAGCCAAGCGTTTCTCATGATGTACTCTGCATATAAGTTAAATAAGCAGGGTGACAATATACAGCCTTGACGTACTCCTTTCCCACTTTGGAACCAGTCCATTGTTTCATTATGTTCTACACACCATGCTGAACACTGTGTTTTCTTCTCGTTTAATCTCTACACAGACTTCTCAGTGGACCCTATTACTGTTTTCTTATAACAAATGCTGACACTGAGGCTTAGAGAGGTTAGTTCATGTGTTCACAGATGCATAGCTAGAAGTAGAAGGGTTGGGACATACACCCCAGCTTTCCAGACTGCTGTATTGTTTTTTTTAAGGACTCCATTATGTCATAGTTAAATTGACGGTGTTTTTCTTACTTAATGATACATAAAATAATGGAGTATCTTACACAATTAACACAGATGAAATTAAGTAGTGCTATGCCAATTACTTATGATCCCTCTACAAATCTCTATGCCCTCATCCAACCAGTTTTGAAAAAATATTTTTCCCTGCATGACCTCCCACTGTCAGCAAAAACCATTCTGAATTCCTAAAGAATTGGTAGAGGTGTGGAATTTGTTAAATAATGCTTGCAATGCAGATGAGACAAATCACCAGAGATTCCAGCCAGAACAACTCATGGGGAGAAACTGAGCTCTGCTTGTGGACCTGTGTTTCCAGCCACAATGCACCTTCTTAATGCTCATTCTTCCTCTTCTACTTTAATATAATTTTTATGAGTCTATAATAATCTATAAAATGGGAAACATCATTGGCTTAGCTATTCCCCTATTTTGGGGGCATTTTTGTTATTTCGACCTTTTTACCATTTAAATAAGGTTGTTATTGTTGTTTAGTCACTAAGTCATGTCTAACTCTTTTCGAACCCATGGACTGCAGCATGCCAGGCTCCTCTGTCCTTCTCTATCTCCTAGAGTTTGCTCACACTCATGTCCATTGAGTTGATGATGCTATGTAACCATCTCATCCTCTGCTGCCTCCCTCTCTTTTGCCTTGAATCTTTCCTATCATCAAGGTCTTTCCCAATGATTCAGCTCTTCACAGTATGTGTCCAAAGTATTGGAGCTTCAACTTCAGCAACAGCAACAGAATATTCAGGGTTTATTTCCTTGAGGATTGTGAATGAAGTGAGTGAAGTGAAAATCACTCAGTTGTGTCCAGCTCTTTGTAACCCCACAGATTATAGCCAACCAAGCTCCTCTGTCCAAGGAATTCTCCAGGCAAGAATACTTAAGTGGGTAGCCATTCCCTTCTCTAGGGGATCTTCCCACCCAAGAGTTTGAACCTGAGTCTCTTGTACTCCTGGCAGATTCTTTAGTGTCTGAGCTTCCAAGGAAGCCCAGCAAATCTTTAGGATTATTCTTATTTAATTAAAGTAAGAAAAGTATTAAAAGATGATGGGGGAGAAATTCTAGAGATGGGAGAGAAAAGAGCACAAAGGAAAGGTTCATTTTCTTTGTTGGTACTTTTTTCTTCTACAAAATCATAAAATCTAAAAACTTAGATAAATGTAAGTAATAAACAGTTTATTGATACTGCAAAAGATAGATAGGCTCACATTTCTGTCACTTATTATCCGAAGTGCTGATGAAGATGGCAATACCCTAATGCAGTTCCATCAATTCCCACACATACATCTGTGATGCATTGCCTCAGGTAATTTGTGCTTAGATTTTTATTGAATAAATTGTTCCAATAATATACTTCTAGAAGAAGACATCTAGGATCTTTTGTCCATAAAAAAAAAAAATAGATGTTAGTCACTCAGTCAGTAAAGAATCTGCCTGCAGTGCAGGAGACCCAGGTTTGATCCCTGGGTTGAGAAGATCCCCTGGAGAAGGAAATGGCAACCCACTCCAGTATCCTTGCCTGGAAAATCTCATGGACAGAGGAGCCTGGTGGGCTACAGTCCATGGGGTCGCAAAGAGTCGGGCACAACTGAGTGACTAACACTTACTTACTTACTTATACTCTTTATTATGCTGTAATACATCCTATATGATGGCTTTTACTATGGTCTGCCTGGCTTAAATAGGAGCATCTGTATAATGAGTATCTCTTCTCTGCCGGATAGCACGTGAATTCCTTAATACATATACAATTTCTTTAATGTTTGTAGTATCTTTTTCTATATGAGAGTATGAGCATTTACAGGGCAAGTGTATCTTCAGTTGCAGAGTTAATCACATTCTTCAGTTTATGGGACATAATTATTAGTGGCCTTTCAAGGTTTCTTTTTTACTTGACTTACTTATTCACTGGCTTTTTTTTTCATACCCACTTCCATGAACAACCATTCTATTCTATCTATGTGTTGTGGGGGTTCACATTCTTTTTTTTTTTTTTTAATACGTGTTCTTCAAATATATACTGTATGTGTACTATTTCAATTTTATGTAAATTATGTTTGATTATATAGTATGGCTTCCCTGGTGTCTCAAACGGTGAAGAATCTGCCCACAATGAGGGACACCTGGGTTCAATCCTTGGGTTGGGAAGATCCCCTGGAGAAGGAGAGGGCAACTCACTTTAGTATCCTTGCCTGAAGAAGTCCATGAACAGAAGCTATAGTCTATGGGATCGTAGAGTCAGACACAAGTGAGCGACTAACACTATGTGTATTATTTCTATTTTATGTCAATTATGTTTGATTATATACCTCATTCAATTTTTTATTTTTTATATTAGGTATGAAAATGAAGTGAAAGTGAAAGTCACTCAGTCATGTGGGACTCTTTGTGACCCAATGGATTATATAGTCCATAGAATTCTCCAGACCAAAATACTGGAGTGGGTAGCCTTTCCCTGCTCCAGGGGATATTCCCAATCCAGGGATTGAACCCAGGTCTCCGACATTTCAGGCTGCTTCTTTACCAGTGGAGCCCAAGAATACTGGAGTGGGTAGCATAGGTATAATAGTGCTTTAAATTCTCTCCATATTCTACAGTTTATTCTATTAATTTTATAGTTTTAGTGCTCACATTTAGGTTTTTCAGTTCAGTTCAGTCACTCAGTCGTGTCCGACTCTTTGTGACCCCATGGACTGCAGCATGCCAGGCCTCCCTGTCCATCACCAATTCCCAGGGTTCACTCAAACTCATGTCCATTGAGTCGGTGATGCCATCCAGCTGTCTCATCCTCTCTCGTCCCCTTCTCCTGCTTTCAATCTTTCCCAGCATCAGGGTCTTTTCTAATGAGTCAGTTCTTTGCATGAGGTAGCCAGAGTATTGGAGTTTCAGCTTCAACATCAGTCCTTCCAATGAATGTTCAGGACTGGTCTTCTTTAGGCTGGACTGGTTGGATCTCCTTGCAGTCCAAGGGACTCTCAAGAGTCTCCTCCAACACCAAGTTCAAAAGCATCAGTTCTTCGGCACTCAGCTTTCTTTATAGTCCAACTCTCACATCCATACATGACCACTGGAAAAACCATAGCCTTGACTAGATGGACCTTTGTTGGCAAAGTAATGTCTCTGCTTTTGAATATGCTGTTTAGGTTTGTCATAGCTTTTCTTCCAAGGAGCAAGTACTGAAATCACCATTTGCAGTGATTTGGGAGCCCAAAGAAATAAAGTTTGACACTGTTTCCACTGTTTCCCCATCTATTTCCCATGAAGTGATGAGACTAGATGCCATGATCTTCGTTTTCTGAATGTTGAGTTTTAAGCTAACTTTTTCACTCTCCTCTTTCACTTTCATCAAGAGGGTCTTTAGTTCTTCTTCAAGTTCTGCCATAAGGTTGGTGTCATCTGCACATCTGAGGTTTTTATCTGTCTAAAATCTACCCTTATTAATGGGGTTAGTAATCTAGCTTCAGAATTTTTTCCTATAATAGTCAATTTTCTAGTTTCTCAATGTTATTTATTAAGCAAGTGTCTCAATAAATCTTTCAGACTATCCATCTGTCTTTATATGACATACTTTCTTCTCTTACACTGACTGATTTGTCTGTTTCTGTTGAATACCATACAGTTTCTATTCTTGGTCTTCTAATGTGTCTTAAAATTAGTAATGTCTTAATTAGTTGTGAGCTAATGTAAGTGTTAAATGATAAAGTTCCTGAAAAACAATCTGACTGGAATTTTTATTGGGATTGCATTACTTTCACAGTCTTCACCTGAAACCCAAGGCATTTTCTTTGGCTGTTGTGACCTCATGACTGTGGGCAATGGGCCGGATGCAGCACTAGGTGTTGGGGAGGGTTGGTGATTCTACCGCATCTGGTGAAGCCAGCACTTGAAGGCACTCCTCAGGCTCCTGGAAATCTTCACCGACAGATGACTCATGGTTTCGTGAAAAGCTGCTGATCTCATTAGTTTCAGAAATGATTTCAAGGCTGGGCAGGGCCTCTCAGGTAGAAGCGGTGCTGACTGGGTGTCTCAGAGCAACACCTCTCACCTGTCCTGAGATGGTGAAATAGCCAGAAACTGGTTCTCATCCAAACCCTGGAAACCACCATGGGTGAGGCCATTCTGCACATGCCACGACCTTTGTGAGGTTACCATCTGCATGGTCCAGAAAAACCCTTTTCCACCAAGCATTCCAGAAAACTGATGGAGAAAAAAAATGTCTCCAATTGTGTTGTCATTGTTACTATTAAGAAATATGTGTAGTATCACACATATACACATATATACATATGTTATATCACACATACACATGCATATATGTATGTGTGTATATACATAGATACACACACACACACATATATGCTCATATACACATCCAAAATATTCAGATTGGAGAAAAGCCTAATTATTTAATATTCAGGAAAAAAAAAGAATTTCCTTCTTTGAACAACAATGAAAAGGAGAAATCCTAAAACAACAATAAAATAAATTCATATACTCAGAGAGAAGCACTGTCAACTCCTTGATTTTACTTTTCCTTCTAAATTTTTAAGTCATTGAAATATTTCAAATATAAAGAAGCATATAGGCTTTTTTCTTTTTGAGAAATAAAGAATTACATTGACAGATACCAATGGAATCCCCTGGGTACCTACCCCCTATTCTATTAGCTTCTTTCTCTTCTGAAAGATAACCACTCTCCTTAATTCTCATGCTGAATTTAATACTTTTGCTATCTATGTATCCATCTCTAAGATGCAAGTAGCGAATTTTGCACAATTTAAAATTTTATATAGATGGCTTTATGCTGTCTGTATCATTCTGTAATTGATATTTTACATGTGTGTGTATATATATATATATATATATATATATATATATATGCTACTCTCTCAGCTTCATTTAAAGTGCTGAATGATATTCCATTATATAAATGTATCACAGTTTATCCATCCTTCTGATAGATATTTAAACCATTTCCAAGTTTTTACTCCCATGTAAAAGCTGCAATAAGTATTCTTGCACATGTTTTCTGACACTCATGAGTTAAAATTTCTCTAGAATGTTGTGTTGGAGAGCACAGATATCTTCTGCGTTCCCAAATGATGCCAAAATATGTTTTCTCAAACAGTGGTATCAATTTACCCTCCCACCAACAGGCATGAATGTTACCATTGTTCCATGTTCTCATCAACACTTGGCACTGCCATAATTTTGAATTTTCATGAATGTGAAGGATGTGAAACTATATCTCATTTTTGTTATAATTTGCATTCCACAAATGTTAATGAGGTTGAGTACATTTTCATATATTTGTTATTATTCAAGTTTTCTTTCCTGTGAATTGACAGTTCATTTGAACATACTTCATTGCATTGATAATTTTTCTTATTGATTTGTAAGCATTTTAAATAACATGCTGGATAGAAACCATTTGTGGGTATAACTTTGCAAGTATCTATGTATCTATAATATGCTTTTTTTGTTTTTTAAAAAGACAATATTTTTAGAGCAGTTTTAGGTTCACAGCAAAATTGAGAGGGCGGTACAGCGATTTCCCATATACTTCCTGCCCCTACACATGTACAGCTTCCCCCATTATCAACAATCCCCTCCAGAGTGGTATATATGTTATACCTTGAGGAGCCTATATTGATGCATCATAATCACTCAAAGTCTATCATTTACCTTCAGATTCACTCTTGGTGCTGTACATTCTATGGGTTTGGACAAACATATAATAACATATATTCATGATATTCATTATCATACAGAGCGTTTTCACGACCTTAAAAGTCTCTTGCTTGCCTATTCATTCCTCTCCCTCACTTTAATCTTGGCCAACATTTTTTCAAAAATTGTTTTATTGGTGTATAATTGCATCAGAATGTCCTGTTAGTTTCTGCTGTACCATAATGAGGATCATCCATATGTATAGAAATTCCTGTTGCTCCATAGCCTCGTCAGCGTCTGGTGGTGTCAGTGTTCTGGATGTTGGCCATTCCAATAGATATCCAATAGATGCCTCATTGTTCTGGTTTGCGTTTTCCTGATGTCATATTACGTGGAGCATCTTTTCATATGTTTAGTTGTCATTTGTGTGTCTTCTTTGGTGAGATGCTTGTTAAGATCTTTGATTTACTTTAAAATCAGGTTATATTGTTGATGTATGGCAAAACCAATACAGTATTGTAAAGTAATTAACCTCCAATTAAAATAAATACATTTATATTTTAAAAAATCAGGTTATTTGTTGTTAAGAGCTCTATGTATATTTTGGATAACAGTCCTTTATCAGAAATGTCTTTTACAAATGTTTTCTCCCAATGTCTGTCTTGTCTTTGTAGTCTCTTGACACTGTGTTTTTTTTTTTTTTTTCTTTTTCAGAGCAGAAGTTTTAAATTTTATTGAAGTCCAACTTATTAATTATTTCTTTCACAAATCAGGTCCTTGATCTTGCATTTAAAAGGTCATTACCACACCCAAGGCTGTCTAGGTTTTCTTCTACGTTATCTTCAAGGAATTTTACAGTTTTGTGTTTTGCATTTAGTTCTGTGACACATTTTGAGTTAATTTGGGGGAAGGATATTTATGTCAGTTAAATTTGAATTTCAGATAGCAATGAGTAATTTTTTACTGTAAGCATATCATAAATATTGTATGGGACATATACTAAAACTTGTAGGTTATTTTTCTGAAAATCAAATTTAATGGGCTAGCCTGCAATTTATCTGGCAATGCCAGTTTGAAAGTAGAGGGAAAAAAAGTCATAGAGTACACAATGGTTCTGAAAGGTTCTGGAAGTAATGTATATTATTACCAAATACATTGCAATGGTCAAAGAAGTCTAATGACCAAGCCTAATGTCAGTAATTCAGAGAAGTATTATTATTTTAAAGGCGGGGAAACCTCACAAGAAGCAAAAACTTTGTTGAGTAGAATTACAACTTGCCATACAAACACAACTGTGAATTTTTTCTGACAGTCCAAAGTTTATCAAATGCCTTATATGTCTGCTTTTTCATACACAAGACTCAGAACTAAGCATGCCTTAAGTTTATCTACTGCATAGTCTTCATCTTGTTTGTGTTGTGTGAAGTTTTATTTTTACCTTCTAAAATAAGCAAAATACAATTTTTTAAGATAAAAGTTATTAGCTAATTAAATTTATTGACATATTTAATAAGTTTTGGGTTTGTCAATGACCTTCTTTCTATGGGTTTGCTTTTCTTCTTGATGAAACATATCTTTTAATAGTTCTTGAGGTTGGTGAGGTAGTTTCTCTTGGTACTTTTGTGTCTAAAAATGTCTTAATTTAGCTTTCATTCAACTAATTGTTAACTGTTTATAAAATTTTAAATTAATGGTATTTTTCCTTATTAGTGTGAAGAAATTACCCTATTGTTTATGGAAATCAATATTGCTGTAGACTGTTTTTTTTTTTCAGTAGCTTTTAATATTTTTAGTTATCATTAATGTTATACAATTTTACCACATTTTGCCTAAAGGGTAGATTTATCTTTATTTATCCTGCTTGACATTCAAATCTCAAATGTGAAGATTCAGTTTCTTCTCCAATCATAGAAAATTCTTAGCTCTTATTCTTTCAAATATTGCTTCTCTACTATTACCTCTTTCTCTCTCCTCTTTGGAGGCTTGACAACCTATCTTTCATGTCTCTTATCTCCTCTCTTAATTTTTCAGATCTTTGTCTCTTTACGCTATGTTTTCGATGAGCTTCCCAGCACAGTAGTGAACTGATACTCTCTTTGTGTTGACTTCGAGTTGATTCTATCTTTTGCATTTCTTTCCTTTGTGACTGTATTTATCTTTTATATTCAATATTTCTAACTACAGTTGACCCTGAACAACTCAGGGGTTAGGAGCACTGATTTCCTACACAGTGGAAAATCCACATTTAATTCTACAGTCGACTTTCTTTATCCCAAGTTCTGTGTCCTTGGATTCAACCATCTGTGGATTATGCAGTACTGTGATACTTATTAGATGAAACTTTTTGCTCCTTTTACCTCCCAGGAACAGACTCAGCTGTTACTATGTGCTTCAGGATCCAGAGCCAAGTGCATCTTTGACTTTAACCAATGCTCATAACTTTACATTTGCTGTGTTTCTAGTACATCTTATTGTTGAGCTTAACAGTGTCTTTCCAATACTTATTTTTATATGGAAAGTCATTGTTCTGGTCTTGAATCAGATGGTTCCATCAAACGTATGGAAGTCACTGAGATTCTTTTCTGTTTGTACACATTTATATATTTTCCCCTTTAAGAGATACTCTTTATGGCCTGATATTTTCCTCCAGTCTCTTTGCCAATGTACTTCTATGTAAATGGACACATTTCTATAGCATCGTGGTTTTGTTTTTTTTTTCTGGAATAAATTACATATAGTCATAATATACTATCTTTTTTATATATTGCTGAATTCAATCTGCTAGAATTTTGTTGAGGATTTTTCATCTATGTTCACAAGAAATACTTATCTGTTGCTTTTGCTCTCTTTTCCTCTTTGAAATATCTGTTTGAAATTACAGTAACGCTGGCTTCATAAAATGAATTGAGAAGTAGTTTCTCCTCATCTGTTTTCTGAAACATGCTTATGAATTAATGTGTTAGTCACTCAGTCATGTTGACTCTTTGCAACCTCATGGACTGTAGCCCATCAGGATCCTCTGTCCATGGAATTTCTCAGGCAAGAATACTGGAGTGGGTTTCCATTTCCTTCTCCAGGGGATCTTCCCGATCCAAGGACTGAACCTGGGTATCCCACATCGCAGGCAAATTCTTTACCATCTGAGCCACCAGGGAAGCCCTTCTGAAACGTGCTTTTTGGTTGATATACTTTCTTAATTAAATGTTGGAATATAGCAATGAAGCCATCTGGGCCTGGATTTTAAATGTGGGTACATTTTAAATTATAAAGTAATCTTATTTGATAGTTACAGGACTGTAAAGATTTTAAACTTTCTTCGTGAGATGCTTTTGGTAGCTTTAGATTTGTTTAAAATTTATTGTTACAGTTGGTTATTATATGAACTTGTTATATTTTTAATGTCTGTAGGAGTTGCAGTGATATCCATCTTGCATTCTTGATATTGATAATCTATACTTTTTCTCTTTTGCCTTGATCAGTACAGATTTGCCAAATTTATTAATCTTTTCAAAAGACTCAGATTTTGGTTTCATGATGTTCTCTATTGTTTGTCGTTTTTCTATTTCATTGATTTCTGTCTTATTGTTATTATTTCCTTCCTCCTTGCTATTTTGGGTTTAATTTACTCTTATTCTCTAGCTTCTTAATTTGAAAACTTAGACAAATAGCGGATCTTTCTCCTTTTTATGTAGGCATTTAATAATGTAAATTTCATTTTAGTGAAAGTGTTAGTCACTCAGTCAAGTCTAACTCTTTGGAACCCCATGGACAGTAGCCCGCCAGGCTCCTCTGTCCATGGAATTTTCCAGGCAAGAATACTGGAGTGGGTTGCCATTCTCTTCTCCAGGGTTATCTTCCCCACCCAGGGATTAAACCCAGGTATCCTGCGCTACAGGCAGATTCTTTATCTTCTGAGACACCAAAATTTCATTTTAAGAATTACTTTAATTCTCCCCCCCCCTTTTTTTTAATTTTATTTTATTTTTAAACTTTACATAACTGTATTAGTTTTGCCAAATATCAAAATGAATCCGCCACAGGTATACATGTGTTCCCCATCCTGAACCCTCCTCCCTCCTCCCTCCCCATTCCATCCCTCTGGGTCATCCCAGTGCACCAGCCCCTAGCATCCAGTATCGTGCATCGAACCTGGACTGGCAACTCATTTCATACATGATATTTTACATGTTTCAATGCCATTCTCCCAAATCTTCCCACCTCTCCCTCTCCCACAGAGTCCATAAGACTGTTCTATATCTTACAGGTCTGAATATATTTTGTTGTCATTTTTACTCAGTTAAACATTTTCCAATTTCCTTTATGATAGCTTATTTGACCCATCGATTATTTAAAATATATTTTAAAATTTCCAAATGCTTTATTTCCAAACTTGGAATTATCCATATATTTTTATTATGATTTTCAATTTAACTCCATTTTGTTCAAAAACAACCTCTGTATAATTTCAATGCTTTAAAATAAATGAAACAGATTTCTGACCAGGAATGTGGTCTAGTGAATGTTTCATGAATATTTGAAAAAAAAAGTATATTTTGCTGTTGTTCTATAAATCCCAGTTAGTTCAGGTTAGTTTGATAGCATTATTTAGGTCTTCTAGGAAATCAGTCCTGAATATTCACTGGAAAGACTGATGCTAAAGCTGAAACTCCAATACTTTGGCCACCTGATATGAAGAACAACTGACTCATTGGAAAAGACCCTGATTCTGGGAAAGATTGAAGGCAGAAAGAGAAGGGGACGGCAGAGGATAAGATGGTTGGATGGCATCACCGACTTGATGGACATGAGTTTGAGCCAGCTCTGGGAGTTGGTGATGGACAAGTAAGCCTGACTTGCTACAGTCCATGGGGTGGCAAAGAGACACGACTGAGTGACTGAACTGAACTGAACTCTGATGATTTCTGGCTTTCCTGCTAGCTCAGCTGGTAAAAAATCCGCCTGCAATGCAGGAGACCCCAGTTCAATTTCTGGGTTGGGAAAATCCACTGGAGAAGGGATAGGCTACCCATTCCAGTATTCTTGGTTCTCCCTTGTGGCTCAGCTGGTAAAGAATCTGCCTGCAATTCTGGAGACCTGGGTTCCATCTCTGGGTTGGGAAGATCCCCTGGAGAAGGGAACAGCTACACACTCCAGTATTCTGGCCTGGAGAATTCCATGGACTGTATAGTCCATGGGGTTGCAAAGACTCGGACACAAATGGGCGACTTTCATTTTCTGATGATCTAATCAATTTTATAAAATAATTCCTATTTGTGCCTGGTAATATTCCTTTTCATACTGTTCATGGGGTTCTCAAGGCAAGAATATTGAAGTGGTTTGCCATTCCCTTTTCCAGTGGACCACTTTTTATCAGAACTCTCTGCCATGACCCGTCCAACTTCTGTGGCCCAAGCCATACACAGCATGGCTCATAGTTTCATTAGGCTAGACAAGGCTGTGGTCCATATGATCAGTTTGGTTAGTTTTCTGTGATTGTGGTTTTCATTCTGTCTGCCCTCTGATAGATAGGGATAAGAGGGTTATGGAAGCTTCCTGATCACTATCATCTTGCATATTGGTTTACTTGAGTGGTCAAAACCAGGTGTATTGTGAACTGCGGTTTTGTTCACTAATGAAGATGGGTGATTTTCATCCAATTCTTTCTCTTCAGTTATTACTGGTTCTTTTAAATTAATCTTTTTTTTTATTTGCATAAACAGCACTTTTGTCTTTTATAACTTCAGGTTCCTTTTCTAACTTAGAATGCTGAGACTTTGCAAACAGCTTTTGAGAAACATCAAGAGCCTCTTGTTGCAAGCATGCAACTTAATCACAACTGTTTTCTTCTAGTACTGTGACTGCTACAGATGAATCAGAATCAGGTTTTGAGGTGGTGGCATGTTCTAGATCTTCTTTTTCTGTTAAAGGACTTCCTTCATTGACTCTTCTTTTTCATAAAGCTGCTCAGAGTTACTGCATTCTTGGCAACTTTGCAGGTATTTCAGCCCTACTATCAGTAACCTGAGGAACTTCAATTAATGGTGGTCTCAGGGGTATTGTCTGTTTGAATGGAGGGCTCAGGACCTCCTCAAGAAACTCATTAAAGTTGTCTTCATTGACAAATAACCCTTCCTCCAAACAATCGTTGTTTAAGCACTCATCTTACATGCCAGCAAAGTAATGCTCAAAATTCTCCAAGCCAGGCTTCAACAGTATGTGACTTATGAACTTCCAGATGTTCAAGCTGGATTTAGAAAAAGCAGAGGAACCAGAGATCAAATTGTCAACATCTGTTGGATCATCAAAAACACAAGAGAGTTCTAGAAAAACATCTGCTGCTGCTGCTGCTAAGTCACTTCAGTTGTGTCCGACTCTGTGTGACCGCATAGATGGCAGCCCACCAGACTCCCTTGTCCCTGGGATTCTCCAGGCAAAAACACTGGAGTGGGTTACCATTTCCTTCTCCAATGCATGAAAGTGAAAAGTGAAAGTGAAGTTGCTCAATCGTGTCAGACTCTACTTTTGCTTTATTGACACCAAAGCCTTTGACTGTGTGGATCACAGCAAACTGGAAAATTTTTAAAGAGATGGGAATACCAGCCACCTGACCTGCCTCCTGAGAAATCTGTATGCAGGTCAAGAAGCAACAGTTAGAACTGAACATGGAACAACAGACAGGTTCCAAATCGGGAAAGGAGTACGTCAAGGCTGTATATTGTCACCCTGCTAATTTAACTTATATATAGAATACAACATGAGAAATGCTGGACTGTATGAAGCACAAGCTGGAATCAAGATTGCTGGAGAAATATCAATAATCTCAGATATGGAGGTGACACCACACTTATGGCAGAAAATGAAGAACTAAAGAGCCTCTTGATGAAAGTCAAAGAGGAGAGTGAAAAAGTTGGCTTAAAGCTCAACATTCAGAAAACTAAGATCATGGCATCTGGTCCCATCACTTCATGGCAAATAGATGGAGGAAACAACGAAAACGGTGAGAGACTTAATTTTTGAGGCTCCAAATCACTGCAGATGGTGACTGCAGCCATGAAATTAAAAGACGCTTGCTCCTTGGAAAAAAAAGCTATGACCAACCTAGACAGCATATTAAAAAACAGAGACATTACTTTGCCAACAAAGGTCCATGTGGTCAAAACTATGGTTTTTCCAGTAGTCATGTATGGATGTGAGAGTTGGACTGTAAAGAAAGCTGAGCGCCAAAGAATTGATGCTTTTGAACTGTGGTGTTGGAGAAGACTCCTGAGAGTCCCTTGAACTGCAAGGAGATCCAACCAGTCCATCCTAAAGGAAATCAATCCTGAATATTCATTGGAAGGACTGATGCTGAAGCTGAAACTCCAATACTTTGACCACCTGATGCGAAGAATCAATTCATTGGAAAAGACCCTGATGCTGGGAAAGATTGAAGGGGGGAGGAGAAGGGGACAACAGAGGATGAGATGGTGGGATGGGATCGCTTACATGATGGACGTGAGTTTGAGTAGCCTCCGGGAGTTGGTGATGGACAGGGAAGCCTAGTGTGCTGAAGTCCATGGGGTCACAAAGAGTTGGACATGACTGAGCCACTGAACTGACTGAATATTCCTTATTGAAAATTCTGTTTTGTTTGATAAAAATATAGCCATTGCAGATATCTTTTGCTTGGTACTTCATGATGTACCACTTTCTGGCATTTTACTTTTAATTTACCTGTGTCTTTTTATCTAAATTATGTTTCTTTAGACATAGTTTAGTTATGTCTTACCTTCTTATCTATTTTGAAAGACTCTGCATTTTAAGTCAAGTGATTAGACCAGTTACACTTAGTATCATTATCAATTTGATATGTTTAAATCTCTTATCCTGTGATTTGTATTTATGCCCTGTGTCTTTGTTCCTCTTTTTCTCTTTCCCTTGTCTTGCCTTATTTTGGGTTAAAAGATTTTTTTTTAGGATTTAATTTTATCACTAATACTGTCTTATTGGAGAAGGAAATGGCAACCCACTCCAGTGTTCTTGCTTGGAGAATCCCAGGGATGGGGGAGCCTGGTGGGCTGCCGTCTATGGGGTCGCACAGAGTTGGACACGACTGAAGCGACTTAGCAGCAAACACTGTTTTACTATCTATACTTCTTGGGCTTTAGTTTTAGTTTTCTTTTCTCTTCATTCTTTAAAGTAGATCCAACTTTTCTTCTAGTTTCAATGTCCTTCCACTTGATAAACTTCCTGTATCAATTCTTATAGTGTAGATATCATGGCAATAACAGCTTTGGTTTGCATATAGGTGATATCGAAATTCATAAAACTGAATGAGATCATCTGAGGTGTTAATGTAAATATAGAAGATATTTTAAGATACACTGGTCATGGTTTTACCAGTGTCTCCAACCTTGAAGTGTTGGAAACTGCCTTCCTCTTTGTTACCACTGTTAGTACCAAGACCGTGGTCACTTTCTATGGTACTGACCCTTAGTTGCAAGTAAGAGGGGTTCCTGACCCAGGCCCTACCCTTTGGAAGACTTTACTCTGGCCCTTGTCTGGCTAGGGCACCTGGTACATGAAACCAAAGAAAGGCACTCACCTGAAGCCTATATCCTTCCTTCAAGACCATGCTTCTAGACCCAATAATTCCCTGTTCAAGAGGTCTTGAACTTGCTTCTGGGGATTGCCCAGCCTTCTTCCCTAGTAAGGACTGTTCCTGAGGATAAACTCTGCCCCTGGGAGAGTTAGTCAATGGGCACCACTTTGTGAGAAGTATGGTGCAGCTTGAATGTGTGGGCTAGGATATTCACATTTATGTGTGTGCAAGACACTCCTGGTGTAGGATGCAGTTAGGGGAGGAGGGTTCCTGGAAAACAGTAGGGACTGCTTTTTCTTGAGCACCGTGTTGCAAAGTGCTGGAGAATTCCACACTTGCACCTAATCTGCTACGTTGTTCTCAGGGTTTATTTGTCAAGGTAGGAGGATAGAGCATATTTCAATTAACTGTGTGTGATTATAATTTACAAATTTAAAGTATTTAAAAATATGGTGTATTGGTCTTCATTTTAAATTTTGCTTTGATTTTACCTAAGTGTACACCCACCCAAGATACCTTGCCCTCCAACCCAGCATGGTTGGGGCAGATAGCACTTGGGATCTATTCCTTATGGAAGGAGCAGGGAAAAGTTAACCATTTCACACTAACTCCTTGACTGCAGAGCTGAATAGTTGGTGTTATCCAACATGACCAAATCAAGTTACATAGTTTGGGTTTTTTTTTTTTTTATTTCATGCCAGATCAGTGGGTTCATAGTGCTAAGGAAGTTTGAAAAGGTCTTGGTCTTTGCTACCTGTCCAAAACGCTGTGAACTTGTGGTTTGGCATGGTTGGTTTTTAAAAAAACTCGTCTCTTGGTAAACCAGTTTGAAGTTCTTTTCTGACGTTATTGCGGTTTCTGGTCTGGCACAATCTGGTTATAACCTTGCCACAAAAGTAAACTGTGGCCAAATTGAGATTTTACCAAGCACAAACCCATCAAGCTGAATAAAACATATTGCTTGCTGTCACGTAGTTTGTATACATAGATAACTGAATTATAAGATAAACACCATAATTGGAGATACTAAGTGGGAACAAGGAGCAGTAAAATCATTTCCAGACCAAGGGAGACCTCAGGAACAAAACCTTTGGGAAAGAAGTAGGATCCTGATATGTTGACAGATAGAGGTGGAGGGGGATAAATGAGTGATAAGGACAGATGAGGCAGAGGGAACAAGTTGAGCCCAGATATTACTGTGGAGCTGTTCAGGGAACAAGGATTGGTCCTTTGCTGCTGTTGCAGAGCCAGTGAGAGGTAGCAGTGGATATATTCACCAGGTGCTTTTTTGTTTCAGAGCCTTCCCATCTGGGATGCTCTTCCCACATGCGCATCACATTTCATTATCTTGTAGGGCTCTTATCTCTCCGTCATAACATTTATCACAATGTAATTAAGTATCATGTAATTACTTGTTAATATTTTCTCCCCTTTGCTACATTTTCCACAAAGACTGAGATCATGAAGATATTCCCACTTCTGGGCATGGAGTCTTGCCTATAATAGGCACTCAAAAAGTACTTGTATAATGAATAAATGTATGAATGAATGAATTAATAGAGAATCAATGCACTCATTAATAATGCATTAATTGAATAATAAGACTGGAAGCATGGGTTGCAGTTAGATCGTGGAGGTACCTGAATGATATGCTGATGAGTTTGGACTTCATTTGGTAAATAAAGATATTTATTTCTTTATTCACACTCAAATAAATATCCATTCAAGTGTTTATTTTGTGTCCGGCATTGTGTTAAATACTGAATGTAAAATGATCATTAAAACACTCTGCCAGGATCTTGCCGAACAGTAGGAGGAAGCAGATAAGCAAACCACCATAATAAAAAATGTGGGAGATCTTTATTAGACATATATTCCAAGTATTTGAGAACACAGACAATGGGCTCATTTATTCTGCTTTTGGAGGGGAGGGGGAGAGAGAGAGAGAGACAGTGAATATTACCCAGAAGAGATGACATCTCAGTGAGAAATTCAAGGATAAGTGAGGGTTCTCCATCTGAGAAGGAGATGGGAATACGTTATGTAGATTTCTATTTCCAGAAATATAGAGGACTGGATAGCGTAAAATCCTTCTGACAAAAAAAAAAAAAGAAGAAGAAGAAGAAAAGAAAAAGAAAGGAGAGGAAAAATGAGAAATGCTAGATAAAAGGTAAAGTAAAAAATTTAAAGCAATCTAGCAGATTTTTTCGAGAAAAGAATCCCTCAGAGGCTAAATCCAAAGTTGCAATACAGTCCCAGAGAGTTAAGCACTAAATCTGGCAGCTTCTCCAACAACTTATAACCTAAAGTGTTTTGTTTGTTCTTGACAACTATCCTTGTAACACATGAGGAGGAAGTCAGAATAGAGATTGCTATATAAAATCAGGACCCCAAGAGGGCCTCTCCCTCAGAGAAACAATATCTAGGAAAACAAGATCTACCCAGTAAGCAGGTTGGCAAGGAGCAAGGTATGTTTCAGCTATGACTCTAAGTAAAGAGAAAAACTGCTTCCTCCAAGAGTTTCTATTCATAAGTCATCATATGAACTTGGATTCAAATTCATACTACCTGTGTGTTTACAAAAACACTTCAAACCAAATATCAAAAGTAGTTCCTGAGTTCATTCTCTCAAGTAACTGGCAGGAGAAAATACTACTCTTCTGTGGTGGATTGCTATTTAAACCCAAACACAAAGAACACCCATAGGTAATGTTTTAATATCGTGTAAATAAAACTTCCTATATACATGAGAGAACAAGCCACAGTCAATGAGAAATAGACCCATACTTGGCTCATACTGAATAAAAATTAAATATTAAAAACATGATGAATGGTAGAGACAAACTTATTTGCAAAGCAGAAATAGAGTCACAGATATAGAGAACAAACTTACAGATACTAAGAGGGGAAGGGGGGTGGGATAAATTGGGAAATTGGGATTGACTTAAACACACTACTATATATAAAATAGATAACTAATGAAAACCTACTGTATAGCACAGTGAACTCTACTCAATGCTGTGCAGTGACCTAAATGGGAAGGAAATCTAAAAAAGAGTGGATATATATGTATGTATAACTGATTCACTTGGCTGTACAGCAGAAACTAATACAACATTGTAAAGCAACTATAAAAATTAATTAAAATATTTTAAAACGTGATGAATGAATATGATGAGCAGGAAGATTTGGATAATAATAAAATAGAACTTCTAGAAATTAAGAAAATAGCGATGAGTCAAAATCCTTATAGAATTAAAGACAGATCTAAAGAAATTATCTTAACACATTATTGACTGAGGGATTTTTTTCAGAAATGATTGCCTTTGGTTGGCAATTTACTATGTAGGTGAATATTGAAATGTCTCTGGTCAACAAATTTTGGGTAACAAAAGACATATTAATACATCTCTGGTCAGTAAGTTGTAAATAGCCTGTAGAGATCAAGATGTGGAAAATATGAAAAAAAGTATAGAGACACAAAAGGATGAAAGGGGAAACTGGGTTAGTGATACATTGGCAAAAGCTAACATATCTAACTGGAGTTGCTGTACCAGATAATAGAAAGATTAGTAGAAAGCAATATTAAGAAGATATTGAGAATTAAAATTTTTCCATATTTTAAGAAATAAACCAATTAGATTCAGAGAGTTCAATTTCAATAAATTACAAGCAGGATAGATATAAAGAAATTAATAGCTAAAATCGCTGTCAGTTCAGTTCAGTTCAGTTCAGTCGCTCAGTCGTGTCCAACTCTTTTTGACTCCATAAATCGCAGCACACCAGGCCTCCCTGTCCATCACCAACTCCTGGAGTTCACCCAAACTCATGTTCATCGAGTCAGTGATACCATCCAGTCATCTCATCCTCTGTCATCCCCTTCTCCTCCTGCCCCCAATCCCTCCCAGCATCAGAGTCTTTTCCAATGAGTTAACTCTTCGCATGAGGTGGCCAAAGTACTGGAGTTTCAGCTTTAATATCAGTCCTTCCAAAGAAATCCCAGGGCTGATCTCCTTCAGGATGGACTGGTTGGATCTCCTTGCAGTCCAAGGGACTCTCAAGAGTCTTCTCCAACACCACAGTTGAAAAGCATCAATTCTTTGGCGCTCAGCCTTCTTCACAGTCCAACTCTCACATCCATACACGACCACTGGAAAAACCATAGCCTTGACTAGATGGACCTTTGTTGGGAAAATAATCTCTGTGCTTTTCAATATGCTATCTAGGTTGGTCATAACTTTCCTTCCAAGGAGTAAGCATCTTTTAATTTCATGGCTGCAATCACCATCTGCAGTGATTTTGGAGCCCAGGAAAATAAAGTCTGACACTGTTTCCACTGTTTCCCCATCTATTTCCCATGAAGTGATGGGACCAGATGCCATGATCTTCGTTTTCTGAATGTTGAGCTTTAAGCCAACTTTTTCACTCTCCTCTTTCACTTTCATCAAGAGGCTCTTTAGTTCTTCATTACTTTCTGCCATAAGGGTGGTGTCATCTGCATATCTGAGGTTATTGATATTTCTCCCGGCAATCTTGATTCCAGCTTGTGCTTCTTCCAGCCCAGCATTTCTCATGATGTACTTTGCATATAAGTTAAATAAGCAGGCTATAGTAAACTTCAAAGAATCCAGGAGTTAGAAAAGACAACAGGGATTAAAAAAAATAAGGAAGAAGACCTTAAAAAAAGTTAGAAATAACTTTTTTCAAACTGAGATGCAGCAAAAACTATGATGATGATAAGACAAAGTTGAAATTGTAGACAGAATGGACCAAAATTATAAATACCAAAGGATACAGGTCAACAAAATCATTTATGAAGAAATTACAGATCTGAACTGCTCTGTGACCATTAATGATAACAAATCAGGAGTTAAAATTTTACCACCCCCCAAAAAAATTTTTTTTGATACAGATGGTTTTACAAGAAATTCTATCAAACATATTCAAGGAATCCATCATTTTAGTTCTTATGTAAACGGCAACCCACTCCAGTCCTCTTGCCTGGAAAATCCCATGGGCGGAGGAGCCTGGTAGGCTGCAGTCCATGGGGTCGCTAAGAGTCGGACACGACTGAGCGACTTCACTTTCACTCTTCACTTTCATGCATTGGAGAAGGAAATGGCAACCCACTCCAGTGTTCTTGCCTGGAGAATCCCAGGGATGGAGAAGCCTGGTGGGCTGTTGTCTATGGGATCACACAGAGTCGGACATGACTGAAGCGACTTAGCAGCAAACTCTTTTAGAGGGTAGGCTAAGATGTAATACTCATCAATTGATTTTATGAAGCTGGTATAACAATTAATACCAATACCAGGTACATGCAGTATGAGAAAGAGAAGTACAACTAATTTCACTCAGCGTGGAAGCAGTATTTTAGTAAATCACATGAATAAAAATGACATGACTCTATACCATGAATGCAAAGCTGATTTAACATTAGGAAAACAATATAACTCACCACATTAAAAGATTAAAAAAAGAACATATCTTTAATAGATACTGAACAAGAATAGGTAAAATTTAACACATAGTCATGTAAAAATATCTTATTAAATTTAGTCCACAAGCAAATTCCTTATCCTAAAAAAAGTTTATCAAATTAAATCTACAACCTAGATCCTATATAATGGTAAAATCAAGAGCAAGACAAGGCAGCCCATCATCACCACTTCTAATGAAACTTCTGCTGGAGGTCCTTACAAGATGGTAGGTCAGGAAAAGCAAATTTAAAAAATATATAAGTACTGAAAGACAGAAACACAAATATTACTACTAGTCAATGATATGATTGTCTGGGCTTCCCTGGTGACTCAGCAGTAAAGAACCTGCCTGCCAAGCAGGAGATGTGGGAGACACAGGTTCAATCTCTGGATTTTGAAGATCTCCTGGAGAAGGAAATGGCAACCCACTACAGTATTCTTGCCTGGGAAACTCGTGGACAGAGGAGCCTGGTGGGCTACAGTCCATGGAGTCGAAAAAGAGTTGGACACAATTTAGTGACGAAACAACAACAACAACAAAATCTGACTCCCAGAAAACCCAAAAACATTTGCTAATAAATTAGTAAAATTAATGAGAACATTAAAAAATGTTGCTGTTTTTAAGTATTTAAAAAAATTTTAAGATAACATATAAATAATATTATATAATTTCAGAGTAGCAGAGAATGTCTTAAATAAGACACAAAAAGCAAAACCCTTTAAAATATATTAATTTAATATATTAAAAGTAAAATATGTTCATGAAGGGCATAATAGAGTGAAATGCCAGCCACAAAATGAGAAAAAAATATATGCTATACATATAATCCACAAAGAATTGGTAGCCAGATTATCTCATATATAAAGAGCTTGCACAAATCAAGAAAATAGATGATCCAACAGTAAAATTGGAAACTATGCATAGGGGTTTTACTGAAGAGGCAACAAGATGGCCAAAATTTGTGAAAAGTCACTCAATCTTATCAGTCATCAGGAAAATACAGATGAAATCCACACTGAGACACCCTTTTACTCTACTAGGCTGGGAAAAATAAAACTTTCACAAAGCTAACTTTTGAGTAGAAAGTAGAGCAATTTTTCTCTCTTTTTTTTTCACAGTCTCTCAGGGTAGCTATCTCAGTTGATACCACTTTACCTAGTAAAGATGAAAATGCCCTTCACTAGAGGAAACACAAATGCTGCTTCTAGATGTATATCATAGAGAAAGTCTTGCTCCTCAGTTCAGTTCAGTTGCTCAGTCATGTCTGACTCTGCGACCCCATGAACTGCAGCACGCCAGGTCTCCCTGTCCATCACCAACTCCTGGAGTTCACCCAAACCCATATCCATTGAGTCAGTGATGGCCATCCAACCATCTCATCCTCTGTCGTCCCCTTCTCCTCCAGCCCTCAATCTTTCCCAGCATCAGGGTCTTTTCAAATGAGTCAGCTCTTTGCATCAGGTGGCCAAAATATTGGAGTTTCAGCTTCAACATCAGTCTTTCCAATGAACACCCGGACTGATCTCCTTTAGGATGGACTGGATGGATCTCCTTGCCGTCCAAGGGACTCTCAAGAGTCTTCCAACACCACAGTTCAAAAGCATCAAGTCTTCGGTGCTCAGCTTTCTTTATAGTCCAACTCTCACAACCATACATGACTACTGGAAAAACCATAGCCTTGACTAGATGGACCTTTGTTGGCAAAGTAATGTCTCTGCTTTTTAATATGTTATTTAGGTTGGTCATAACTTTCCTTCCAAGGAGTAAGTGTCTTTTAATTTCATGGTTGCAGTCACCATCTGCAGTGATTTTGGAGCCCAAAAAAATAAAGTCAGCCACTTTTCCACTGTTTCCCCGTCTATTTGCCATGAAGTGATGGGACTGGATGCCATGATCTTGCTCATGGGCCCCACTAAAACATGGATAGAAGTATTTATAAGTAAAAGTGGCTTCTAAGGGTTTAGCTTTCATAGAAATTTGAGAACAGATAGTTTTTTAAAACAGGAAAAAGATACCAACTGATAGCGTTTGAGTACTGATGACAATGCCTCTTACGTGGGCTTTAAGGACTGGCAGACTGGGCTTGAATCCTGGCCCTCCTGTTTGCTGCATGCTCGGGTCTGACTCTTTGCGACCCCGTGGACTGCAGCCTGCCAGGCTCTTCTGTCCATGGGATTCTCCAGGCAAGAATACTGGAGTGGGTTTCCATTTTCTTCTTCAGGGGATCTTCCTGACCCAGGGATCAAACATGCCTCGCTTACACCTCCTGCATCAGCAGGTGAGTTCTTTAACATGAGTGCTACTTGGTAAGCTGTTTTGACCTTGGGCAAGCCGTTTATACGGTGGAAGCCTTGGTCTGTGCCTTTATAGACTGAGGATATGAGACCTATTTTAAAGATTGTGGTGAGAATTAGATATACTACAGACAAAACACCCAGCACATAAGAATGCTTGAAACACGTAAAATATCGTGTATGAAACGAGTTGCCAGTCCAGGTTTGATGCACAATACTGGATGCTTGGGGCTGGTGCACTGGGACGACCCAGAGGGATGGAATGGGGAGGGAGGAGGGAGGAGGGTTCAGGATGGGGAACACATGTATACCTGTGGCGGATTCATTTTGATATTTGGCAAAACTAATACAGTTATGTAAAGTTTAAAAATAAAATAAAATTTAAAAAAAAAAAAAAGAAGGCTCCATGGATGTCAACTACTATTATTATTCCTCCATTGAACAGATTGGACATGACCTACTAAAAGGGAAAGGAGAAGAAAGGAGACAGCTACTTACAGAATACTCCCAATGTCTCAGTCATTCTCTAAGAGGAGGACAGATAAAATCTTTAGGGCTAGGAAAATTGAACTTAGAAAAGAGATTCTCTCCAGGTAAAATGTGAAGTGTAGCCATGAGGATGTGGTGGAAAAGCACAGACTTAGGAACTCAGGACCTGCATCTGAGTCCTGTCTCCACCACGTATTGGATCTGTCATTTAAGCTTCTAGATCTTAGTTTATTCTACTAAAAGGAAATAATAAAAAGAAATTCTAAAAAGGAAATAATTCTGGAAACAAAATATTAATAATAATGTACCAGACTCTTGTGAGGATTTGGAGAGAAAATATGCACAAAGGCTCCAATCTAAAGGGTTATACAGAAGTCTTTTGCTTTGTTTTAAATTTTATTTTTTATTGTAGGACAATTGATTTACAATGTTGTGTTGGTTTCTGCTGTACAACAACATGAATCAACTGTAAGTATATATATGTGTCCCCTCTCCTTGAACCTCCTTCCCACCCCTCACCTCCATATACAAAAGTCTTAATAGAATTAGCAATATATGTTTCTATTTTTCATCCTTCTCTTTATAGGATTCTCCTCTCTGAACCTTTTGGGCACCAAGTATTCTTGCTGTTCTATTTTTGCTGCTTCCTTGAACTCTTCCTCCCATTCATTAAAAGTTACAGACCCCAAGTCCCATCTGTCAGGGTCATGGTGGAAAACTGGCTCATCTGATGAACCAATTCTATTTATCTATCAATAGATAGGGACTTCCTAGGTGGCGCTAGTGATAAAGAACTCGCTTGCCAATGCAAGAAACATAAGAGACGCAGGTTCGATCCCTGGGTTGGGAAGGTCCCCTGGAGGAGGGCATGGCAACTCACTCCAGTATTCTTGCCTAGAGAATCCCATGGACAGAGAACCCTGGCAGGCTACAGTCCACAAGGTCTCAAAGAGTTGGACTCGACTAAACATGAACACATCAGTAGATAAACATGGATTCTCCCACTTCTTCTCCATCTTGTTCTTAAAGATGAAATTTTAAAGATGAACCTTCAAGAGGGAAAATCCTTTAATGAAAACACCGATAAGTGCTCAAAGTTCTAGGTGCTCATGGCAGACAGTTGGGTGAGATTCAATGGATCAAATAAAACTTCACATGATACCCCTGAGGCATCTTCTTCTTCATTCATCATGTCAAACTTAAAGATGTCTCAGTCTCCAAGTAAAGTTTGATAAAGCTTCTGGAATACATAGGTACAGTTTCAGACACTGATATTAAAGATCAGTGACAAAGATGGTATCCTTCGAGCGTTTTATGCTGCATGAAGAACTTTTGTATCTGCTGTCCCATTTGGTCTTAATATCAGTCCTCAGAGAAGGGAAGTAAGATGGGGCTTTTGACCCCATTTTGTAGATGAAGAAGGTGAAGTGCAGAAGTTTAAGGAAATAACTTGCACCAGATCCTACATCTCTTTAGTGGCTGAGTTTAACCACACCTTTCTTGGGCTCCACCTCCCTGTCTGGTCTCTGGAGTACTTGGTCACACCTACCACCTGGGCCATCCAAAAACGGACGGTGGGTGTGAGTTGCTAGGACCAGTTCCTCCTGTTAGTGCTTGGTATTCCTAATTCCTGGGAGAACTAATTTCCAGGGAGAATGGTGGTGAAAAGACTAACAGCCAAGTCAGAAGTCTAGAAAACTCATTGCAGACTGCTGGTCCTCATACATCCTAATACATACCAACATGGTACCACAATCTGGTTACTCTGGATGCAGAAAGACCAATTTTCCATCACAGGCAGAGAGCAAGTGGTGAGGGCTACACCTGTATCCCTTCCATCTTCCCATCCCATAGCCTTCTCAAAGTTTTTCCCATGGAGTGCAATAGGTAGTTGCCCCTTCCACTAGCAACTTTTGAAATAATAATTAGCCAGTCCTCCTAATGACTTAATAATCACGCCTTGCATGTCAAAGAACCTGGTGTTTTCAGGTCCCTTTCATAGTCATTAATTAATTCTTCACCCAGCTGCCTGGAGCTGTAGGTCAACTCAATCACCTCCAGGGTGTGGCTTAGTCACCAAGACAGGCCATGGATCTGCTGAAGGTCACCCAGCAGTGTCTGCAGCTCAGTCACCCCACCAGCCAGTGGAAATCAAGTTTATGAAGTCAGCCCTGCTCTCGTACCTTCCTCCCCAGGGCCCAATGCTCTCCTACTGTCTAACTCCCCTTTCCAGTTATCCTGGTAAAGCTTTCCATTCAAACTTCTGTGTCCTGATGCCTCGAGGGCCATGTTAAATAATGAGGCCATCCTATGCAATAATTTACATGCATGCATTACTGGTTAATAAGCCTTACATTATTCCCCCACAGGTATGTGCATCGTATTTTATTTATTTACTGAGGCCACACTGTGGGGCATGTGGGGATCTTAGTTCCCCTCCCAGGGATTGAACCTGTGCTTCCTGCATTGGGAGTGTGAAGTCTTAACCACTGGACTGCCAGGGAAGTCCCAGTATGTGCATTTTAACAGATATATTCTGCTACTCCGAAGCTTTCATCCACAGGGATGAAGTTCCAAGGGTAGAACTCCAGGCATCTGTCAGCATCAGTAGACAAACCACGTTAGCAATGGAGCTGTCTGGGCAGAAGTTCCTCACACAGTCCCACAGGCCATGTAAACATGAATTTCATCCTGGTGCGGCCTCGTGCCCCTTGTCTTGCTTGGACTTGGTCTGGGGTCTCAGTGGAGCAACACACTTGGATGCAAGTGCCACACATCAATTAAGAGCTGGAAACTGGGTCTCCCTTAACCTTAATTAATTCCACCTGAATCTATATCCCTCAGACAGCCAAGCTTTGTGCCAAGCCAACCTCTACCTGGTATGATCTGGACCAGCCCAGCGTGAGGTGCCACATTTTGGGAGACTCAGACACATGATTTACAGTGGCTCAGTGTGTGCATTTGTGTGTGTGTCTTTGTGTGTGCTCATGCACACATGCACGTGTATCTGTGCGTGAGGCAGGGCAGCAAGGGTGACACCTGCCCAAGTCTTTCTAGCCAGGCCTGTGGGAACCCAACAAATGAAATCTAACGAACTGCAGATGGATGACAATGATAGTTGAATTTCATTTAAATCTGTTCTCAACTTTGTGTTCTAATGAGAAGCTTAGGAGGTGCAAGGCCTCAATTGTTAATTCCACAGCATTTACAAGGGGTTGAGGGGGAACTGAGTTGTTGCTGCAAGATCTATTATTTGTGCTGAAGTTATTAATATCAAAAAGGAACTGACCAAAGCTAGAAGTCAAGAGAACCAGGCAAAAGTGGAGGTGACTACAGTTTGGAAAAGCCATCTTGAATAGTTGTAATTTTCTTGCAGATCCTTCTCTGAATGGAAGGTTTGGAGCAATTAATCTGGGTGGAAAAAATTGGTTATGAATTAGTGTGGCTGATGAAAGAAGATTCTGAAGCAAACTGTCTTATCCTAGACTAAAAAAATCTCCTGTGGAATATTTGCTCTCTCTTCTTTTTCATCTTTTAGGGAAGCACTGACTTTGGGTTGTGGATCAAATAAATTTGGGTTTTTATAAATTCACTCCTTCCAACTTATATAGGTTGATTACATGACAATTCTCCAAGCCTCTGTTTTTTATGTAATAATTTGGCAGAGTTTCTGTAATGATTAAGCAAGACAATAATAGTTATGATTCTTGTTTATGATATGATCATTGTTAATATGTATTGACTATGTTTATATTTGTAGTACTAGTTTACAAATACCCTTGAGTTACAGAGCAGGAAACTAGGGTTCAGGAGGTGACATACAGGTGCTTAATAAATATTCATGTTCTCAAGATAGCACATGCAAAGTCATTCTATTTTGGTAAAATTGAAAAGTATTTGTGTGGAAATAAAATGGAAAGGATATTGTAAAATATTGTGATTTATCTAGGAGGTAGGTTAGTACATAAATTTTTTCTTGTTTAGTAACCTGTATCTTCTAAGATGATTATTTATTACATTGTTAGGATGAAAACGGAGAAGGCAATGGCACCCCACTCCAGTACTCTTGCATGCAAAATCCCATGGATGGAGGAGCCTGGAAGGCTGCAGTCCATGGGGTCACTGAGGGTTGGACATGACTGAGCGACTTCCCTTTCACTTTTCACTTTCATGCATTGGAGAAGGCAATGGCAACCCACTCCAGTGTTCTTGCCTGGAGAATCCCAGGGACGGGGAAGCCTGGTGGGCTGCCGTCTATGGGGTCGCACAGAGTCGGACACGACTGAAGCGACTTAGCACTAGCACTAGGGTGAAAAAAGTCATCCTTCACCAAGGGGCAGAGGGTGTGGGTGGCAAGGATTAAAGGCTTTGCTCTCACCTGCCGCCTGCATCATCCGGGGCGGTTTGGGCTCAAAACCCTGTTCTGTTCATTTATCAAACCACTACCACCATCACATATGAGCTATAGCCTTGCAGAAAAAATTCAGAATTTGGCACTGACTGTTAATTCTGCTACATGTGTTTTCCCTCTTTCACTTGCTTTTTAGCTTAGAATTACAAAGTGTATTAAAATCAATAATTCTGCAAAGTACATTTGCTCTCTTTATGTACACATACATACATACACAAAGCCTATTTGTTCTTTCCCCACTTCTCTGAAGATGGGTTCTGAACATTTGACCAGAGTTCAATTATTTGTGACATCTCCATCTGTATTTAGGGCCCAGAATTTTTAGACTGAGAAAAGATCTGGACACATCAAGCTCACTGCCTTGGATCATAGAAGAATGAATTGGTAAAAGTATCTGGGCATTGAAGAGGTGCCTAAGACCCCTTTGAGGATATGGGAACATAATTTTGTTTGAGGTTTGGTCTTGGTACCATCTTTTTGTCCATCGTGGTTAACCATAGTATCAGGGCAAGTTCAGAACATACAAAGAGAGTTTTTGTAGAAGCAGGCTCTCTCCTTAAGGTACAGTAAGCGCATCTGATGAGTGGGAAAGTCATCCATGCAACCCATGGGGTTGGCTTTAGAGGTAGGAGAGGAGGCTGGGAAGAATTCTCTTGCAGCCCACCTGTCTGGTTCCTTCAGACTCTGCCCTTCAGGGCAGGTGACCCAACCACAGACAGGAAAGACATGGCTGGTAATATTAACAATGGTACCCTTCATTAAATTTTAAACACCTTAAATGTTATCATAAATAAGCCTCTGAAAACCCTATGAAATAGGCATTATTGTTCGCAGCTTCTTTTCACAATTTAGGAGTTGAAGTTCACAGAGGTTAAGTCACTTTGCTCATTATCAAACAGCTAAGTGGTAGAGTTGAGCCTCAAACACAGGTCTGTCTAATTTCACAGGCCCCATGCACTTTTTCTAGCAAGTCAGCCAGTCAAGTCTGCTTCACCTTCCTGTCCTGCCTTCTGTCTCCTGAGGCATCACTCCTTTACTGCAGGGACCCATTTTTGGTTCCTTGAACACAACAGGCACAGACTCACTGTTCTCTTTGTCTGTGTTTGACCCTCAGCCTGGAATCCACCACCACAAAATATATTGTTATAATTAAATATATATACATGTACATATGCACATATATACAATTTATATTTATGTATATATAGTTTTTAAAACTCCCTATGGGAAGCAGAAAAATAGTCCTCCAAAGACATCCATGCCCTGTTCCTTGGAACCACCGAATAAGACACCTTGCAAGGCAAAAGGGACTCTGTAGATACAGTTACAATGAAAGATTTTGAGATGTGGTGATTGTCCTGAGTTATCTGGGTCATCTCCATCTGATCACCATGTCTTTAAAAGCGGAAGAGTGAGTGTAAGGGATAGTTAGGGAGTTTAGGTTGGACATGTACACACTGCTCTTTTTAAAATGGATGACCAACAAGGACCTACTGTAGAGCACAAAGAACACTCCTCAATATTATGTAACAACCTAAATGGGAAAAGAATCTGAAAGAGAATAGGTGTATGTATAGGTATAACCAGGGGTCTACCCAGGTGGCTTGGTGGGTGAAGAATCTACCTGTAATGCAGGAGATGTAGGAGACACTGGTTTCACCTCTGGATCGGGACGATCCCCTGGAGGAGGGCCGGCAGCCCACTCCAGTATTCTTGCCTGGAGAATCCCACTGAAGGAGGAGCCTGGCAGGCTACAGTTCATGGGGTCACACAGAGTTAGACATGACTGAAGCGACTGAGCATGCGCATACACAGGTATAACTGAATCACTCTGCTGTACGTCTGAAATGATCATAATATTGTTAATCAACTATCCTGCAAGATAAGACAAAAAGTTTTTAAAAAATGTAGAAGAGAAAATCAGGAAAGTGGGATGTAGAGACGCGAAACAAGAAGGACTAGACCCACCACTTTGCTGGCTTTGAAGATGGAGGAAGGGGCCTATGAGCCAAAGAATGTAGTAGCCTCCAGAAACTGCAAAGAGTCCTCAGCTGGCAGCCAACAAAAGATGGTACGGCAGTCCTACAGCCCCAGGGAGCTAAATTCTGTCAGCCAACTGAATAAGCAGGAAATGAACTCAAGATCGTCCAGAAAGGAAGGCATCCTGCTCACCTCTTGGTTTCAGTTTAGTGAGACCTGTGTTAGAAGTCTGATCTACAGAACTGTAAACTAACACATTTGTGCTCTTTCAAGCTGCTAAATGTGTTGTTATAGCAGCCATGGAAAACTAATACACTTTCCTAAGGTGATGTGATTTTATTAGAGCATGTATGTCACCATACCCTCTGTAATTGCTTGAGCATGTATATTTTCTCTCACTAATCTTTTATTAAATTGGTGATCTTATCCATTTTTATGTTTTTCTCCAGAGCCTCAAAGAGCACCTGAATTCTATTGCATTGCATTATCTTCTGTACTACCTGAGTGACCGCAATGTGCCAAGCACCACCCCAAGTTTAGAGATGAGAAGTTGTCAGCAGGTGAATCAGCTGGGTACTCCACAGATACTCTGGATGCTACCTCCTTCCAGACACATGGGAAGATTGCATCTTTCTGCCTCCTTAAAGTTCAGAGTGGCCAAGAAGTCTGAGCAAACACTTTGTCCCTCTCTCTTTTCCCTTCATGTGCTACCTGGTAATGTTCAAGATGGCAGTGGTCTGGCAGCTTGCACCCCTTAGAGATTTTGATGTTTAGAGCCAGCCAAGCCCACAATGGACATGCAACAGACGCAAAAAAATAACCTTGCTGTTTTAGCATCTGAGATTTTGAAGTGGTTACCACTGCATGATTTAGCATCCTAATGGGTAAAATCAGTTTCTGCCTTTCAGATTGTTACTATTTTTGGGGGGGGGGAATAAATATTTGCCCAAATCACTATTATACTATATTACATAGTATGAACAAATGCTATTATACCATTCGCTCATGATGGGATTAACTGTATATGTTAGTAGTTCAGTGTGTGTTCTTTCAGACTTACACATACATTCTCTCACAAAACACTTGCAAGCAAGTCTACAAAAAGAAATGCCTATTTTTAAGAGAGTAAGATCATGCTCTACATATTATTTTGTCATTTGACTCTTTGGCATTTTGAGAAAGGGAACTTCTTAGTTCCCTTTCATGACAATTTAGAAGGTAGGCATTGTCCCTTTTTAATAGATTAAGAAACTGAGCCTGAGAGATTAAGCCAAGTTTTCTAGGTCACACAGGTGGAACCGAAACTGGAAGCCAAGTCTCTCTGGCTCCAAAATCATTGAATAGCATCATATATTCACTAAAGCAGGGCACACAAACACCTTATATGTATGAGACAACACATGCTGAGTCACACCAGTGCCATGATTGCACGTGTTCCAAGTATTTTGAGTGAAGAGTTCGTTCTGAGGCCCAGGGCAATGGAGGAAAGGCTTCACAGAGATGGTGGGACTGGAGCCCGACCTTGGAGGAAGGGCAGGACTTAACTAGATGAAGGGGAAGGCATTCACTCATCCACTCATGGTGCATTCACTTACCCAACAACTCTTTATTATCTCCTCAGTGTCAGGCAATTTAGGTGGCAGACACAGTGGGGACACAGCCTGAGATGTGGGAATGATGAAGAACAAAAGACAGCTTGGGCTTGAAGACTGAGGTGGAGAAACATGGGTGATAAGGCAGAACAGGTGGATAAGGAAACAGCCAGAGGAGATCTTGGTGCCCTCCTCCGCCGCTGCCCAAGAATGACCTCAAGCATTGGAAGAATGTTTAATATGACCACAGGCATTTACGAACACAATTCCTACTCCAAGATTGCTGAGAGACAATGGAGCAGAGAACGGAGCGAGGGAGATTAGAAGTTACGATTTTCCCTAAACCTGATTTCACTAGCCCAGAACTTCAGTTTCTCTCATCCACGATGCTCTGGTCCATTGCTGGGCACTCCATGGGACCCAAAGGAAGAGACGTGTAGCTCCTGACATGGCTAAAAACAATAGAGTCACCCACAAAGATGTATATGGTTGCTGCCAGAATGGGGCTTCCAACCAAAAGCCAGAATGGTGGAAAAGCAGCCTTTTATATGAGAAGTCCACAGACCTAATTCAAATCCTGGCTCTGTTCCTTCATGGGAAGTGCAGACAAATCACAGATTTCAATTTCTGCTGTTGAGAAAATAGATATACTAACATCTGGCATGCATAACAATAACAAGTGGGAAACAATGTGTACAGAAAGTTTAGCAAGGTGTCTGGTGCATAGTGGAGCAGGCAATGGCAGCCCACTCCAGTACTCTTGCCTGAAAAATCCCATGGACGGAGGAGCCTGGTGGGCTGCAGTCCATGGGGTCGCGAAGAGTCAGACACGACTGAGCGACTTCACTTTCACTTTTCCCTTTCATGCATTGGAGAAGGAAATGGTGACCCACTCCAGTATTCTTGCCTGGAGAATCCCAGGGTCGGGGGAGGCTGGTGGGCTGCCGTCTATGGGGTCGTACAGAGTCGACTGAAGCGACTTAGCAGCAGCAGCAGCAGCTGGTGTATAGTAAGTGATCTATAGCTGACAGTGATGGTCAGTGTCTTGCCCTGAGAATGAGCAGTTAATTTGGGGCAGATAGTGCCATGTTTCAAGGATGTGAGCATGGCTGTACCTAAGCCATAAGCTAATTGGAAGGCATGTGAAATGCAGCTCGGGACTGTGGGGTGGTTTCCAGAATCTGCCCTAAGGAAAAGCTTTGTCTACCAGATCAGCACCTCTGTATGGGCTCTTGATGGGAGACGACCTCTCTCTGACCTCCCGGCTTGATGCTTGGATGCTTCTTGCAACAGCAGAAAACAAGCCCTGACTCACCAGCTTACGTGGGTGGCTGGGACCCTTGCGGCCACAGCCAACATTTAACCTCCAGGCCACCTGCAGCCAGGTGTGCTCCAGCCTGTGCTACAGAAACGATAGACTGCAGGAGTGAGGGATGCACAGAGGAAGCTGCTGGGAAACGTGCCTCTGGGGAAAGCGTCTTTCAAGGTTTACCCTTGGCTTGCTGAAGCCCTTTCTTTCTTTTTTATCCTAGATATTTAAAATACCTTTTGGTGGATGTTTTTTAATTGCAGAGCAAAACATTGTGGAAAATAGAGCTAAGACAAAAAAAGAAAGAAAGAAAGAAAAAAGCCCAACCAACCTTTACTCCACCAACCCAGAGATAACTGCTCTTAACTTCTGATATATTCTTTATCAATATTTTTGAAATACATGTAGTTATATACACACACATATGTATTCATGTACATATACATATATAAAAATAGTGTATGTCATAAATATCTTTCTACATCAAGGAACACGTTTCTCTTACATAATTTTTAATGGCTGAATGGTATTTCACGGAGTGAAGGCACTGCCCCAATTTTTAATTGGGGAAATATGTAGGCTATTTTGAACAGTATTAATTTTCTAGCAGTATTTCAGTAAATATCTTTAAGATTCTATCTTTTCTCACATCTTTCATTATATCATAGTTTCTAACAGTGATACTTAATCTCATTTATTACTTCCTAGGGATAAATTCTGGAGTAATGTTGTTGGGTCAGAAAGGGAATGTATCTTTTAAGCACAATGACTCTTTTTTCGGTTGGATCCCTTTCTTGTAGTTTTACTTAATGATAATGAAAAATACCCTGGGAAGCAAAGCAGACGTAAGCATTCTATCTTAATGTTACTGAGTTCCTAGCACAGGGTTAGTGTCCCAAATAGCCACTTGAAAGCAGAATTTCCCTTCTGGCTTTATAAGCAAAATAAAAACAATTATTATCGTTGTTGTCATTGTTGCTATTGCTGTAATACTATCTTCTGTACTGTTTTCCTGCTCTGAGGTCCCCTCCAGTTGGTCTCACGAGGGGGGAGTGGGCCGTTTCTGGGAGCTCCACTGACTTCCCTTGGAGCATAGCACAGAGGTTCTGGTACATTCTTTGTGTGAGCAGGTGAGGTAAGGTTTTCCTCAGCCTTCAGAGCCCCTCAACTCTAGACAATAGGTCTTCTATGCTGTTTACCTGGTGACACCAGCAAGACTCCAGTATTCATTGCTGTGCCCTTCTCTTGGCAGACTCATCTATTGAGTTTGGCGTCTGCTGACTAAAGTAAGGGAAGCTGACCTAGTTGAGGAGAATAGCTTGAAAGAAAAGTCTTAGTGTTGCTATATGGCCTGAGGCCTCCATGTGAACCTGTCAAAATAAATACACATGAATTAATCATCCCAAATCAAAACAAGTCCCAGCATTGAGCACAGTACATGGCACATGGTGCAGGCACTTTTCCACACGTGTTTGCTAGTGACAATGGGTGAAGGACAGGGTTAATTATCTCTTGCCTTGTCTTACGACAGATGGCGTGTCCTGTACGCAGAGTCAGATATTTATGTCTCCAGGAATCCTTTCACAAGAGAGGTGGAGGATCATGCCTCATATGTGGAGTTAAATACACACCTATTTTTCAACTTTTGGGCAAAGAGCAAAATACTTGGATCTAACAAGTGCCATCAAATTTACAGCAAGGAAAATGATTGATCTGCCAACTATAAATTGTGTGAGCATATAGTAAAAATATTTTCAGATACGCATGTTCTCAAAAAGTCACTTCCCAAGCATATTTCTTTGGGAAGCTACAGGAGGATGTGTTTCACTGAAAAGGGGCAGTAAATTAAGACATAGAATCTCCAGGGATCCAGGGATCCAATCGAGAAGGGAGTTCAGAGGATTCTTGTAGTAATAGAAGTGTTAGTCGCTCAGTGGTGTCCGACTCTTTGTGATCCCACAGACTGTAGCCCACCAGGCTTCTCTGTCCATGGGATTCTCCAGGCAAGAATACTGGAGTAGATTGCCGTTTCCTTCTCCAGAGGATCTTCCTGACCCAGGGATGGAGCCCAGGTCTCCTGTGTTGCAATCAGATTCTTTACCATTTGAGCTACAGGGAAGCCTCAGAGGATTCTTGGGATAATGGTAAAAGAAAGACTGAAATACTAGCGGCACAGCAGACGGAAAAAGCAGCCAATCCAGAGGGGAGCGGGACCAAGGGTCTCTGTAAGGGATGCATTCCCAAGAAAAGAACTCTGAACATTTTGGATGACTTTGATTTCATTGAGAGAAGTTTTAAATTCTATGTGAGAACACAAAACCACAAAGGAGTCAATAGGTAACTATAGGAAGAAATATACAAAAGAAAAAATATAATCGTGCTACATTATGTGACTCATCTGTGAACAATATTTTTATAGATGTGATCAAGTAAATAGTTGATATTAGATTAAGGAAAAACTGGTGCCATTCTATGTGAATGAATAGGGGAGGGCAAGTGTGTGTGTTGTGGAGGGACATGGGAGGAGCTAAAGAAAAGTGTTGTAAAGAGCTGGATGCTTCTCTTTCATCAGAGAAAGTCAAAAGATAAATGTCTGAGATTGAAAAATCAAGAATCAGCAGTATAAGCATGTCATTTCAAGATAAAGAGGTAAATTCCAAAGAAACAGCTAGAAAGGTTAAAAGTCATTGCCTTTGGGGAGAACAACTCAAGGGCAAGAAGAAGTAGAGTGGAAACTGCTGTTTTCCATTTTAAGACTGACTTTTAAAAAACTAAGTACGCAAATGATTTTCAAAAATTAAATAAATTAATATAAAAGTGCCCAAGGATGAGTAACTGAGGGAGTTAATGCAAACTTCTTTTCTTTGAAGCTTTTGACAGCTAAGCCTGTATTTTTTTTTTTTTTACATACTATTCCAACAGTTGCTTCAGGCACAGTCACAGAGGGAAGGGAAAGGAAAGGCTGAGAAGGTACAGCTCTTCAATACTTTTTTTGGTTTAATGTATTGGGGTTCCTTGTGAGATTTCACTTATGTTAAAAGGTCAATTATTTTAAAAACTTTTTTTTTTTTTTTTAAGTTTGAAAGCACAGACCTAGACACACCTTTCTAGGGACTAGATTTTTTGATTGTCCAGTGGGTCCTTGTGTCAAGCCCAGGGGCTCCCTGACCAGGTGCAGGAGAAGGACCTCTCTCTCACCACTATGACCTTGAGTTTTGTTTTTTGTTTTTTGTTTTCCCAGTGGAAGAAAGGATTCATGATGCCCTGTTTACATTCTTTTATTTATTTATTCCCTTCCGGGACCAAAGACCTCTGTCTGTGAGATGAATGCTTTGGGATTGAGAATGTGGTATGATTCCAAAAAGAGATAGAACTAACAGGCAGACATAAGGCCCTGAGCTTACAGTCAGCCTCGGTATCCCACTGCCATACCTGGCTGACCCAAGCCACTGAGAATTCAGACCTGGGAGCACAGTGATGTTGCTCTTATAGGAAAAAAGCAAGCAATCATTGCCTCTTTGTAACTTGCTAGGCACTGTTCTAAGCCCTTCACGTTACTGACTCCTTCAATCATCCACAACTAAAGGTACTGCCACTCTTCACATTTTACAGATGAGGAAACTGAGGCCCAAAGAGGATAAGCTAGTTGCAAGGGTCAGGGAGAGGATTTAAACCCAGAGCTCCTGCTGTTAGTAGCCTCACTCTTCTGACCCTCTAATTCACACACTTTAATATTCTTTTCCTCGCAAGCACCCATATATCCTTTCATAGAGACTTTTAGTGACTCTCTCAACCATCTAGCTTGTTTTTAATTAAGCTGGAGTCTTGGCAAACATCAGACTCACACAAAACCAAATCCGGGAGAGAAATCCTTCATTGACAAAAAATGCCTGGCACTCACAAGCAAACCATTTGAAGTCATCAGCAGCAATCGGATACCCATGTTGTAATGGTTTGGAATTAAGAGTTTAAGTCTCACACCCAAGGGCTGACACTCAGAGAATCGTTCACTAATCTCTGTGTTTGGGGCTGCAGTGGGGAGGTGGAGAGCTGGCTTTCTCCTGGGGAGGCCATGTGGAGCTCTCAAAAGGTCCTTCTCACAACAGGAATCACTTTCCAATCCAGACCCAGATCATCTTGAATTGGATGTACCCAGGCACTTATAGCTGGGGGAGAGAGGCAGCAGGAAGTCGGCTGGAGGTGGGCCCTGCCTCCATGACCTCTTGGTGCACCTTCCATAACCCTGTATCTCATTCCAGACTCAATGAGACTTCTTTGCATTTCTCCAACCTGCCAGACCTGCACCTACCTCTGAGCCTTTGCACCTGCTATTCCCTATGTCTGCGATGCTTTCCCCTGCCTCTTTCTCCCATTAGGTCTCATTTCAATGTTACCTCTTCAGAGAAGCCAACCTGTCCACCTAAATTTAAAGTGGCCACTTATTTCTTATGCTCATTGATTTCCCATATCTTGTTTTTGAGAGAAAAAAAGGACTTCATAGCACTTATCACAAGCTGAATTTATGTTTTTATCTTACCTATATATTTATTTTATGTCTTTTATTCTGTGTGAAAACAAGGACCTTGTCTTGTGTAAATTTCATTACCACCAGAGCCTTAGAACACTGCTAATATACAGTAGAAATCTAATGACTATTTCTGACATAAATGAATGAGTAAATGAATGAATGATGTCCACAAACTAGATAGGGGGAAGGCCCAGTCTTGAGTCTATGTTGTAGGAGGGAGAGCAAGGACTTTCCAACTGAGGAATTATCCTTCTCATTGGCTTTAGCAAGTCATCTCTGTTTCCATCCTCTCTCCAGCTACCCAGCATTGAAGGTCTTGCTTCCATGCTCAGGGAGAGAGCATAAAAACTTCCTGTTGGGGATCCTATGACTCTTAATCCTGATTAAGGTTATGATTGTGTCAAGACAAAGAGAGGTCTCAGTCCTTTTTAGCCCTATTGTTAGAAAGTATTTTGTAGGGGGTCATGAAGGGGAAAGGGCATCCTTCACCATGCCTCCCTAATCCCAAGCCTGTGACATGTCTACACCATGACAACATGGCTTCTGTCATTGATCTTGGGCTGTGTTCCAGTCAGTGTTTTCCTGACGCCCGTTCCTCTCCTCTGAGTTCTTTGGCTAAGGACATCTCTAAGCTGACAAGCAAGGCCAGGCATCTCTTGATTTAGCAGCTGTAACTTACTTACATCTGAAGATGTTCCTCTCTCTTTCTTCGTTCTGATCACCACAGTGAGAATACTCATCCCTAAGACCTTCCTGCCCAGCCAGGATTATGGGGACCACGATAGTCAGGGAGTAAAACCCAGCTTCAGTGGGACTTTCAGCTTAAGCCTTTTCCCTCCCTCTGCTCCGGCCCCACCCCAGTATGGTGCAACCTCATCCTAATAGGTCACCAGACTGGTGAAACCTGAACAGTTGGAGGCCAAAAGAAGCACTTGATGACAAGAGGGTGGGGAGGAGAAAGAATGAAGGAGCAGCGGGGGGCTTATGAGGGGGGCCTGGGAGAGGCACCAGGGCTGTTTCTTTTCAAACAGAGATGGATTTTCTATTTCAACCTCATTGTTTTTATCATAGTGAAATCTTATGAGGTTGATGTGAACGGAGCCCTGTATGCATTGTTATGCTATTTGGTTTTGATAAAAAGTGGCATTGTACACGATGTTCCTTGGCCACGTAAAATCTCGCTGCATAGGTGATTGTGGCACAAAGCCACACCGCAAGTTGTGCAACGCGGTGGCAGGGAAAACAGAGCCGCTTCTCAGGGATTAACTCTGCTATTTCAATCTGAACTTTCAAAAAGAGACTGACAGTACAGAAGCAACAGCAAGAGATAAAAAAAAGAGAGAGAGAGAGGGGAATGAAAGGCAGGCATAATGGAAGGAAGGATTATAAGGAGGAATGAAAAAGCAAAGGCGAGAAAAAGAAAGCAATACAGACATATAATGGGGGAAGAATTTTTTGTAATATGGGAGAGAGCTGATAGGTTCTGAAAGAGATGACATTTTGTTTTTTGCTCTTATTACTGCTCTTGTTCCTGTCTACCTTTGTTCCAGCACATTGCTGTATCTGTATGTTTATTTTTTTTCCATCCTTCTTTCCATGAAAGAATAGGAGTCAAAACTCCAAGGAGCTTCTCTTAGTTTTATACATTTAGGATAGTCTAGCACTGCTCATTCATTAGCTCCAAAGCCCAGCCTTTATTCCTCACTTAAATCTCAACCTGGAGCTGTGGGTATTTGTCAGTGGCCTCACTATGTAAGAAGAGAAGGAGACCACTTTCTTCTCATTACCTTCCTTTTATTTTTGCCCCTTAGAAGCCAAATGCTAAGACGTACCCAAGGTTCTACAAGAAGACCCTTCAGAGGCAAGGCAGTCAAGTGGGATGAGTATGTTTTGGAGTATGCAGAGTGCTGACAAAGTTAGAAAGCAGCTAGTACAATTTAGGTGTTTTGGTTTCCTTATTGACAATTCACCTCGTCTCACCGGAACATTGTGGATCATTGCCTTGTTAAAAAAAAATCTATTTTTTAATCTGTAACTCCTATCCTTCCACTTGAGCAACTAGCAGAGAGTAAAAAATATGACCCCATTTCTAAGAAAAACTCCACCACAGTGTTGGAATTCAAACAAATGGCTTTCACCTGTTGCTGCCTCTAACGACGATGGTCTGACATAGAAAGAAATCAATCCAATTGGTGTTGACTGCCTGGAAAACCACGTCCAGATTCATCACATGCAACAGAGCTATGACCTGTCAAGGTCAGTGGTTGGCAGTTGAGTTGGGCCATAGTTGAGTTTCCCTTCTGTTGTCATCAACAATTGTGCAGCATCTGATGTCCTCCCTTTTGAGCAGATCTGCTTTGGCTTAAAGAAAACATGTCTAGGACTTCCAGCTCCTTTTCTCACTGGATCCTCCACACTGTACCCTCCACTCTTACCACCCTGACCCACTCGTGTTTCCAGATTATGCAGGACTACTGTACATACCCTGGTCTTTGCACACACTGCTCCTTCTGCATGCAGGTCCCTTCTTTACCGCTTCTACCTGGTGAATACCTCCTCATCTTTTATGATTCAAGACCAGCCTCCACTCCTCTATGCAACCTTCCTGACCACCCCCTGGAAGAGTCCACCACATCCTTCTTTGGACCTCTAATGTACCCTGAATGGACTTCTCTCATAATCCCTGTGCCTCCTTCCAGTTACCTGGATGATTTTTGAGCTTAATGACAACATCTGATTTATATCATATCTGTATGACCTAGCACTATGCTTGGCACATAGAGTGGGTCAAATTTGACTGTCAAATGAATCAGTGAATGAGTGAAGTAAATGATAATTTTACCCACTGAAGACAATTTCGATCTACTGATATATCTGAAAAAGAAAGAGGTCAGTTTTAGAATTCTGAGCTATTTTACCTTTGTAATAATTACAAATTTATTTAAACTTTCTTCTAATGAATAGCCAGTACTTTTACCATGCATCAGTACTTGTGACAGACAAATATACAGGTTCAAGACTACATGTGCTTTCTAAATAAAGGGAGCGAGAATGTGAGTTCTTAAAATTCTGTAGAAATCTGTTCTGCTAATATGTGTGAAAATCATTCAGTTGTGTCTAACTCCTTACAACCCCATGGACTATAGCCTGCCAGGCTCCTCTGTCCATGGAATTCTCCAGGCCAGAATACTGGAGTGCGTAGCCATTCCCTTCTCCAGGGGATCTTCCCAACCAATGGATCGAACGGGGGTCTCCTGCATTGCAGGTGGATTCTTTTCCAGTTGAACTACCAGGGAAGCCCCTTACACTAATAGAGAGGGAGGGGAAAAGAAAGAATAGAAGAAGAGAGGAAAGAAGATTAAATCTTTGGACTATAAACTATAAGGAGCTTTTACACACAAAGTTTCATTCACTCAACAAAAGCCTGTTGAAGTGGATATTATTATCCCATTTTATGCATAAGAAATTCTGCCCCAGAGAATGTTTATACCTGGTTGATATCGAATGTTGATCAAAACATGTCTGCCTCTTCATCCCAAGGGTTGTAGAATTCTAGAAGTTGGGATGTGAAAAGTTTAGCATATTATCTAGTCTTACTTCTTGAATTGACAGACAAGAAAACTAAATCTTGGAGACACAGGAATCTTGCCTCAGGTCATCAGTTGGTGGAAGTAGGATTCAACCTTGTGTCTCTAAAGCTCAAACATATGAGGCTGTAGAACAATTGTTCCTGAACAGGGCAACAGTCCAAGTCCATTCCACTATGGTGTCTGGGTTAGGTTTATGTACCTGGAATAGCTAACATCGGAGTTTGGAGACAAAAACAATCTCAGAAATGTCAGAAATCAAGCAACTTTAGGTTGATTCTAGGAAAAGGGAGAGAATAGTCTGCATATTTGAGTGGCACAAGTTGTTTTTTTTTTTTTCTACCCTCTTAAAATAAGAATCTATTTATACATAGCCAGAAGATATTATGGATTTCCCTGGTGGCTCAGACAGTAAAGAACCTGCCTGTAATGCAGGAGACCTGGGTTTGATCCCTGGGTCGGAAAGATACCCTGGACAAAGGAATGGCAATGCACTCCAGTATTCTTGCTTGGA